>NC_134853.1:156646004-156946004 GCF_049852395.1 Peromyscus maniculatus bairdii
CGGCCCCCCCCTCCCCGGGGTCGCGTTGTCACGGAGACCGGCAGCCGGTGGTGCTGGCCCGCGGGGCGGCTGCTGCTGCCGGCGGCGGCGGCGGCGGCGGCGGCGGAGGGCGTGTGTGACCGGTCCCGGCCCCCTCCTCCTCCTCCTCCCAGCCTCCCCCCGGCCCCCCGCTCCCGCCGCCTCCCCGGGTCTGCCCCCATCCCGCCCCTCCGCTGCCCCCGGCCCCTGCACCCCGGCGCGCCCGGTCCCGCTCTGGGGGGGTTGGTGGCTTCGCTTTGCCATGAGTTTACCGCAGAAACCGGCTCTGAAATCAGGCTCAGCGGCTGCAGCAGGAACCGGACCCGGCACCGGAGCGGCGGCGGCAGCGGCAGCGGCGGCGGTACCGCCTCCTCACCCGGCGGCGGCGGCAGCGGCGGCGGCGGCGGCGGCGGCAGCAGCAGCGGCAGCGGCGGCCCCTCCTCACCCGAACATCAGGGCCCTCCAGACCCCGGCGCCCCAACAGTATCCTTTTCACCTTCCAGCGGTCCGCTGCGACCCTTAGTGGGAACCTCCTTGCCTGCCGCCACAGCCCGGCCAGGGAAGGGACGGGCAGCCGCTCAAGCCCGGTGCTCCGGGTTTGGCCCGAGCTTTTGGGGTGCACCGGTGGCAGCATTGCTGGGACCCCGGGACCCTCTGCGGTGCCGTGCGCACGAGCTCCACCGGGCCCTGCCTCTGCAGCTCTTGCGGATCTGGGGGAACCCTGCCCTTGAAAGCCCCCTCCCCTTTATTGGGCAGAATTTGCTGGTGCCTGGAACCAGCCCTGCAGGCAAGGCTTTTCTGATTGTTGGGAGGCCCTGCCTTCTGCGGGGCTCGGTGGCCTCTCTGTTATTTCGAATCCACGGTAAACTTTATTAAAGGTAAATTTCCTGTTCGAAACGAATCAGCTCGTTCCCGAGGTAAGTTGGGTCTTCTGCCTATAGTGCAAGTGTACAAAAAGCACCACCTCTGGCTAATGTATTTAAAAAAAATTTTTTTAAGCAATTAAGAGTTGTGTTGTGGTTTGTGGTGGAACTGGCTAAGGAGGAAATGTTACAGTGGACTCTTCCCTGTCTTTGACCTTTTGAAAGGAAGAGGAAGTTAACTCACATTACCCAGCACCCCCAGAAGTGTCACTTCTTCCAAGACTGGTGTTATGCTGAACATTTTTTCCCCCAAGGGCTTTATTTAGTAAGTTCGCCCCGCTATAGGCCTAATGTCTGGACGGTTCCAGGACTCCTGAGAAAGAGTCTAGTTTAGAATGTGTCTTAATTTCATGCTGTCGAAGTTGGTACAGTTTTGATTGAAACAATCGTGGTGACCAGGTGTTTTAATCAGAATAAAACGTCGAATTCATGGCTCCCATGGAGCTTCAGCAAGGTGTTTTTCTTTTTTCTTCTTCGGTTTTTTCAAGACAGGGTTTCTCTGTGTATTGTAGCCCTGGCTGTAGACCAGGCTGGCCTCGAACTCAAGAGATTTGCCTGCCTCTGCCTCCAGAGTGCTGGGATTAAAAGTGTGCGCCGCCGCCTCCACCACCACCACCACCTAGCAAGCAAGGTGTTTGTTGCCTACCTGAGAATACCATTTCTTCGTTCGCCCTCCTCCCTACCGCCCCTTGTACTTGTGAAAATCAACAAATGATTATTGGATGTCTGCTGTGCTGTGACTTGGGTATCTGTCACCCTGTATTTGACTGTAGACATAGTCGGGCTGTTTGAGCTAGTAGGTGCCGGCGGTGAGGGCCGCAGATCTTTTCCGTCTAGTTTGATTCTTGTCTGTATTGGTTACTTTGAGAAGGGAAAAACACTTCCCTTGGGTCACCTCAGGTCATGGCTTGCTTTCTGTCAAGTGTCCTTTCTGTGTTCTCTAAGTGTTGTTAGTCCACATCTTTCAGAGCTCCAGTGTGGTGTGTGCACTGATTTCATAACGTTTTGACCCTGCGTGGTTCTGTTAAGTGCTCGCTCACTGCTGAGAATGTTTAGTGTTCATGGAAAACCCAGTTACTTCTGACCCACATGCGCAGCTGCTGGCCTGTGAAGGAGCAGGTTGGCTGCTTAGCCTGCTTCAGGGTAGAATTGGGTCGCTTCATCTACCAGCTTCACTTCATACTTAGTTCAAATTCCTTCCTAAATTTAGGGTTGTTTTTCTTGATGGACCGTGCTTGTAGGTTTCTGTCTCAGGACCAAGTGAGTTATTCATTACCTCCTGCCTCTTTTAGGGAGGTAACCAGAGGAAGCACATAGTATGTGCTCGTGACATACAGAATAGCAAGTAGGGAATCACGGTGTTGTATGTGACAGCCCTTGGTGAAGTTGGTGGCTTCTTTGGCTTGAGTCGGGTGACTTGAGTATCCCAACTGTGCTTTTTCTCCGTGCACTTCACAGTCGAAGGACTGGAAGACTCACACACAGCTGGTTACAGCCTGGGAGTGGTGACTGGTGCTTCCAGTTGCATTTTTATCTTTTCTTTAGCCTAGAAGATGCAGCTGTTAAAGATGAGTAAGTTTAAGGTGCCCTTTTCAGAGGACGTCATTTTAAATCTTTCGTCACAATATTGGTTCCAACTCTGTTGCTTTAGAGTTGCATTTTGCCCCATGTCATGGCAGTTGACATTTTACACTTGATGTATTCTACGGTTCCTGCCTTTCACCTGGCAAGATTACATTGCTAAATTGTAAGCGTTTATCTAGATAGTAAATGAAGCACAGGCTGCAGGCTTCTCGGAACACATCAGTGGTAAAATAGTGTCACCTGGTAATGGAAGAGGTCGGAAATGGATTGAAGTAGAGCAGTTCTGCTTTCCAGCTGGAGGGAATGTGGGCATTTGGGTTTGCAAGCGCCATGATCATGCAGCAAGTTGTACCCGTGAAGCCCTGGGCTGAAAGCAGAGCTGGAGTTGCTCTCTCCGTGGCTTGAGTAGATCTCAGAATAGATGGGTACAATTGCTTGCTTCAAATTAATAAGCTTAAGCTGTATATTAAAGTATTGGAAGGGGTTGTCTGGCCAGGTGTCCTTCATTTGTACTGAGTGTTCAAGTGTCAATCGAAATGAAGGGAAGTGTTGGAAACAAGGGATTGGAATGTAAACCTGAAGCTATTTCTAAGGAGGCATCAGCTCTGCACAGCAGGAAGGACCCTCGAAGCCAGTGGAAGGAGAAATGGCCACATAGACTGCAAAGAGTCCAAGGATGGCTCCTGGTAGAGCGAGGGCTGGGATGGCAGGGCTGGGAGGAGAAAAACCCTACCTCACACGAAACGTGCTAAAAGCAAGAATGGGCCGAGGGTTTCTGGAACAGAAGCCAGCTTGAAGCTTCTACTGGGTGAAATCACAGCTTGGGAATATCTGGCTTGAGATAGGCTCAGCTCTCTGTTGCGGTTGGGACGGCTCTGTTGAGAATCTTGACAGTGGACATCCTTCTTCTGGCTGACAGAAGAACTGACATTTGTCTCAGGAGCTGTCCTTACACAGACTTTCTACTGAAATTCTTCAGGGGGTTTCTGGGTTTCCCATTAAATCCCAGCTCTGGAGATTGAGACTGCCTGCCTACCTACCTTTCAGAAAATTCTGGATAAATGAACTTGAGTTAGGTGCCCATTTGAGCAGAAGGGTTGTTCCATATGTTAGGAATACAGTATTCTCCCTGTATGGGAGACTTCAGGGTGTGACTTCTCTCAGCGTTGCTGACACTCCTGGGGAGTTTTCTTACTGTTTTGGGGCAGCCAGTTAAGAAAATGAGCCAGGGAAGGCTGGAGAGATGGCTTAGTGGTTAAGAGCACAGTCTGCTCTTCTAGAGGACCAGAGTTCAATTCCCAGCATCCCCATGGCAGCTTACAACTGTCTGTAACTAGTTCCAGGGGATCCAACACTTTCACACAGACATACATGCAGGCAAAATACCAATGCACATAAAATACAAATAAATAAGTCATCTTTAAAAAAAAGAAATTTGCTGATTATGCCATGCTGTGGTGGTGCACACCTTTAATCCCAGCGCTGGGGAGGCAGAGGCAGGTGGATCTCTTTGAGTTTGAGGCCAACCTGGTCTACAGAGGTAGTTCCAGGGCAGCCAGGGCTATGTAGAGAGACCCTGTTTCACAAACAAACAAGCAAAAAAAAAAAAAAAAAAAAAAGAAAGAGGAAAAAGAAAATGAAAATGAGGCAGTAGATTTCCCAGGAGCAGATCTAGGTGGAGATCCGTGTCGACCAGAAGATGACTTGTGTCTCTAGTTCCCTTGTCATAAGTGTTCTCGGTCTTTGCGATATTCCTGTTGCTTTTTCTGCTTGTTTTTAATTTTTTCTCCCATCGATTTTAAGTGGTTCCTTACGGGAGAAGCTTGTAATGTCTTTTTTTTTTTTTTTTTTGCCTTTCTGGTAACTAGATTATTTGGATAATAATGCCCACTGCTCTAGAAGTCATATGTGCAGGAGTCTATTTAATTTTTCCAAGATGTCTGATAAGGTAGGTGTTGTCTGTTTTTCAGACAAGGGTACTGATGTTCAGGGAAGTTAGTTACATTTCCTGTGCTAGTGAAACGTAGTGTGTGGCAGACTAATGACCAAGGCCAAGCCCATGGCACCCCTCTTCCTCAGCTGGGTGAGCAGTTTGCGTGTAGGGCTGGGAGGAAGACTCAGTTTTCTCCTGTATTTGAGAGAAACCATGTGGAGTAATCGAGAACACAGCCCTGCTGCCCAGGGTTTTAATTAGTTCACAGCCACATACTGCTAGACAAGTATGCTCTTCCCTCACTGAGTCTAACAGCCTAGGGGCCCTCTGTTGGAGTTAGCTCGGGGTTCTGCTTGTTCAGGAGTCAGCAAGGCCTCCAGCAAAATTCCTTTATAGCTAGCGGCTGGAATGCAGAGGCTGCCCTGGTATCGAGTATTTCTCCATTCCTAAGCCTCTCCAGCGAGCAAGTGTCAAATCTTGAATGCTGGGAGACAGAGGCAGGCAGATCTCTGGGCTACACAGTGAGACCCTGTTTCAAACCAAGGCAAGCGACACAAATTTTTGAAGGCAGATCCTCATGAGGAGGAGAAAGGGAGGCAGATGCAAAATGGGGATCGAGTCCCCAGGTGCCTGTCGTGCACGCTGCTCCTGCCTTCAGTGGGTTGACTGCTTACAGAGTGGGTGGGTGTTGGTCAGACTGAGTTTAGGCTACCTCGGCACTAATAAGTTGCTGTTTTACATTGATGTTTCTGATCATCTTGAGAGGGATGTTCTTTAAAATTGAAAACTGTGTTTTATGTGTAATGGCAAGAATGAACACATTTTGCCTGTCTCTCTGGAGGCTCCAGTGTAAGTTTTTGAATTTCCTCATTTATTTATCATCTACTGTGTTCCAGACTGGTGCTAGGTCCAGGGCTGAGATGATAACATTTGCCCTCAGAGAGACTGGTTCCAACAGGCAAATAGATAGGATACTCTTGAGGTGTAGGACTCAGTGACCACTTGGCTGTGAGTCTGGTCTGCAGACAGAAGAGTTAGAGCTTCGTGGAGGAAGTTGATGTCTGAGCAGGTTAGACCCATGAGTAAGGATTGATCCAGCTGCCCACCTGGCTCTTCCCAGTTCTGTGGCTGCTGCAGGGAATTTTAGTAGATTGTGGTCATACTGCTTTTATGTCTGCCTACCCCAGTATGGGGAGCTAGAGGAAGTACCGTAGATGTGATTGCTGTAGATTCAGGGTGTCTTCTACATGATGGTCTGAGCATATGTGCTCCACTAGTCCCTCAGTGTCACCCTCCCATTTACCCCACCAGACCATTGCCCTTGGGGCTGGATGATGGTCAGTGATTAAGAGCGTTGGCTATTCTTGCAGAGGAGCCCATATGGTGGCTCACAGCTGTCTCTAACTTCAGTTCTAGGGGATCTGATGCCCTGTTCTGACCAGACCCCAAGGCACGAGAGACACGCACGCACGCACGCATGCACGGTGCATATAAAGTAGTAAGACATCTAAAATAACCAAATCTTTAAAAGAAAAAAAGACCATTGCCCCATTAACCTTAAAATACAAGATCGAGCTTGCTATATTCAGAAGTGCTGGTTTTGAATTTGGTGGTTTTGTGTTTGCTCTTACTAATTTAATTTTGAGGCAGGGTCTTCTGTAGGGCAGGCTGGTCTTAAACTCTGTATGTATGTAACTGAAGATGACCTTGAACTTCTGACTCTCCTGTCTCTAGAAGTATTATGTTGTAATAGTCCAGTTGAATACTTGGGAGCATCTCTTTTCCTTTTCTCGGCAGTGAAGGGGTCAGTGACCTTGAATTCCAAGGGCTTGGGACTTTGAAGATGCGCTTGAAGGTGTGTTTTGCTATTGCAAGTATAGGACAGGACTTATGTGGACCAGTTCATGATATCTCTGTGTGTCTGGTGGACAGTGACATGTTTCTGTGGCAATTTATTGGTCCTCCAAGAATGTTAACTTGGACCCAAGGAAGATAGCTTGCTCATATAAGAAATCTCTAGTTTGGGGCTGGAGAGTTGGCTCAGTGGTTTAGAACACTGGCTCCTCTTCTAGGGGACTGGGGTTCAATTCCCAGCACCCACATGACAGCTCATAACTGTCTGTAACTCCAGTTCTAGGGGATCTAACACCCTCATACCAGTGCACATAAAATAAAGTTAAATTAAAATTTAAGAAAGAAAAAGAAACCTTTAGTTTAGGGCTTCCTACTAGATTTAGCCAGAGACTGAAATGTCTCTGTGATGTCATACTGTAGACTGTATGAAGTTGGTTGTGGCATGGTTTGAGACTATAAAATAAGGCTGTCACAGTCAGTGACTAGGTCACTCTGGGTAAGGATAGTGAGTACATTACGAGGTATGAGAGGAAGTTGGTTCTGGAATAAACTCTGTGAGAGCTATTTTAGTTTAGGGAGAGCATTGGAGTTACTAGAGTAGGCAAGGGTTTCCTGATTGTGAGGCAGGCAGATTACTTCAGCAGGACCGAAGCACAGCCGAGATTGCAGTGGATGAAATGCCGCCGCAGGGTCCCATGAGACTTCGGGATTCTCAGATGACTTCCAGTTCTTTGGCTTGCTGCCAACCAGGAGGAGCCTTTCACTCTCTGGTGCCTCAGCTGAAATCGGAGATAGTTCAGTCTATTTTAAGTGCATTTGAAACTTGTCAGTTTTTGTGACCTTTATTATCTATAGCTTCTTTGTGTGTTTTGAGCCCACTGTGTGCTTCCCGACTCTTAAGATGTTAGCGTTTGTTGATAGAATGTAAGTGCCACGAGGCAGATGTGTCTGTCCTCTGTCCCGTTCACCATGGACTTCCAGGCCTTAGACTAGTGCTTGGTTTTAGGGGTAATGTGCATGGCATCGTAACTCATTTTCAGCCTTCAGTGTTGTCCTGACATTGTTTCGTACTGATGCATGATTAAACTGAAAATCCTGTGTGATTTCCTTTGAGATGGAGTAGTGCTGACCCAGTGTACAAATCTGAAGGTGCTGGCTTGGGTTTGAGGTTTAGATATGGGGGTGAGGACTCGGGTGTCATGCAGAAGTCACAGGAGCAGCATGTATAGTCAGAGTGTAGTCAGATTAAAATTAGGTTTATCGTACGAAGTAACGTTAGGAGCTTACTGTGTAGACCAAGCTGGCCTCGAACTTAGGTATCTGCTGCCTCTGCCTCCCAAGTGCTGGGATGAAAGGCACTGTCACTGTGCCTGGCTTTAGCAGAAAATTTAAAAAACAGAAACGAGTAAAAATTCCGTGTGTGTGTGTGTGTGTGTGTGTGTGTGTGTGTGTGTGTGTGTGTCTGTGTCTGTCTGTCTTCTCACTTGATCTCATAAGACCTCTGCCCCTGTGATGTAAGACTTTGGCTCGGAAACACTTCCTGTCAACCTTAGAAGATTAAGATTGGGAAGGGGTTTGTTTTTTGTTTTTGGACAGAGTCAGCTTCTGCTTTATTTAGCCGTTAGTGCTGGTATTCACGTGTGCCACCATGTCTGTTTTCTAAGGGGGTCTCATAGAGAATGGCCACTGAGCTCTTGTGGTTCGCTGATGCACCTGTGTCAGGGTTGTGTCCTGTCTGTACTCAAGGGAGCTAATCGTATGCTTGGCTGCTGAGCTGAGCTCCCCGCTCTGTATGGGTCTGAATTTTAATGGACTTAAACTCTTAGTTTTTGGAAAATACAGTCAGATTATGTACAGTTTTAGATTTTTGCTCCTCCTCCTCCTCCTCCTCCTCCTCCTCCTCCTCCTCCTCCTCCTCCTTCTTCTTCTTCCCCTTCTTCCCCTTCTTCCCCTTCTTCCCCTTCTTCCCCTTCTTCCCCTTCTTCCCCTTCTTCCCCTTCTTCCCCTTCTTCCTCTTTTTCCCCTTCCCCTCCTCTTCCTTCTCCTTCTCCTCCTCCTCCTTCTTCTTCGTTGTTGCTTTTGCTTTTCTAGACAGGGTTTTCTCTGTGTAGCCCTGATTGTCCTGAGACTGACTATGTAGACTAGAACTCAGAGATCTCCTGGACTCTGTCTCCCATGTTGGGAATAAAGGCATGCACCATCATGCCTGCCTTCTTTTTTGGTATTTTTGAAATAATAGGATTTTGATATGTAGCATAAGTTGTTGGTTTCAAACTAATGGTGGTCCTCCTGCTTCAGCCTCTAGCCACCAAGACCAGCTTCTCCTTGGTTCCCTAACTTAGTTTCAGAAGTGTTTCTGTGAGGAGTGAGTGATGAGAGGAGGGATAGCGTGCGAGGGATCTGGTGTTAGGGACGCAGGCCTGCGGTGGGGACAAAGAGAAGGAAGGGGTGACAGGGTCCAGCTGGCTGGGAAGAAACAGGAAATTACCCAGCAGTCTGAGTCCTTGAGCTCCAGCTTTGAGAACGTGAGGTGGCACCGCTTGTCTGTTCGCTGGGCTTCGCTGGGCGTCGCTGGGCCCTGGAAAACAGTTTATAAGGAACTCGAGGACTGGCCAGATCACTGCTGCCAGAACATTGATTATCGCTTGCTGCCAAACCCGACCACCTGAGTTGGGTCCCAGGAACCCATGTGGTAGAGAATGACTTCCACAAGCTGTCTTTTCACTTGGTTTGTCTGGTGCAAAGACATGTACATACACACTCAGCAAATAAATAATTTTTAAAAATAGAAAAGAGACTTGCAAACCGGGTATGGGAGGCGGACACAGGAGGATTAGAAGTTCAAAGTGGTCCTTGGTTACATACTAAGTGGGGGCCTGTCTAGGCTACATAAGACATTGTCTCAAAAAAGCACCACAACCACCACCACCACCACCACCACCACCAGAAAACAAACAACTTGACTGCAAAGTGGGTGTTAAGAAAAAGGGTCAGGGTCTGGATGTGCAGAGGAAGTAGGACCCCTCTGAAACAAGCACAGCGGATACTGGGTTCTAAGGGTCCCGCCTGAGTGCTGCGAGCGTCGGATTCTGGTCGTGGAATGCTTGAGAAAATGGATCTAGAGTATGAGGGGCTTGGAGTGAGTCTGAAGAAGACATCCCCGCCCCCAGATCAAACCCAGGGACTTGTGTATGCTTGGCAGTGGTTTTACTACTGGACTGTAGGACACCCCCAAGTTTTAAAACGTTTTAATTTTGGGTTTGTGGTGTGTATGTGATCTGTGTGCACCTGTGCACACATGGAAGCCAGAGAAGGATGTTGGATGTCTGGCTATATATTAACTGAGGAGCAACTTAAGGTGCTGGTCCTGCAGATCCCAAGCTGCAGGATCTCCACAACACAGGGCAACAACAGGATATCCAAGAGGAGTCCCAGTGTCCCAGTGAGGATCCAGTATTGATAGTGTAGCATAAGCCAGAGCTTCAAACTGGACCAATGACTCCTTGCAATGAACGTTTACAAGTAAAGACGTATGGACTAAAGGGTTTACTGTGTGACTCACTGGGACACACTACAGCTTTCACAACAAAGATTTTTTTTTAATTTTTTTTTTTTTTTTTGACGGGGAGGTTGCAAGGGCAAAGGATGATTACGAAGGATAGGAAGATGAGTGGAATTGGGGTGCAAGATATGAAATCCACAAAATAATTAATAAAAAGTTAAAACAGAAAGCTGGGTGTGGTGGTGCACACCTTTAATCCCAACACTCGGGAGGCAGAGGCAGGCAGATCTCTGTGAGTTGGAGGCCAGCCTGGTCTACAAAGTAAGTTCCAGGACAGGCACCAAAAACTACACAGAGAAACCCTGTCTCGAAAAAACAAAACAATAGGTGGGTTAGGGAGATGGCACTGTGACTGGAAGTGTTTGTTGTGTGAGCATGAGAATCTGAGTTCAAAGCCCTGGAGCCCACATTAAAACCGAGGAGCAGTCACATTCATGTGTGTCACCCAGTGCTGTGGGGCACTACGCAGGAGGACAGCTTGGCTTCCTGGTCTCCAGTTTGGCTCAGGAATAGTGAGAGTTTGTCTCAAGAGGATAAGGAAGACAAGGATACAGCCCAACTCTTAAGATGTTAGCGTTTGTTGATAGAATGTAAGTGCCACGAGGCAGATGTGTTTGTCCTCTGTCCCGTTCACCATGGACTTCCAGGCCTTAGACTAGTGCTGTCCCTTGGAGCTGAACTTAGAGATAGTTGAGAGTTGCCTGCCTTGGGTGCTGGGAACACAGTTCTTTAAGAGCATCAAGTGTTAGTGACAGCAGTGCCATCTACTGTCCAGCCCACTCCTCCCATTAAACTGTGTGTGTGTGTGTGTGTGTGTGTGTGTGTGTGTGTGTGTGTGTGTGTGTGTGTGAAAGGAAAACTACAGGAGTTGTTTCCTCCTTCGCCCTTTGCGCTCTGGAGATTGAACTTGGGCGGCCAGGCTTGCATGGCCAGCACCCTCACCACCTCTGCTGTCATGCCGGCCCCTTCAGTTATTTCTTCTGGTTGGTTGATCGGGTGATTGGACAGGGTCAAACTGTGTAGCTTTGGCTGGACTGGAACTTGCTACTCAGACTGGTCTGGTCTCAGCCTCAGAGATTTGCCTGCCTCTGCTTCTTGAGTGCCAGGATTAAAGGTGTGTGCTAAACATCTTGCTTATGTTTAAACAGTTTTATTAAGATCTAATGAACATGCAGTGGGATAGGCTGGGAGTCACTCATTCAGAGTCTACAGGCAGTAGTTTTGAATCCACCCATCACCCCAGCTTCTCTATGTGTCACTGGGTGTTTTGCCTGCGTCTCTGTCACCACATGTGTGCATTGCCTGTGGAGGCCAGAAAGAAGGAAGTGCTGTCCCCTGGAACTGGAGTGCTGGCAATAGAATTCGGGTCCTCTGCAAGAGCAACAAATTATCTTAACCACTGAGCCATCTCTCCAGCCCCCATCACTACAGTTTAAGAACATTTTTATCACTTCCAAAGGGAGCAGATCATTAGGCCTCCTGTTTTCCTTAGTTCTTGCCCTAGGCAGTAGTTAGTACTTCTGTGTGTAGGTATTCACCTCTTTCCGAGCCTTCTGTATATGTAAGGAATGAAATGAGTTGTCTCGTCACATGTGTCTGTTCCTTAGCATGTTGCTTTCAGAGTTCATCCGTGTTGGAGAGTGCATCATTACTTCCCTCTCTGCTGTCAGCATCAAGTGGTGCTCTGCATACTCCATCTTTGTTCATTTTCCGGTTGGTAGATATTTGAGTTGTGTGGAACATTTGGCTGTTGGATAATGAAGAGCCGAAAAGCCTGCTTAGGTTTCTCTTGGGTATAAACCTACTAGTGCAGTTGCTGCGTTCCATGAGGAAGCTTTGGGCTCCCACTTTGAGGACTTGACAAGCTTTCCCTGTGCCTCTACATCATTGTTATCTTATAGCTGTGCATGGGTGTGGCGGTTGTCTGTCTGTCTTTGTCATTACTTGTCTGCAGGTCTTCCCACTGCATGTGTAGCTTTTTTCCTTGTGGTTTTGATTTGTATTTCCCCAGTGGCTAATGAACATGAGCACCTCTTCATGTTGTATTGGTCGTTTGTCGTTTGTCAGAAATAATCTGTTCATATCTTTTACCCAGTTGTCTTAGTGTTCTGTTGCTGTGAAGAGGCACCATGACTATGGCAACTTTTACAAGGAAAGTATTTAATTGGGGCTCACTTACAGTTTCAGAGATTCAGTCCATTATCATCATGGCAGGGAGCATGGCAGGACACAGGCAGACTAGTGCTGGAGAAAGTTCTACATCTGGATCCTCAAAGGCAGCAGGAAGAAAGATGGTCACTGGGCTTGCCCTCGGCTTCTGAAACCTTAGAGCCCACACTCAGTGACACACCTCTTCTGAAAAGGCCACACCTCCTAGTCCTTTCAGATAGTGCCAGTCACTTCCTGGTGACCAAGCATTAAATTTCTGAACCTATGGGGGGCTGTTCTTATTTAAACTACACCAGTCATCTATTTATTTATTCATTCATTCATTCATTTATTTTTCTGTACCCCAGGCTTGCCTAGAACTTGAGGTCCACCCTCCACTTTTAAAAGGGTTAATTATTATGCATGTATGTCTGTTTATAGCTAGCTAGGTGTGCATGTGTGTGTAAAGGTAACTGAGAAAGCCAGAAGAGGTATCAGATCACCTGGAGCAGGAGTTAATAGGTAGTTGGAAGCCACCTGACTGCCAGGGACAGAACTTGGGTCCCCTGGAAGAGCAAGAAACAAGTGCTTTTAACTGCTGAGTTCTCTGTCCTGCCCCTTTGAGTTTTTACTACATTCTGAATTTAAGGCTTCTGTCAAATACAATCTCGCATTCAGCCTTTTCACATGTTAATGTTGTGTGTGCACTCAGGAAGCAGAGGCAGAGGCAGGTAAATGTCATGAGTTCAAGGCCAGGCTGGTCTACATTGGGAGTTCCAAATCAGTGAGGGCTGCATAGTGGCGCTCTCTCAGAGAAGGAAGAGAGGTGTTTGAGTAACCGTGTGAGGTTAATACGACACGGGCTTTATGGATTATAGTCAGTGTGTAGTCATTCCACACACACACAAAAGCTCTTCTCTTGAAATTTAAATAATAGAGCAGTAAGGTTATATCTGCTTTTTAGTACGTCACTAATAAATATGCAGAGGAAGTGGATCTTCATTAACCTGCAGAATTTTAATGCCATCAAGTATCTAATGATTAAAATTTTTGAATTCTTGAGGCTTAATTGAGGCAGCTGATACTCTCAATATTACATTGTCGCTCTTTCAGAAATAGAATTTGGAAGCAGTTCAACTTCCTGAGGTAACTGTTGCTTCTAAAGCTGACAGGAACATGTGCCCTTAGCCTAGACCCTTCTCATGTGGTAGGTGGCTGAGTGTGCTGAAATCTTAGGCAACAGTAAAAACTGGGTGTTGGTGTGGACAGTCAGTGATTTCATTCTTGATTAAAAAAAAATTACAGAGGGGGTTCTGGAAAGGTGGCTCAGTGGTTAAGAGGGTCCTTAAGTTGCGTGGCTCACAACTGCTTATAATTCCAGCTCCAGTGGATCTGATACCCTCTTCTGTCTTCTGAACACCCCTACATACATGACTTGTTTGTACACACATCCAAGTAATAAGAAAAGGAAGTTAATATTTTTTAAGAATCATAAAGGTCAGCCGGGCGGTGGTGGCGCACGCCTTTAATCCCAGCACTCGGGAGGCAGAGGCAGGCAGATCTTTGTGAGTTCGAGGCCAGCCTGGGCTACCAAGTGAGTTCCAGGAAAGGCGCAAAGCTACACAGAGAAACCCTGTCTCGAAAAAACAAAACAAAACAAAACAAAAAAACAAAAACAAAAACAAAACAAAACAAAAAAAACAAAAACAAAAAGAATCATAAAGGTCGGGACATCTAAGTGTACCTTAGCTCAGCATTTAGAAAATTTAAAAATACATTTGAGTGAATTTAACAACAACAAATAAAGTGTTTGAGGCCAGATGTGGTGGCGCACACCTTTAATCCCAGCACTCAGGAGGCAGAGGCAGAGGCAGAGGCAGAGGCAGAGGCAGAGGCAGGGGCAGGCAGAGCTCTGAGTTTGAGGCCAGCCTGGTCTACAGAGCAAGTTCAAGGACAGCCAAGGACTGTTACACAGAGAAATCCTGTCTTGAAAAACAAAACAAAAAAAAAGTGTTTGAAGAGTAAAGTTTGAAGTGTGTTTAAAGAGTCTTTCCATGAGCTGTTTTTTTTTTCTTTTTTAAAATTTATTATTTTATATGTCTGGGTTATTTTGTCTGCACGTATATCTGTGTACCATGTTTGTGCCTGGTGTTCTTGGGGCAGAAGAGGGCATCAGATCCCCTGGAACTGGAGTTAGGATGGTTGTGAGCCATCATGTGGGTGCTGGGACTTGAACCCAGGTCTTCTGCAAGAACAGCAGTGCTCTTAGCCACTGAGCATCTCTCCAGCTGTCCTTTTTTTAGGTTGAAAGGGAACTTGGGGGTTTTTGGAGTCAGCTTTCTGCCCCCGTCCTCCCTCTGCCTAAGAAGCTTAGCGAGGAAAGGGTTACTTGCCTAAGCATTTATTTTATGTAAAATCTGAGTGGTTTGAGAGCTTTTGTAACATTGACAAATACCTCCTTGTTATGCTCCTGATAAATGGTTACTCCACCTAGTTTCCGTTTTAGAACTTAGGAAATTGGAAGGCTTCATGCTATTTCTAGGTGTGTTACTGAAATGCTTTGTGAGGTAGCCCTTTGTCCAATAATTTGTATTTAATCATTTATTTAGTTTTTTTTCAAGTTGTAAAGGTCTGTGACATTAACATGTGAACTGAAATAGGAGCAAATTCTTGTCAACTCCCCTCATTTAAAAAGAACTATTGAACTGATTTTGCTTATTTGCTTATTTTGGGATATGTGTTTCTGACGTGTGTTCATGTGTGTTTGTGTGAGTGTTGGTGTGCATGTCCATGATCCACTTGAGTCTGGAAGACAGCCTTGGGTCTTGCCTTCCAGCTTGTTTGAGACAGGAACTCTGTGGCTGTGAATGTCAGGCTGGCGGGGCCATGAATGTCCTGGGATTCTCCTGTCTCTGCCCTTTCCCCATAGCAGCACTGGGGCCATTGAGTGGGTTCTGAGGACATGAACTCAGGTTCTCTACTTGCTTGACAGATGCTTTACCTGGTGAGAGCTCCCTGTCTGGCCGGAAACTAACTTTTAACTTACAGAAAGTTGCTGGAGGAGTCGAAGGGCCCCTTGGCCTTGTCTTATCCTGTACCCACTTTGTTAATCTTAGCTTGTTTTATAACCTTAGCTGATCAGTAAGAGCAAGAAATGAGCGGGGCAGTGGTGGCGCACGCCTTTAATCCCAATGCTCAGGAGGCAGAGGCAGGTGGATTTCTGAGTTCAAGGCCAGCCTGGTCTACAGAGTAAGATCCAGGACAGCCAGCACTACAGAGAAACTCTGTGTGTTCTCTGGAAGAAAAAAAAAAAGGAGAGAGACAGACAGACATATACTCACAGTTCACCAAGATAAGCTCCAGACCTCACTTGTCTTTTACTAGGTTTTCTATTAATGTTCTTTTCTGCTCCAGAATCCTTCCTCTTTTTGTTTTCTCTTGGTGTCTTCCTCCTTCTCTACTCTGGTGCTGGGATCAAACCCAGTGCCTTATACTTGTTTTCCACTGAGCTATCTCCAGCCTGTTTAAAAAAAAAATCTTTCCTCCATTTTAATAGCATGTTAGTTATAATAACGGATTTCATTATGCCTGTTCGTACATGTACACAATGTATTTTGGTCATAATCACCTTCCCCCCAGCTCCTTTTTGTCCCTTCCTACTCCTTTGAATCTGGTCCTCTCTTTTATGTCTTTATTTACATGTATTTACAGTGTGTGTACATGTATGTGGGTGCATGAGTGCTGTAGTGCACATGAGGAGGTAAGAGGACAGGATACAGAAGCTGGTTCTCTCCTTCCACAGTGAGGGCTCAGGGATTAAACTCTGGCTCTCAGTCTTGGTGGCAGGTGCCCTTACCTGCTGAGCTTCTAGGTTCTCATGTCTAATTTTTAGTGACCTGATGAGTTTCATTATAATTGTTTAACGATTCATTTTAAAATTGTGTGTGTGTGTACTCATATATAGGCAGGTGCTAGAATAGGGAGCAAGGAGTTAAGTTGGTTATGAGCTGGCAAGACATCTGGCTGCCTGTCACGATGCTGGGAACCGAACTCTGGTCCTCTGGAAGACCATCACGTGCTTTTTGGTTTTTCGAGACAGCGTTTCTCTGTGTAGCTCTGACTGTTCAGGAACTTGCTCTGTAGACCAAGCTGGCCTTCCTTGAACTCACAGAGATCGAGTGCTGAGATTAAAGGCGTGTTCCACTATCACCTGGCCATCAAGTGCTCTTAAGCTGAGCCATGCCGGCTGGTTCTTGTTAAAGTTTACAGGAGCCTTAGTGGGTTGGTGGGAGTTTGTATATAGGAACATTCTGCACCTTACTGTGTGTGTATGTGTCCCCGTGTGTCTGCCCGCTTGCGCGTGCCTGTACATGTAGAGGTCAGAGGTCACCATTGTGTGTCTTCCTCTGTCACTTCCCAGCTTACCTTTGAGACAGGTCCTATCACTGTACTTGCACTCACCGATTAGCTAGACTGACAGGTCAGTAAACTCGGGGTGGGGGTGGGGTCGCAGATGTGCATCGTTAGGCCTGGGTTTTTCTTGTGTGGAAGCTTGGTCTGAGTTTGGTCCTCATCTTTGTAGTGCAGGTGCTCTACCGAGTAGATCATCTTACCAACACTGCAGTATGCTTTTGGAGTTCATCGGATTGGTTAATTTCCCTCCTAGGTGTTTTTACCCATAATGTTTAAAGCAGAGAATTGTGCTTTGGGAAAAACTACTCAAATCACTCTTTTGACTCCTGACTTGAAATATAAAAATAATATTGAAGGGCTAGGACTGTAGCTTATGTACTAGAATGCTTGCCTAGAATGACAAGGCCCTAAGTTTGAACCTAGCACCATGTAAAATGGTTGGGACCAGGTACTTCTAGGGAAAATAGAAAGGAGGGTCAGAAGTTCAGGGTCATCCTTGGCTATAAAAGAAGTTAGAGACCATGCTGGATCAAAATCTTCCTTCAAAGCCTGGTGGTGGCGGCGGTGGCGGCGGCACATGCCTTTAATCCCAGCACTTAGGAGACAGAGTCGAGCGTATCTATGAGTTACAGGCCAGCCTGGTCTACAGAGTGAGTTCCAGGATGGCCAAGTCTATAAAGAGAAACCCTGCCTTAAAAAACTTTAAAAAAAAAAAAAAAAAAAAAAAAGTAATCTTCCTTCAAGTATGGAATGGTTTATATTTTATTTTCTTCCTCTAAATTTTTAAGGAAATGGATGCTTGGATTTTTAGAAATCCTTTGGTTCTAAATGCATGTATCTCTCATGTCCTCTCTGTACGAGGCTGTTGCCTAGCGTGTGGGGAACTTGGCTCATACATGCCGAGAGAGCACCGTGCTCTGAGCTGCATCTCCAGCCTGAAAGCTGAATTTTGGTTTGTTTTTATTTTGAGGTGAGGTTTTACTCTGTAGCGCAGATTGACCTGGAGTGCAGTATGTAGCAGGCTGGCCTCATATAGTACAGGTATTTGCTCAGCTTCCCAAGTGCATTTTCACAGTGGGAAGTCATTTGAAAAACAGACTCTTTCCCCAAGGGAATTCAATTGTTCATTGATTGCGCATGGTAATGGAAAAATATGTAATTTGTGTGTCATCCTTGTGCAGGGGCCATGGTACCCTGCATCGGTCCAGTTTTAGTATGTGTGCTGCTGAAGTGAGCACTTGAGAGAGCTCATTGTACAGACTAGGCTGGCCTTGAACTTGCTAAGGCAGCCCTGTCTGGTCATGGACAGGTATGTAGCTCTGACTGTCCTTGTGCACTGACCCTATAGTCTCTTGGGTGCTGGGATTATAGGCTCAGCACTGTCTGGCTGCCTTCAGAATCCTTTCCCCAGGAATACATTCCTTCTGTAAAAGGACGTGTTGGCCTCAGCTTCCGGAGGCCTGGGGCTGGTGGCAGGAGCACACACTGGAAGCTCCTGTGCGTCTGGAGAGCTGTAGCCTGAGTCTTACACTGAGGGCTGGGTTCAGGTGTCACCTGAAGTGGCACTTCTTCAGTGAAGTCGGTTTATTCAGACTGCTTAAAAGTGCTCCAGAGAGAGAGAGCGAGAGAGAGAGCGAGTGAGAGAGGGGGAGGAAGCAGCAAAGCAGCTTTTTCATAACTGTACATAGCTCCTTTGAAAAGCTTTCTTTTACTATTTTGTGTGTGTGTGAGTGTGTGTGTGTGTGTGAGTGTGTGTGTGTGTATGTCGGTGTCGGTGTTGGTGCACATGTCCACAGGATCAGGTGGTTGTGAGTCCACTGATTCTGCTGCTGGGAACCGAACTCAGGTCTACTGCAGAAGCAGCAAGCTGTTATCTGCTGAGCACAGAGCTCCTTTTAAAGTGGAGACTGACAGTGGAACCCTCACAGCTGTCATCTTCATCTGGTGACAGTGGTGGTCTGCACCGATGGCAGCCAAGTGCATGCACACTGTGCTGAGGTTTCTGTTTTTGCCTTTTCCACTCTAGATACAAAGCCTGTCTGTGTGGACAGACATCCTACTTTAAAAATGACTATAGAAAAAGGGGAGGAGACAGACAGTTTTATCAATTAGTTACATATTAACTTACTGTTCTTTTAATTTTTCTGTGGCTTTCATTTCTATAGTAACTTCTCATTTGTGCAACTAAGTATTCAGGCAAACAAGTAATATTAGTAGGTTTTTAAAATCACAGTTGTTTATGTATTTATTGTGCTTGTGCATGGATATGCACGCTTATGTGGAGGTCAGGACAATATTTGAGTGTTGGTTCTCTTCTTCTACCATGTAGATCTTAGGGAGGGATTGAACTTGGTTTGACTGGCTGAACTGCATTGATAGCCATATAATATTAATAGTTTTGAACTTTAAAATAATTTAGCTGGGCCGTGGTGGCACACATCTTTAATCCTAGCACTCAGGAGGCAGAGGCAGGTGGATCTCTGTGAGCTCAAGACAAGCCTGGTCTACAGAGTGAGTTCCAGGACAGTCTGAGCTACATAGACCCTGTCTCAAAAACAGAACAAAACAAAATAAATAAAGTTAAAAAAAATCTGTGTCTGTAGAGATGGCTCAACTGTTAAAAGCACAGGCTGCTCTTTGGAGGACCAGGGTTTGATTCCTAGCACTCACATAGTGGCTACAACCACTTGTTATCCAGTCCCCGTCCCAGGATATCTGATCCCTCTTCTGACCTCTCAGGGCACTAGGTACACACATGGTTCACAGACATACATGTAGCCAAAACACCTATACACGTGATGATAATAATAATAGTAATATTTCAGTCAACTCTGAAATAATAAAGACAGAGAGTCTGCAGTGTGTGAGTGTGGGTAAAGCCTGTTACTATTGACAGGTTCTGTTCTGCCATCTACTAAAGCAGGGAAGGGAATTCATGTCTCCTTTTCAAAGGGTTATAATTGATCAAATAGAGGAGAAACCTTTCTGTGTGAGTGTGTGTGTGTGTGTGTGTTGCGGGGTGTTGTGTGTAGTGTATGGACTTGTTTGAGTATGTAGGTGTGTGTGTGTGTGTGTGTGTGTGTGTGTGTGTGGTGGCACATGTGCTTGTGTGTCAACCTGCATACGGCAGTGAGAGGTAGACATTAGCTAACGCTTGTTAATCCATCCTTACGTTTACTTCAGGCATTGTGTGGTGTGCCTGGCTTGGAGGGCAGTTGTTTGGGTGCTAGGGATTAGAGCAAAGGAAGCAAAAGTCCATTACATGTGTACTTACTGTTGAGGGGTGGAGAAGAAATCCCTGCCTCCTCTGTATCAAGCAGACAGTTGAGAGAGCTGACGTGTTCTCCCAGGGGAGTTGGCAGAGCTGAGCCTTGCCAGTCATTGAGAGCTAGAGGACAGGAAGTAGGATTTTTGTTATCAGAAGGCCATCCCCAGGTGAGTGAAATGTCACGAGCCTTTGGAGTCATGCTCAGCAGTTAGAAAATGGTCCATGGTGAATTTGCTGTGGTCAGAAGACCGACTGGTGGAAAACATTGAAAGTTTCACGTGTGGGTGGTTTAGGAGGCCCTTGGGCTGTCTAGTTGTGGAATCTGTGCTTTTCTCCCATTTGTTTGTTGAGGTTTTTATTTTATGTGTGTGTGTGTTTTGTCTCTATGTATGTACCTCATGCATGCCTAATGCCTGCAGAGGTTGGAAGAGGGCATAGGACCCCTTGGACCTTGGAGTTAAGATGAGTTGTGAACTGTGTGGGTGCTGGGAATAGAACCTGGGTCCTTGGTAAGAACAGCCAGTGCTCTTCTGAGCCATCTCTCCTGCCTCCTACTCCTAGCTTTGGAGACGAGAATGATGCTGTCATTGAATGAATAAAGGAAAGGAGAGAATTTGTGTTCATTCTTTGAGAGAAGACATCTATTCAGTTTAGGATACCTTGGGCTTGAAGTGAGCGGAACATTCAGTTCATCTAGGAAGTGGAGATACCTGAAGGGGTTTGCAGTGAGAAGGAACCGTGTGAGCAGAAAGGGTTGGAAAACACGTCTGTGATGATGTCAGCACAGTGGAAAGGTGAATGTTTTGAGGAGTCTGCGCTGTGGCTGGTGATGTGATGAGGAAGCTGTTGCCAGTCCGGACAGCTGTGAAAGCTTTCCCCTTATGGAGTCAGAGTGATGGGACTTTACAGGAAGCTTAACACTGCATTTAAAGACGGGGCTGACTGGAGAAGAAGTCTGTTCTTGTTTGACGTGCCTTGGTTGTGCCTTGTCTGAAGCCAGTTGCTTCAATAGTTTCATCTAACTATGTCTTTATTTTCTGCAATCGCATTTCATACTTAAAACTTTAAAAATAAATTACTTAATCCTAGGTAATAGTTAATATAAATAACTTTATTAACTATTATTATTAACTTTATAGTTATTCATTCATTCATTCATTCATTCATTCATTCGTTCGTTCGTTTATTCATTCATTTAGAGACAGGGTCTCATTATATAGCACTATCTAGCCTGTAACTATGTAGACCAGGGTGGCCTGGAACTCAGATTTGCTTGCCTTTACCTCTCTCCCGAGGGCTAGGATTTAAGGTGTGTACCATCATGCCTGGCTGAAATCATTAATTTAAATTCACTATATATACATTTTTTTGTTATTATTTGTTTTTGACAGGGTCTTATATATCACATGCTGACCTACAACTCACTCTGTAGCCAAGTTTGGTTTTGAACTGATCATCCTTCCTCAGCCGCCTCCTCCTAAGTGCTGAAATTATAAGCTTGAGCCACTGTTCTGGGCTGAATCCCTCCCTCCCTCCCTCCTTCCCTCCCTCCCTGTCCTCCCTTCACATGTGAGTGTACAGTGTGCTTACTTAAGAGGATGCTTGTAGAGGTCAGAGGCTGAGACTGGAACTCACTGTTTTGGTTAGCCTAGCTGGCCAGCAACCCCCTGGGATCCATCTCTTTCTGGCCATTAGTACAGGCCTACACTACCACACCCAGCCTTTATGTGACTGTTGGAGATCTGAACTCAGGACCTTGTACTTGCACAGTGACTTTACATTGGCCTTTCTCCCTAGCCCCAAATCCACATTGAATGTTGTTATTAACTCCTGGGTGTGTGTGTGTGTGTGTACGTGTGCGCGCGCGCGCGTGCGCTTATGGTCCACGGCACACTTGGTTCTGAGCACTCAGGCCTCCAGGCTTGTGTGGTGGCTGCCATAATCTGCTGAGCCCTATCTCTGGCCCCATATTTTTTGATAAAAGATCTTTAAATGCTAATGAGGAATGAAGTGCAGTTGATAGTGTTAAGTGTTGTATCCTGGCAGCCAGGACCCTGAATACTCACTCTCATCCCAAGCTGTACCCTCCCTCATCCCTCACCCTTAACTGATCAGGCTTTATATTTATTTTATTTTATTTTCTTGAAGCAGGATCTCACTGTGTAACACTGGCTGGCTTGGACACAACATCTCTGTAGACCACGTTAGCCTCAGAACTCAGGGATCTGCCTGCCCCTGCCTCTCTAGCCCTGGGCAAGACTGATGATCAGCTTTAAGCAGGAGGAGCTATTGATACTCAGCTGGTCTCATGCCTCATGGTTGATGGCTAATTTCTAGGCTCTTTTCTTTTTTTTTAAGTGGGATTTGGGGGACTGGTCCTGAGCTCTTGAGCTCCTGAGAGCCTCTTGCCCTGCCCATTGTGTGTAGAAGTAACCGTCTTATTCAGTAAGAAACACAGAGCCAATGCAAAGATGAAAGCCCAAGAGGTCAGAGCTAAGAGCCTTACCCTTCACTCTGCAGCCAAGAGAGGTACTTCCTGTGGGTTTGTCTTTATAAAGACTTTCTGTCCTGCCTTCTCATTGGTTGTAAACCCAGCCACATGACTGCCTCGTCACTGCCTGTCTGTACAGACCTCCAGGTCTTCTATGGTTGGTATTGAGATTAAAGGCGTGTGTCTCCATGCTGGCTGTATCCTTGAACACACAGAGATCCGCCTAGCTCTGCCTCCCAAGGGCTGGGATTAAAGGCGTGCACCATCACCGCCTGGCTTCTGCGATGGCTGGCTATTAGCTCTGACCCCCAGGCAACTTTATTTATTAGCATACAAATAAAATCACATTTCAGTACAAATAGAATATCACCATAATTGTGTATGAAGTCATTCTGTTGAAAGTGAAAACTTGGAAAAGTGGGTTTGGAGAAGGAAATCTTACGGCACAAGGATTCTTAAAGATGACCGCTTTTGGCACTGAGAAGTGAAACTGAGGGGTGAGCATTCAAAAGCAGACAAGAGAGTTTCACTGAGTGGCTGGCTCAGGGTGCTTTGTGACAGAAAGTGGCTGTCACAAAGAGATTAGCAATTCCCATTTCACCCACTTGTTTTCAGTTCCTCTCTTTGTATTTTAAGTAGTTTAGTGCCCTTGACGTCGTTTTGTGTGTTGCTGAAGCACTTTGCCGTGTCTGAGAACGATGTCTGTCTACGCAGAGCTGGGTTTATTGCCACTAGAGGCAGGCTTCTAGTGGTAAGGTTGGTTGTTGAGTGTTCACTTACCTGCTTTGTGGTCCACAGATCTTCGGAAATGATGAGTCCTTTGAACCAGTGACCTGGTTGGTGGCTAAACGTGTTAGTTGTGCTCGGGAAAGGAGATTGTACGCAGCGTTTTCAGAGTTCCTCGCTAAGCTTGATGCTTCTTAACCTTAACTAAGGAGACTGGGACTTGCTGACAGTGGGTAGCTTTACAAGCCTGTGAAGCCTGACAGCATGTTCAGCAATGTAAACAATGGCAGCTGCCTTTTGCTGGCATCTCTGTTGTCCAAAGTGTAATGAAACCGCTTCTCACCAGTGGCTTCACCTGCTGACTCATCTGCCAGCCTCGGACCGCTCCCAGCAACCAGCATCATTTTATGTTGGGATTGAGAATACAGAGCACTGGGCTCTTCAGGGTAGAATAGGTCATGAAATCCTCTTGGCTGTCAAAAGGGCAGGCGCCACATTTGGGTTAGAATTAGCACTGCTGGGCTTGAGAGCATATAAAGTCTGTGAAGGAGCCAGGATGTCCGTGTAGGAACCCTGGAGATGAGAACTTTTCAGACTCTTCAGATGGTGTCCGAAAGCTGCTTGGTGCAGGAGTAGCATACAGTTAATGCCTCTTGTATACCTCAGGAGGACTGTGGGATGAAGGGAAGAGGGACCACTGTGCCAGGGAGACTGTAACGAGAGGAGCGGGAAACAGTGGGACATGTAGGAATCCACACGACAATATGTGTATAAGCTCATTTACCTGGCAATTTTTTTGAAATTTTATTTTTTATTTTATTTATTTATTTATTTTTTTGAGACAGACTTTCTCTGTGTAGCCCTGGCTGCCCTGGAACTCGCTCTGTAGACCAGGCTGGTCTCAAACTCACAGAGATCCACCTGCCTCTGCCTTCCCGAGTGCTAGGATTAAAGGTGGGCAGCTCCCGCCTGGCTGTTTATTTTTACTTTTATTTTATGTGCATGGCTGTTTGCCTGAATGTTCGCCTGTGTACCACATGCATGCAGTGGTTGAGGAGGCCAGAAGAGGGCGTCAGATCACCTTGTACTGGAGTTTGCAAAGGGTTGTGAGCTTCCACATGGGTGCTAGGGGTTGAAACTGGGTCCTCTGGAAGAACAGCCATTGCTCTTAATCATTGAGCCTCTTCTCCAGTCACAGGCATTTATTTATTTATTTATTTATTTGTTTGTTTTTTTTTTTTTTGAGGCAGGAGTTCATTGTGGAACCCAGACTGGCCTTGAACTGGGGATCCTCATTCTCCCCATTGCTGGTCTTACAGTTTCACTCGATACTTGATAATGCTTTTTTAAATGTGTTAGCACTTCCGTCAGTGGTTTAGGTTTTTTATCTTTAGAGATAGGCTTTCTCTGTTATAACCTGCCATCAAAATCACCTCCTAGTTCCTCAGCTTTCCCAGTGCTTGGAAGTCCACTGTTGCTTTGAGCTTTACTGCAGTTCAGAGGTCCTTGATTGTTGTCACTAACAGATGTGAGTGTGCAGAACCTCCTCCGTGCGCTTTTAATTCCTTCATCCTTGAGTCTTGGGGTGGGGCTTGGAGATGCCCAGATGCTTAGAGGGCTGGACCAGGTTTTTGTTTTTTTCCTTTGCTTTTTGGGACAGTTTCTCATTGCATAGCTCACACAGGCCTTGAACTTGAACCTTTATTCTCGTGTGTGTGTGTGTGTGTGTGTGTGTGTGTGTGTGTGTGTGTGTCCGCGAGTCAAGCACTATACCACTATACTACACCTTTAGCCTCCTAGATAGTAAACCGTCAGTGATTCAAGATAGTAAATCAAGATAGTAAATCTTGGATGGTAAATCAAGATTGATTCTGATACAAGCTTTTGTCTGAAGATACTCTGTTTATAAATAAGTATCTAGCATTGGAACCAAAGCAGATGCCCACCCAGTCTCTTTTCCCTAGCAGGGCAGGTGAGAGACAGCTGACCGGGGAGTTTTCTTTTTGTTCCCATAGATGATACAAGAGAAATTGAACTTTATGTAAGTGCTGTTTAGTACTTATTCATCTTGCTGTGCTGGCTGCAGTGAGGGCCTGATCCAGCTGGACAAGTACTCTCTTACCACTGAAGGAGATAAGATCTCTAGCCCTGGATATCCTTTAATATTCTGCAACTGATTTCGGCTTGACTGATTTCAAGTCAGTCCTGTTGTTTTTGTTTTGTTTTTGCAGTCCTTGGAATTACACCAGGGTCTCACTCGAGGTGGGCAAGCGCTGCAGCAGTGAACACCAGCCCACCCCTTTTCTTTCTCTTTTGTTCTTTGGTTTTTTGTTTTTTCAAGATAGGGTTTCTTTGTTTAGCTTTGGCTTTCCTGGAACTGCTCACTCTGTAGACCAGGCTGGCCTCGAACTCAGAGAGTTAGTTCTTCCTGCCTCTACCTCCCAAGTGCTGTGATTAAAGGTGTAAGTCATCACAACCCGGCTCAAATTTTATTTTTAAAATATGCCTGGAGGAGCCAGTGAAATGGTTCAGTAGCTTGGGACCTAATTCCATCCCCAGAATGTGGAAGGAAAGGATTGACCGAACAAAGCCCTCCTCTGACCTTTGTGTAAGTGCTGTGGCCTGTGCACTTAGCAGACTCATACGCACCCAGGGGAACAAAGAATTATAAGGGTAGAAAAAGTGCTTTCTATGTTAGTGTGCAGAGGCTTGTCTAGTGAGTTAGGTAGTTTTTACATAACAAGTAATACTTGTTTAATTACATACTGCTCTCCTGGTGCTGGGGTTTGAACCAGGTCCTGGTGTGTGTGCGCGCTAGGTGAGGGTTCTGCCGCCGAGCCGCATCCTCAGTCCTCATGTACTGCTTTTTAATTGCAAACATGATCGTTCTTTGTCTTGAAAAATGAAATAAACCTCATTCGAGTCTATAAGGGCCTATATTTGTAAGACAGATTAAGTTATATTGATTGTTTTTAAGAGCAAAAAGAGGATTTAGAATAGCATTCATGGAGGTTCACCAGGGAATTGAGGGAGAGGAAGAGGAAGAGGAAGGCTTCCACCTCTGATCCTGCTTCCTCTCACAGCACTTGTTGGATTTTCTGTTTGGTTTAAATTACTGGGAACATTGTTCAGTGTTAGAGTGCTTGTTTTTTTTTTTTTCTTCTTCAAGGCAGGGTTTCTCTGTGTAGTTTTGGTGCCTGTCCTGGATCTCACTCTGTAGATCAGGCTGGCCTTGAACTCACAGAGATCCTCCTGGCTCTGTCTCCTGAGTGCTGGGATTAAAGGCGTGCGCCACCACCACCCGGCAGAGTGCTTTCTTGGTATGGACAAGGCCCTGGGTTTGATCTCTAGCACTGAACCTCCCTCCATCCCAAAACAATACGGACAACCTGTAAACAGAAACCCAGCTCGTCAAGTGTCATTGTAGCCACACTCTGCTGGTCCATTGCCATCGAGGAAATAGTTGAAAGTTGCACATGTGCTATAAAGGAAGGCTGTATTTTAGTGACGTGAAGGAATGCAGTGTTTTTGAGACACTGTGTTCAACAGCTTCCTTTTCAGAGTCCTTTGCCGTTCTGTTCTTCTGTCCTGTCTTCCAGCTGGAGCTCAGCAGAGCTGAACCAAAAATGGCTGCTACTGCAGTAAGGGCCGGTACAGGACTCGGCTGTGCTTCCTGGGAGGAAGCAGGAGGAGGAGCTGAGGGGACAGTGCCCTGGGTTAGGATTCTTTGAGGCATTGTTGCCAGAATGGGGGTTGCTGGAGGGAGAGTGTGTAGAGATGCTGCAGTTGGGAGGAAATGCCACTAGTATTGGGATTTATAGCCTCAGCAAGGGACCCACCCCTTCTCTGCCGCAGCAAGAAACCTCGGCAGATGCTGTCGCTCACCGGGCAGTGTTGGCTGCCGCCGGAAGCAGCAAGGCGTACCTGTCTGGCAGATGATGACAGCAGTGTGCAGAATGATGCAGATTGCTGATTAGTTGGTGAATTGGATGAAATGCAAATGGTTATTAAGAGTGAAGTGAGTAGCAAATGGGGCAGAATTAAAGAGGTCTCTTCTGGTGTGCAGCTGGGGTGAGGAATACTCCGACCTCAGAAAGAAGCCCCAGGTGAGAGGGGGGTGTGGTGGATTTGGGAATGGAAGTTGCTCTTTGTCTCTCTGGGACACTCCCCAGACAGATACACTGCCCGGTGGATGGATGTGTTTTTGGCTGCCTGAGTTCTTGTTCTTTTTGTCTGTGACTTGACAGACATGATGTGATGTAGAACACCAGGAGGAAATAATGTATCTCCATGGGCAGTAAGACACTCTCATCTTAAAAACAAAAAAGGCTTTTCCTCTTTAACGTGTGTGTGTGTGTGTGTGTGTGTGTGTGTGTGTGTGTGTGTGTGTGTGTGTGTGTGATGCATGTGTGTGCAGATGTTTGTACTTGTGTCCGTATAGGTCAGAGGTCTTTCTCTGTGGCTGTCCAGTAGTTTTGCTGGGACTGTCTCTGTGCAGATGATTGTCAGTATTTCAGATATTTCCTTAGTAAAGATTTCTGGAGCACAGAGCATTACAGCAGTTCCTCTCCCAGCTGTTCTCACTTCCCAGTGGGACCCCAGGGTTGGCTTTACATGCACAGCACTTTTACTTCAGTTACTGGAATTAAATTTCTTGTGTGTGCTGTGGAAGGATCAAACCCAGGGCCTCTCTCGGGCCAGGGAAGTGCTTTGTGGCAGAGCTGCTCCCAGCCACATTTTAGGAATGCAGTAGTTGAAAGTGATGCACTGATTACATTCACTTTTCTCAGAGCCAGGTATAGAGAGGGCCCGTGGGTGTAGCACGGCCACTAGTGCCCAGCCACAGCCACTTTTCCGTTTCCTTAGTTATCTAAAGCACTCAGTTCCGTGAAAGGGACCAAAGTGCATCCATTCCTGCACAAGATGCACGATCAATGCTAATTAAAGAATAAGACATCTGGGCTGGTGTCCTTTAATCCCAGCCCCGAGGAGACAGCTAGAGGCAGGAGAATCTCTGTGAATTTAAGGCCATCTTGGTCTACATAGCGAGACCCTGTCTCAGAAAACCGAACCAAACCAAACCAAAATAAACAGATTTCGTTTTCTTCTTATTTGTTATTAATTACTATGATTCTTTAAAATGTAATGTGTCGCTCTGTGTCTCAGTCACTGTTCTATTGCTGTGAAGAGACACCGTGACCAAGGCGGCTCTAACAAAAGAAAGTAACCGATTCACAGGCAGAGAGTGGCACTGTGGGCACTCTGGGCCTGGCATGGGCTTTTGAAACCTCAAAGCCCATTCCCAGTGACACACCTCCACCAAAGGCCACACCTCCTAGTCCTACTCAGACATTCATGAGCTTGGGACCAGACATTCGGATGTAAATGACGGGGTTGGGGGGGGGGCTTTATTACTGAAACCACCACAGTGTGACCCATCTGTCTCCATCTCCCCAGTGCTGGGACTTTCGGCCTCTAACCATACACCTGCTTTTGTGTTTTTGTTAAGAGACAGGGTCTCTACCTAGCCCTGGCTGTCCTGGAATTCGTATGTAGACCAGGATGGCCTTGAACTCACTGAGATCTGCCTGCCTCTGCCTTGAGTGCTGGGTTAAAGGCAAGTGCCACTACGCCTGACTTTTTTTTTTTTAAGTGTGTGTTCTAGGGGTTGAACTCAGGTCCTTGTGAATGCAAGACAAGCCCTTCCTGACTCAGCTTTCCTCTCCAGCCAGAATTTATTAATTATCCTCAAACTGAGAGGTAGCTAACTGTACTTGAAAGCCCCTCCTTATCTGAGTGTTGTGGTTTGTGCACAGGAGGCTGAACCTGGGCTTGGGAGGTCCAGGCTAGCCTGGCTGGGTATCTAGTGAGACTGTGTGTCAGCTCTTCTTGCTAAAAACCTTGAACATTACTTCCCTTTGGGTGATGTTACAGCAGTCGTTTTTTATTTTAGTAGCTATTAACCTGTTTTTATTCTTATTTATACAAAGTTTAACCAGAGTTTCAAAGCTTTTACAAAATAGAGAAATAAGGAGCCATCCTCCATCATAGTCTATCAGTGCCTTTTTTTGCCTTTGCTGTCCTAGAACTCAGGGTGTAGAACAAGCTGGCCTCAGCTTAGTGGAGATCTGCCTGCCTCTGCCTCCCTTGTGCTGGAACTGTAGGCAAATTCTGGCATGCCCAACTTTGTGTCTGAAGCTTGAAGAGGCTGTTGTATAGTTTTAACATGGAGTGTGCCGTTTGGAAAATGGCTTGCTTGGTTTTATGGTTCTGTCGAGTGTTGTTGGGTCATTGTGTAGACTTGGGGTCCTGGGTTTTAGGGAAGAGTGCGTCTCCATGCACAGGCTGCTGCTGCTTTCCTTCAGCTCACGGTCCGAGCCTGTGGAGAGGCAGGGCGGCACTCAAGCTCACCTTTGTGAGCGATCCACATATGTCTAGACAACATTCTGCCTTACAGGGAAAAGCACATTCCTTTTCTTTGTTTTCAGTGACAGGATTTCTCTCTTTAGCCCTGGCTGTCCTGGAACTCACTGTGTAGACCAGCCTGGCCTCAAAGGACAGTCAGGGCTACAAAGAGAAACCCTTTATCAAAGAAACAAAACAATAAAAAAAGATGCACTTGCAATTTCAGCATTTGGGAGACTGAATTATGAAGTCTGAGAATTGGAGGGCAGTGAGCTACACAGCAAAACTGAGTCCCCCTACCCCCCTAAAAAGGGGGGCAGACCTGAATTAGATTTCAGAGCTGTGGGTGATAGGTAGAAAAAGATCTCTGGTTTAGAAAGTTAGAAAAAAAGAAAGAAAAAGAAAGAAGGAAGGAAGGAAGGGAAAGAAAGAAAGAAAGAAAGGAAGGAAGGAAGGAAGGAAGGAAGGAAGAAAGAAAGGAAGAAAGAAAGGAAGAAAGAAAGAAAGAAAGAAAGAAAGAAAGAAAGAAAGAAAGAAAGAAAAAGAAAAGAACAGCTATTGTGAGTTGGGTATTAATTTTTTTTTTTTTTTTTTTTTTTTTTCTTTTTACTGAAAGGATAGGGAATCCCGTCGCCAGGGTATTAATTTTTTTAGAGGTTTATTTAGTATGTATATAGTATGGCTGCAGGCCAGAAGAGGGCACCAGATCTCATTACAGATGGTTGTGAGCCACCATGTGGGTGCTGGGAATTGAACTCAGGACCTCTCCAGTGCTCTTAACCTCTGACCCATCTTGCTAGTCCCAAATTGGATGTTAATTTAGGTCTTAAATATTACATGTGATATTAAATTGTGGGTTGTAGCCGGGCGGTGGTGGCGCACGCCTTTAATCCCAGCACTCGGGAGGCAGAGCCAGGCGGATCTCTGTGAGTTCGAGGCCAGCCTGGGCTACCAAGTGAGCTCCAGGAAAGGCGCAAAGCTACACAGAGAAACCCTGTCTCGAAAAACCAAAAAAAAAAAAAAAAAAAAAAAAAAAAATTGTGGGTTGCATAGTTATTGGTAATACTTTTTCTTAAAGTTCTCTTATTATGATTTTTTTCATGTGTGTATGTGGCACTTGTGTACTTGTAGAGACAACGCTGTGGAATTGGTTCCCTTTCACATTTATCTGGGTTCTTGGGATTGAAGTTGGTTCCCAGACTTGGCGACAAGCATGGTCACTCACTTCGCCACCTTGCCAGCCCCTGTTACAGTGATACTTTGGGGAGTATTGCATGTTAGAGAGATGAAGAACTGAACTGATTTCATTTCTCAGTGGGTGTGCCCTTCAGTTTTTATTTCTGCATTACTTTTGACATCCTCCTAGGACATTTGTTACCTGCATGCAGTTAGTCAGGCTAACAAACTAATGGCCGCCACCGACAGCCACTACCCATTTTCCTTCCATTATAAAGTCAACTTTCTTCTCCTTTGGTGGTGTTGGGTGGGAATCAGGCTAACAGCCCCACACATGCCTGGCAAGTGCTCTGCTGCTGAGCTCTCCTGTCGTGGGCTTTCTTAGTTTGCAGTTTCTTCTGGAGGAACTTTGTGCAAACCAGTAAGATGTAGCATTCTTTGAAATTCTGTAAGCCTTTAAACCATGAAAAAAAGATGTGAGTGCTGCAGGAGTGAATGTATTAGCAAATTCCCTGGTGTAACACAGAAGTATTTCTTTTAATCTGAGTATCCCTAATTAGCATGGTATCCATTCCTAAGCCACTGTGGCCCTTGGGTGTATTCCAGTTAGCAGGAAGGAGAAGGGGAGGACAAGAATCGCCTGGTGTCTCAGAACACCTGCCCGAGCCCCTTCGACCCTTTTGTTTTTATTAAGGAAATTGGGGAGAAGCAGAAGTTGGGGGCAGCTAGCAGACTTAAGTGGGGAGGAGTTCATTGAGAATGTACACCTGGCATTGATGGGCTCATCATATGTGAGTCAGGGGTGCCCAGGCCTGACTCATCCTTTGCTTGTTACAGACTATTCCTTCTGCAGCTTTCTGGGAAATAGATGACAAAGATACCTGCCAAGACCAGATTAGCTTTAAATTATTTTTTGTCAGACATACATTCATATGAATGAAATAGTTACACAGTGGTTCATTAAAATGGAAACAAAAGAAGCCTGCTGTGTATTTGCTAGCTGTTGAGCAGGATTGTGAATGAAGTCGTTTTTTGAGATGTAGTCTGGCAAAATCCTTTTTCTTCCAGCCCACATGCTCACATGTAAAAGAATTTTAAACAGTATAATTGAGTCATAACCCAAATAACAGAATTACATCTTAAGAGTGTATTTGATTCAAGTTTATGGTACTTAGTAATTCACCAATAAATACCTTGTTAGACTGTCCAGGAACAGTCTAATACTTGTGAACTCAGATGCACGTAGGCTTGGTTTCTCAAGAGCTTCTCAGCTGCTGTTAAGTTACCGCTTTATTTCTGGTCTGCCTGATTTTTAAAAAATGTAGTATTTTTGAAATCTAACTTTTCATTGTTTAAAAGACTCCAGCTAGATAGGTATAGGTCAAAATGAGTTGTGGGTACCATCTTTTGTGTGCATTGCTGGGGGACAAACTCTAGGGCCTTACACCGACTGGGTGAGCACTCTTCCACTGAACTAAGTTCCCCAGCAACAAGGTCTCATGATATAATCCAGGCTAACCTCCAGCATGGTGTGTCTGTTTCTGGCTTCTGAGGCTGGTCTGGTCTATGATTTTATATATATATTTTAATTATATCTTTTTTGGTTTTTGTTTTTTGGCTTTTTTTTTTTTTTTTTTTTTTTTTTTTTTTGAGACAGGATTTCTCTGTGTAGCCCTGGCTGTCCTGGAACTCACTCTGTAGCCCAGACTGGCCTCGAACTCACAGAGATCCGCCTGTCTCTGTTTTCCAGGTGTTGGGATTAAAGGTGTGCGCCACCACTTGGTTTATGCTTCCGTCTTGATGACTGATGCTCTTTTCCTTGAAGTAGCTGTAATGTGCCAGTCAGTGGGGTACAACACTGTCATTTAGAAAGCAGAGTTTGTGCTTGACCTCAGCTGCTTGTGAAATGTAGTGCTACTGTGGTCAGCAAGATGGCTCAGCTGGCAAAGGGACCGGCCACCAAGCCTGATGACCCAGGTTCCATTCCTGAGATCCAGATGGTGGACGGAGAGAATCTAACCCTGCAATTTGTCCTCCGATTGCCATACCACATGCATGTGGCACCCCTTCCACAAGTAAACAAATAAATTCAATAATAATTAAGAAATCGCTGTTCTTAGATTTACTCTGGTCAGTTATATTAGTCAATTCTAGAACATTGTCATTTTGTGTAATAGGATTTTTTATTTTGTTTTGGGGCAAGTTAAAATGCTTACATGCCAAATATATAAAACAAAACAAAACAAAACTCGTTTCATTATTTAGAGAACAGTATTCATCCTCTTTTACTCTTTGTGGTCCTGTGGAGCCTTTGATAGGCTGTATAAAATGCTCTACCCTTAAGCTGTATTTCCGGAGTGGTTTCCACAGTTTCCCTGGCTGGCCTTGAACTTGTAACCCAGGAAGACATTGACTTTGCAGTCCTCCTGCCTGAAGTAGCTGGGATTATAGACTCCCTAACCTTGGCCCCTGTGCTCCCGCTTTCCTTGCCTGTCTCCTTCCTCCTTTCCCTTTTCCCTTCTGCCTTTCCCTTCCTTCCCTTGATGGCACCCAGAGCCTTGGCATAGCCCTGAGCCGCTAGTTTTTTTTTTTTCCTGGAGCTGAGGATCGAACCCAGGGCCTTGCTCTTGCTAGGCAAGCGCTCTACCACCGAGCTAAATCCCCAAACCCTGAGCCCCTAGTTTTAATTGCTTTAGTTTTCTTACAGTATTTGGAGTTACAGTTTGGATAGAAAGAATCAGAATTTAATGGGAAGGGTTTTTAGAAGAATTTTTGATTGTATGGACCTTTCTGGATTTTTTTTTTTAACTGCATTTCAAGGCTGGAAATGTTTGTTTGTTTGTTTTCTCTTTGTCCTGGTTAGATTTTTTTTTTTTGGTCAACTTGACATAATCCAACAGTCATCTGGGAAGAAGGAGCCTATATTAGAAAATGCCTCCGTTAGGTTGACTAGAGGCAAGTCTAGGAAGCATTTCTTGATTAAAGCTGATATGTGAAGAGCCCCGCCCACTGTGGACTGTGTCCCCCCTCCAGCAGATGGTCCTAGATGGGATGATAAAGTAGGCTGAGCAATTTGGGGAGAAAGCCAGGGAGCAGTGTTGGTCTATGGTCTGTGCTTCACAGTAAGCTATAAACTACAACCTTCTTCTCCCCAAGTTTCAGTTGGTCATGGTGTTTCACAGCAGTAGAAACCTCAGTTAGATACTGAGTTTCAAGGAAAGTTATCTGTCGACTCTCTTTAGTTTGCACACACAGGGTTCATTGTGTTGATAATGACCGCCACACTGGTCATTTGGAAAGTCTTGGCTGCATATGAAATTCTGGATTGATGGATTTCCTCTCACTGTTTGAGGCACCTGAGACGCATCTCTTCTCTTATAGCATCCGAGGAGGCCTGCCGCAGCCCTCTGTCTCTCTCCTGCAACATCTAAGGAGGCCTGCTGCAGCCTCTGTCTCTCTCCTGCAGCATCTAAGGAGACCTGCTGCAGCCTCTGTCTCTCTCCTGCAGCATCTGAGGAGGCCTGCTGCAGCCTCTGTCTCTCTCCTGCAGCATCTGAGGAGGCCTGCTGCAGCCTCTGTCTCCTGCAGCATCTGAGGAGGCCTGCTGCAGCCTCTGTCTCTCTCCTGCAGCATCTGAGGAGGCCTGCTGCAGCCTCTGTCTCCTGCAGCATCTGAGGAGGCCTGCCGCAGCCCTCTGTCTCTCTCCTGCAGCATCTGAGGAGGCCTGCTGCAGCCTCTGTCTCCTGCAGCATCTGAGGAGGTCTGCTGCAGCCTCTGTCTCCTGCAGCATCTGAGGAGGCCTGCTGCAGTCTCTGTCTCCTGCAGCATCTGATGAGGTCTGCTGCAGCCTCTGTCTCCTGCAGCATCTGAGGAGGCCTGCTGCAGCCTCTGTCTCTCTCCTGCAGCATCTGAGGAGGCCTGCTGCAGCCTCTGTCTCTCTCCTGCAGCATCTGAGGAGGCCTGCTGCAGCCTCTGTCTCCTGCAGCATCTGAGGAGGCCTGCCTCAGCCCTCTGTCTCTCTCCTGCAGCATCTGAGGAGGCCTGCTGCAGCCTCTGTCTCCTGCAGCATCTGAGGAGGTCTGCTGCAGCCTCTGTCTCCTGCAGCATCTGAGGAGGCCTGCTGCAGCCCTCTGTCTCCTGCAGCATCTGAGGAGGCCTGCCGCAGCCCTCTGTCTCTCTCCTGCAGCATCTGAGGTCTGCTGCAGCCTCTGTCTCCTGCAGCATCTGAGGAGGCCTGCTGCAGCCTCTGTCTGTCTCCTGCAGCATCTGAGGAGGCCTGCTGCAGCCTCTGTCTGTCTCCTGCAGCATCTGAGGGCCTGCCGCAGCCTCTGTCTCCTGCAGCATCTGAGGAGGCCTGCTGCAGCCTCTGTCTCCTGCAGCATCTGAGAAGGCCTGCTGCAGCCTCTGTCTCCTGCAGCATCTGAGGGCCTGCCGCAGCCTCTGTCTCCTGCAGCATCTGAGGAGGCCTGCTGCAGCCTCTGTCTCCTGCAGCATCTGAGGAGGCCTGCTGCAGCCTCTGTCTGTCTCCTGCAGCATCTGAGGAGGCCTGCTGCAGCCTCTGTCTCCTGTAGCATCTGAGGAGGCCTGCTGCAGCCTCTGTCTGTCTCCTGCAGCATCTGAGGGGCCTGCCGCAGCCACTCTTCCTGTTTGAGGCTGTGTGCTCTTTTCCTTGGGCTGCCTTCAAGCTGTTTGATGTGCCAGAGTGTTTGTTGGTTGGTTTTCTAATTGTCTTGAAATTTTCTTGAGTTTATTGGTTTGCTGTCTTTGACTATTTTTGGAAAATTAGGTTATCGTACTAAGTATTTTCTTACTTTGTTTTTATTTTTTTCCCCCCAAGACAGGGTTTCTCTCTGTACTTCTGGCACTCACTCTGTAGATCATGTTGACTTGGCCTTCAGTATTTTCTCAACATTAGTTTGATTTGGATCATTTCTTTTTCTTCTCTTTGCCCCTCCTTTTAAAAGATGTCTCATGTAGCTTAGGTTGACCGAGGACTTCTGATCCTCCTGCCTCTCCTGAGTGCTAGGATTCCAAGTGTGAGTCAAAACACCAGCTTTCCCGAATCACTGGAGGTGGAGCTTAGGGCTCCATGCAGCTAGTGGAGTGCTTGTTGCTAGAGCCATGCCCTGGTTCCTCAGTTTTTAATTCTGTGCTGTGTCTTCTAATCATGGATCATTTTAAGAGCTGAGCCCTGTCTACTGGCAGCTCATTTTTTATTTCTCCTGTTTTCTGTTAACATCCCATCTTTAACATTATTTTAACACTTTCCATTGATTTAGTAGAAAGGAAACTCAGGATCTTGCAGTGGTCTAACCTTTCCTCAGTGACTTCTCAGTGAACTCTCCTAGTGCTACTGTCACTGAGGAAGCAGTGGGACAGTGTAGAGCACACTTGGTCACTAAGCTTCCTGCCATGACCTACATGTTTTTTTTTTTTTTTTTTTTTTTAAACCAGGTCGGTTTTCTGAAGTAATATATGAAGAAATTAGCCCTGACCTCATTTTGAATGCTGTTTCCCTCTTCAGTTCCATTTTCACCACCTGTTGGATTTGGTGTTTCTAGAAGAAACTGTCCCCACTTGAGACTATGTTCACAGCAGATTAGATATTTCTCAGTTAGCAGAGCGACGTGGCTTCAGGACAAAGTGCCTTGGGCTGTGGCTCTGCCTTTATCCTGGTCTCTAAGACTGCTGTGTAGCTTCTGTGTCCTGCAGAAGACTAAGATTGCCTCCCCCCAAGACAGGGTTTCTTTTTTTTTTGTTTTTTGTTTTTTTTTGTTTTAGGAGACAGGGTTTCTCTGTGTAGCTTTCTTTGTGCCTTTCCTGGAACTCGCTTTGGAGACGAGGCTGGCCTCGAACTCACAGAGATCCTCCTGCCTCTGCCTCCTGAGTGCTGGGATTAAAGGCGTGCGCCACCACCGCCCAACCCCTAAGATTGCTTTTAAAAACTGCGGAGGTGAGACACTTTTCCATACTTCATCTCCACATGTCGTCTTTGTTCTCTGAAGTAACATTGACCTTCATGAGGCTCTTCTTCATGTCTTTAGAAGTGAAGTTTGGAGCAAACAAGGAAGGTCTGTTTAGTCAAAACAGAGCTCTCTGGCTCTCCAAAGCATCTCAGGGAAAGCTCTGGCAAGTGGGAGTGGACTGGTAGTCTGTCTAGGGCCTCCGTTTGGGAGACTGACAGCCTGCACTGTCAAGAAGCACAGAACTGTGGCTGGCCGTGGTGGTGCACACCTTAATCCCAGCACTTGGGAGACAAAGGCAGGTGGATCCCTGGGACTTTGAGGCCAGCTGATCTACATAGTAAGTTCCAGGCCAACTGTACATGATCAACACCCCCCCCGCCCCAAATCTAGGATAGCCAAGAGAAACCCTGTTTTGAAAAACAAACAAGAAAAAAATTAACCGAAGCCCTGGCGAGGTGATCCTCCAGAGGAGTCCCCCAGAGGTCATGATGCATCCTCAGTGAGGTGATGTTTCTTACTGCTGGAGTTCTGGGTTTGGGATGTTAGAAACTACTCACATGGGAATTAGTAAGTGTGCCTGTCGTCTGACAACTCCACCGACCACCTTCGTTCTTCCCCCCTCTCTCCAGCCTGTCTGTGTAATGTGATTTAGTAGTGCTCCCTACAGCGGCCTGAGTGTTCAAGTAGAAAGAATCCCCGTTTCTCCCTGAGCCAAGCGGTTAAGCTTTCTAAGTCAGGCATGATGTTTCTGTGAGTGCTGTGGGAGAAGGGAACTGGGTGGTAGAGTATATGATAAGACTTGTTTGAACCCCAGAGTCCTAGAAGGTCTCATTAGCATGAGTTTGCTAGACAAGATGTCCTTGGACATAAATGGGTGAAGAAAGCCACTTCCTTGCTTCTTGGCCCTCTGTCGTGCTTGCGTGTACCAGTTATTGTATGGAGAGCTGTGCCTGTGGCGCGGGTGTACATGAGCATCTTCTCCTGAACTTACACTGTAACGTAAAGTCCCTGTCATCATCATGTCAGCGTCCTGGAGGAGGAGGAGGAGGAGGAGGATGCAAGGGGTGAGGATGGAGAGATTGAGACACAGTTGCTGCTCTAGGAAGAGGATGTTTGTCTGAGTGGTGCTGGCATCTAACAGGGTCATGTAGTAAGAGTGCTGTTCTGAGTTCTGTCCCTGGGTCCAGGAAAACTACTTCTATTATTTACTTAACTATTGTTATGTATATGGGTGTTTTGACTACATGTATGTCTGTTTACTCAGGGATACCAGAAAAAGTTGTAAGAGCCCTTGAGACTGGAGTTAAAGATATTTATGAGCTACCATGTGGGTGCTTAGAATTGAACCCTAGTCCTCTGGAAGAGCAATTATTGTTTTTAACCACTAAGCCATCTTTCCAGACCCGAAAGGCTATTTTCAAAAAGAAAAATTCCCAGTGAGAGATGAAGGCAGTGGAGTGCTGTACCACTGAGCTGCACTACCCATCCCAGTGTTCGCTCTTATGGAGCATACAGCCAGAGCACTTGGCTATTAGTTTTCCATTTGTTTATTAGTGTGTGTGTGTGTGTGTGTGCGCACACGCATGTGCATGAATGTGTGCATACATAGGAACAATTGATAGGACTCAGTTCTCCTTCCACTACGTCAGTTCTGGGGTTCTCAAATATCTTTTTTAGATTTATTTTTATTTATACATCTCTGTGTGCATATGCCACATGTGTGCAGGTGCTCAGAGATGCCATCAACGAGTGCTGGAAGCCTTGGAGATGTGTGGTTCTCCTTCTTCCTCAGGATTGTTGGCTGCCACTCTCTGAGGTGGGAGGGAGCCGAAGTGGGGAACAGGGTTCTGAAGACTGTGGAACCCCTCCCGGCTCCGGGAGATAACTTCAGTGAATCAGTTCAATTTTATTCCAGAGTATAGGAAAGATAGAGGACTGGGAAGCCTGGGGACAAGCCCTCATTTCATTAAGTGGCACACTTCTATCACAAGGCGTGGTGTATGGCAGCGGTCCTACACTACAGCCAAGCTCCTGTACAAGTCTCAGTTGCCATATGTGCAGCAGGGGAGAACTTTCCGCAGGAAACTGTGCCAAGGGTCACGCTAGAGGTAAATTAGGCATCCAGGCTTAGGAACAGCTTTCGGATAAGGTCAGTCCTCCCGGCTTAGAGACATTATCCAGATAAGGGCAGGTAGAGAGCAGGAAGTCTCTGGGAGGGAGGGAGTCCCTCTTGTTGTCAAGCTTTGGAGAGAACTGCCAGGCCATGACAGACTGCAACCTCTGACCAGCAGGGCCACCCAACAGAGATGGAGTTAACGTGAGGTTGTGACCCAACCAGTCTTGGTGCTGGGAACTGAACTGGGGTCCTCTGGAATAGCAGCAGCACCTTAAACTGCTGAGCCATCTCTCCAGTCTTTTAAGGAAGTTTTTGGGTATACATGTTTGCGCGTGCGTGCGTGCGTGCGTGTGTCAGAGGTTGAAGTCAAATGCCTTCCTTGATTGTTTTTCACTTTATCTCTCACTAGAAACCAAGGCTCACTGAATTTTTTGGCTTAGCCAGTCACCTTGTTGCTTGGGTGCTCTGTGTCTGCTGCCACACCCTCTTTCTGTGTGTGCTATGGAGGTAAACGCTCAGCCTTTCATAAATACCCGTTGGAGGGTGGCGTGGATGTGTTTCCAACCCTTGCACTGATGTTGAGACCATCAGAAAGCTGTGAGCCCCAACAGTGCTCTCGGGAAGTGCCTGCTGCTTGTCTTCTTGTCTGCAGGGCATGACACCGTTGGGGTGGGGGGTGTCCTGTCTCTCTCTGGACCTGAGTGGCAGAATGTTGCTTCATCGTGTCTTCCAGGGAACTTCGTTCTCTGCTTTTACAGTGAACTGTCCTTTGCAGTGTCAGCCCTCAGTTCCTGTTTTCCTTTACTGTCAGTAAATTTAAGTCTGATGGTTGGAGCACGTGTTCTCATGTCTTTCAGAGTAGATACTAAAGGCCTTGGACCAGTCTTCCTCTCTTTTCTTCCTTTTTTTCTGGTGTTCTTTGATTAATTTATTTTTGTTTATATTGTTTTTGAGACTGAGTCTTACAGAGCCCAAGCTGAGGATGACCTTGAACTGTTGATCTCCTGCCTCCACGTCTGCAGTGTTGAGATTCAAGCCTTAACCAGGTTGGGGAAGTGCTAAGGATCAAGTCCAGGCGCTGATGGCAGGCAAGCATTCTGCCAACTGAGCCACATCCTCAAGGGGTCTCACGATGTTTAGCTTTGGTCTAGTGCCTCCAGGAGAGTGAATCCGGGGCCTCCTGCATGCTGAGCAGGCGCTCTACCCCTGACCTGCGTCCTTCCTCCCTTCTCTCCTGTTTCTTCTCTTTCATTCTTCAGGGTTTGTTAAAACTCTGTAGCTCAGGCTGCCCTGAAACTTGTGGTCCTCTTTCGTCATCCTCCTGAACAGCTGGGATTACAGGCCCTCGTGCACGCCATTGCCTGGCAATTATTATTATTAGTTTGTTTGTTTGGCTCTACCCTCGGAATCAGTGTGACCAAGGACAGGTTAAAAAAAAGTTGCAAGCCGGGTGGTGGTGGTGCACGCCTTTAATCCCAGCACTCTGGAGGCGGAGGCAGGCGGATCTCTGTGAGTTCGAGGCTAGCCTGGTCTACAGGATGAGTTCCAGGAAAGGCACAAAGCTACACAGAGAAACCCTGTCTCGAAAAACCAATTAAAAAATAAAAATAAGAAAAGTTGCAGATTGGGGCTGGAGAGAAGGCTCAGCAGTTAAGAGCACTGGCTGTTCTTCCAGGGGACCCGGGTTCAATTCTCAGTACCCACATGGCAGCTCATGCCTGTCTGTAACTCCAGTTCTAGGGGATTCAACACCCTCATACAGATGTACAAAACAGCAAGGCACATGAAATAGAAATAAAAGTTGCAGGTCTTTGAGACCAGTGTTGTACAAACTATTAAATATTTAGATAATTCATTGTTAATAGAGAATGGGAAAAATACAGAAGATATCTCTTAGTGGAAAAGTCTGACCATGGCATGGAATACCAGTTTGCATAGAAATCCTTGTTATTCTTTATCTGTCTGTCTATCTATCTATCTATCAATTAATCTAATCTAATCTAATCTAATCTAATCTAATCTAATCTAATCTAATCTAATCTATTTTGACACAGGGTCGTTTCTCTATGGAGCCTTAGCAATCCTGGATCTCACTATGCAGACCAGGCTGGCCTTGAACTCACAGAGATCTACCTGCCTCTGCCTCTGGAGTGCTGGAATTAAAGTCATGGGCCACCATACTCTATGTATAGCATGGGCTATTTATTTTGTATATTTTATTTTGCTTCTAGGTCTGTTTGGAGGTCAGTGGACAGCTTTTGAGAGTCAGTTTTCTCTTTCCACCATGTAGAACCTAGGAATCGAACTTAGGTTGTCAGGCTTGGCAGCAAGCACCTTTTACCCACCAGTCTGTCTCGCTGACTCAGGAATCCACTTTGGAATCGAGTGGATTCTGCTGCATTTACTTCCCTGTTTGCAGTGTGCAGTGTGCCTGAATACATGATGTGGCTTGCGTCTGGCCTTCACTGCTGTACTTCTCCCCTTGGGCCGGCTCCAGGCTGGGGGGGAACGGCCTGGACCCGGCTTGCTGCTCAACAGCGCCGTTCGCTCAGATCACAGGTGAAGCGGCCTGGCAGAACAGTCAGTCCCCAGCTGCTGTGCTAAATGCACTGGAAAGAAGTGTTTCACACATTTAAATTGTGTGACTTGCTGACAAGGAACTTCAGTATTGTTGGCCTGGACTGTGGTAATTGAATCACAGTTGATCCTGAATTAGCACAAACTGGGATGAGAAAAATCTCGGTCTGACTGGCAGTATTGAAGCATTAGGTGTGTGAAAGTGTATCAGATGAGGTTTTGAAAGGACCACCTTTAACTTTGAAACAGTTGTCTGTTAATTTAGGATATGTGAAAAAGTCTCTCCCATGTACTTTGTACACAATAAACGAACCAAAACCGTTATGTGCCCAGTGTTCTCCACCGTTTGGTTTTCTCACTATTTGAGAAGCGGGTTGGTTATTTGACTCCTTGTTCCAGAGTGCGTGGCAGGAAGGGCAATGCGGTAAAGTCTGTTAGGATCTCCTGAATGCTTGTCGTTGAACTTGTTTCTGGAACATGGAAGTTCATTTTGGGGGGAGGTGGTAGAGGATAGTGGCCACAGGCTTGGCTGGGACTGGAGCTTGGTGACCTGAGCAGAGTCTGTGCTGAGTCTTACTGGCCATGTGACTTGGGGAGAGTTGTGTGATCACTAAGGTGTAATGTAGGTCTGTTAATAGCACATACTGTTTATGTATGTGCTCTTTAGGATCTTAAGTGACAAGCAGGTGAATACTTTGCCTGGTGGGAGTACTCGACATAAACTTGCTATATTTGTTTTATAATCCCTCTTCCCTAAATCAGGCTGCAGCTCTTCTGGAGCAGACTGAAGTGGAGCAATGAGCTTTTCCTCTATTTATTTTATTATTTCCTCTATTTCCTCTATAATTATTATTTATTATTAGCAGTGTGCATTCTTACTTGGCTTCAGGTTTTAGGATTTGAACCTCTCCTCCCTGACTCTTAGCAGTGGTACCATTTTAAGACTTACTTGTTGAGCATGTTTGAAGCAGATTACTTGAAACATTACTCATTAAAAGACCTTCCTCATTAAAGATGTTAGTGTGTGTGTGTGTGTGTGTGTGTGTGTGTGTGTGTGTGTGTGTGTGTGTTTGTTTTACCCTTGGAGGCCAGAAGAGGGCATCAGATTCCCTGGATCTATAGTTAGAGCCATTGTGTTGTGGGTGCTGGGAGCCATGTGAGTGCTCTCAGCCATTGCTCCAGCCTCTTTCCTGCTTGCCACATAGTTGTGGTTATGGAGCATAGTTGAATTGTCCAGTGAAGGAACTGGGGAAGTTAAGTCGTCGGATTGTGGCTCATTGGACTTCTGGGCAGGTGGTGAACATTGAGTGTCGTGAAGGAAGTGCTTCAAGCCAAGTGCAAGGTGCTGGCCATCCCTGTGTGGGGGACATTTAGGGACACGCTCTGTCTGAACAACTCATGTCGTAGTTCTAGGTTTGTGACTGTAAAGCAGACAGGGAATCATGGTGGAAGGATTTTCTAGCTGAGCAGAGAGGGAAGCAACCGTTCTCCCTGGAAATCTGTGCATCTTGTTTTGGCAGGACAGCTTAGCAGAGGGCAGGAAAGGAAGTAGTCCTTTGTGGTGAAGTCGTGTGTGTTCAGCTGGAGTCCACAGTAAAACAGCTGCGGAGACCCCTCTGCTGGCTGAGGGTTGAGGATGAGTTGTTTCCAAGGCTGTGGAGGAGGGCAAGTGTGCTCTTTTCTTGAGACATTCAACTTTAGGTTAAAATAATAATAACGCTGACTTTCCATATTTCTAAAAGATTTATCTGTCATTGCACATGTGCACCTGCAGATTGAGGGAACAGAATCTATACTTATTTTAAGTATCGCTAAAAAATGCTCTACTCTCTGCTTCATGGCTGTTTATGTGTGCAAAGTATTCCTGTGTAGGAGCTGTGCTTCACCAACGGGCCTGTAACCCCTGCACTTGGCAGGTGGAGGCAGAAGGACAAGTGTGTGGCAAACCCATTTCTGTAGTAGTGGGATCCTGTCTCAAACAAAACCAAAACCAGATGATTTACAGCTGCTGTGAGAGCTCCCCCTTGGAAGGCTAGGAGTGGGGTAACAAGCGTGCCCATTTGTTGAACTTCTTAGCCCTGTGCTGGCCTTCTTACCATCTTAAAATACCCTGTAATCTCAGCACTGGGGAGGCGGAGGCAGGAGCGTCAGAAGTTCAAGGACGTCTCGATATTCAGTGATTTAGAGGCAGCTTGGGCTAAATGAGAACCCATCTCAAAAACCACATGTCTGTTATTGTACAGTTTAGGAAATATAAGCTTGGCAGTGGACCTGGAATTATTCCAATTCAGATCTGACTTTAAAATTCACATTCTTACCCTTGTACTGCAAAGCATCTTGGGTCATATGAGTTGGTGAGATTTGTGTGCAGTACTATAGTCTTGTATGTCCCATCAGTCAGTCAGGATGTGCGTGTTTAAAACTGTTGTTTTTTGAACTGAACATGGTGGTGGTACATGCCTGTACTCCATCGCCTCAGAAGGGTGGATTGCTTGAACCTAGGAGTTTAGCCTGGGCAGTATAGTAAGCATCCCCCATCTTCTAAAAACAAACACACATGCATCTTTTTATTTATTTATTTTTTTAATTTTAGGCAGGGTCTCACTATGTAGCCTTCACTAACCTGGGCCTTGCCATGTGGACTAGGCTGGCCTCTAACTCAGATCCTCCTGATTCTGCTCTGCCTCCTGGAGACTGGGGATAAAGGCTTTAGTCCCCATCACCTGCTCCGTTTTCTAGCCTTTTTCTAGCCGTCTTCGTCATGTTTTGGTAATTATGAATGACTGGTAGCTTAGACATTTCCTCTCCTCTCCCAAGCCTCTAGTTATTGGGTATTTTGGATCATTTTAGAATAATCACTAATTTTAGAAGCAGCCTTTAGCGGTTGTTAAAAAGTGTCCGTGTAGACATTCTCTGAAAAGATGCATGAACAACTTGAGGCTGTTGACTTTGAGGATTCAGAGATCAGGATATGGGACAAGTGCTTCCTGTCCCACACCCTTCCTGGTGCTTGGTTGCAATACTTCTTGTCCAGTGTGAACTTTCCTCCAGTAGTGGTGGTGCTATTTAAAAAAACACTGAGTAGTACAGCGTGGCTGCAGAGCTGCAGACTATGGTTATATCTTTAATTTTATTTGCCTTGTTTTTCAAAATGCTTTTTATTTTTTGGTTTTGAGATAGGGTTTTGCTGTGTAGCTCTGGTTGGCCTTGAACCTAGGGCAATTCTGCATCAGCCCCCCAAATGTTGAGATTACAGACATGAGCTACCACACCTGTCTTAAACCTAGGGCAATTCTGCATCAGCCCCCCCAATGTTGAGATTACAACATGAGCTTTCCACACTTGTCTTGTTTACCACGTAAAGATAGCTGACATTCTTTTATCATATTCCTTTATTCTCACTGAAGTGCGTTATGTACCTAAAGCTTAGCGGTTGAACCTAGACCTGTATATGCTACACATTGTTCTGCCACTGAGCTGTATTCTCAGCCCTCTTTTTACTTTAGACTTTACTTAGGTCTCTCTAAGTTGTCCAGACAGGTTTTGAAGTTGTTATACTCCTGCCTCAGCCTTCCAAGTACCCACCAGGCCTAGTTGAAATACCGTTTTATTTCACAAGTCAGTATGGTTTCAGTTGCCGTTTGAAATGCATAGGAGGTGACTGCTTTCAGGCCATGAGCCTTCTAAGGAGGTGCAAACTGCGTCGGCTTGGCTTCTTACTGTTGCTGTCACAGTTGTCAGGTAGCTGCCTTAATTGGCCAAATGTGTTTATAAAATCTTAGAGAGATGGAGCATGAAGACAGATATGAGGCACACCATTTCTGTGTTTTACCGATAGTAGAGAAGGAGTCTTGGCTTTGCTGGCGGTCAGAGGGAAGCCGTCCCGATGCCAGTCCCCTGTGGTGTGTACGCGTTTGCAGTGTTCTCAACCACTTGAGTTAATGTGGTGGCAGCTTCACCCTTGTATCAGCTGGTGAAGAGTGGCATCGATCAGAACGCTTGTGATCTATACCAAGGCTTGCTTCCTTGTAATAAGGATAGTGCGTGGAGATGACATTCTGTTGTGCTGCTGTGCAGACACAGCACGGAATGCCGTTTGTTAAAGAAGTTCCTTTGGTGATGTCTTCTGAGAAACACCTGATGCAAATGTTTGTCTGTCTATCTCTCTTTTTTTTTCTTTCCTGAGACAGGGTCTCTCAGTGTAGCCCAGGCTGTCCTAGAACTTGCTTAGTAGACCAGGCTAGCCTCCAAATCACAGAGATCCACCTGCCTCTGCCTCCAGAGTGTTTGGGATCAAAGGTGTGCGCCACCACCTCCCAGCACAGATGTCTGTCTTGAGCCTTTCTGGTGTCCTATCTGGCAAAACTGATGGCATTATTCTTGGGAGTCCTCCGCAGAGGTAGCTGACAGCACATTCTGTTTCTTCTGAATCATCAGTAGGAAGCGGGAATGCAGCTTCTAGAACTCCAGTGGGAACGGTGTGAAGTCTTTCTTGCTGGTCTCTGTCGATAGACACACTCAGTAGCTGCACGCTTGCAAAGCTCTGCATCGTCCCTGGACCTTCAGCCCAGTCTAGGGAGCTGGGAGCTGAGGAGCTGTCCCTGCAGAAGCGGACCCAGCCTCCACTTCACTCGCCTTTTTTGTTCTTCTTAAACTATATACTGTGACATTGAAAGGACTTGTATTCACCAGAGAAACAAAGAGTGCTTTCACGGTGTGGGGTCTCCAGAGCCACTGTGCAGGGCCTTTGTTGGGTGGCACTGGCCCTGTTGCTTGCCACCCTCGACCTCATTGTTGGTACTTTCCATCTTTATTATTTAACAGTTCACAGTTGCAAAAGGAAAATCAAGTTTCTTGAAATACATGTAAAGGCTAAATCTTCCCTGTTATTTATTGGGCTAAGGCATCCTTTTACATCCAAGTGTGCCACCCTGGAAACCTTGGTCTTGTTAAAAATCTTCTATTATTTAAAACTCACATATTTTGTTTTTGTATGGCTGCAGTTCCCTAAGGCATTACTGTGCTTAATAATTCATGAACTACAAGAATCAATCACCAGTGCCAGGTAATATTTTAGTTCTGTTTTTTTTTTTTTTAAAGATGTGTGTGTGTGTGTGTGTGTGTGTGTGTGCGCGCGCGCGCACGCGCACGCGCGCGCGCATCTGGGCATTTGAGTTCAGGTGCAGTGGAGGCCAGAGGCTTTGCATTCCCCCAAAGCTGGAGTTAAGGGTTACAAGTGGTCGTAAGCTGCCCAGTGTGGGTGCTGGGACCTGAACTTAGGTCCTCTGCAAGAGCAGTACATGCCTTTAAGCACTGTGGTATCTCTCTGACCCTGATAGTTGCTGTTTTTATGTTATATCAGAAAATGTAAAGTGGAAACTTTATTTTTAAAAAATTTTATTGTTGAGATGTAGTCTTGCTAGATAGTCAGTCCAAGATGGCCTGCATCTGCCTTGGCCCTGAGTGCTGGGTGATTGATAGCTGTATTCACCAGGCCCAGCTTAAAGAGTCTTGAAAGAATGCAAATAGGAATCAGGTGTGGTGGTTCAGGCCTCTAATTCTAGCCTGGGGTGGCTGAGGCAGAGGGATGGAGAATTCTAGGCCAGCCTAGACTGTGAGGTGAGTTTGAAGCCGATTTAGGCTATGTAACAAGATATTGTCTTAAAAAATTGAAACTAAACCAAATCAAAACTTGTAAAAAGGCCAAACAAACTAGAATCCGAAGCTGGTGATGCCTGACACCTGTCTTAGGATGGGGTTGTAATAGAGTGCACACAATGGAAACTCTCCTGCATGTCCCCAAGCTAATGTGTAAGTGTGCCTGAAGCCCAAGGCACATTGGTGATTTTGTCGTTGGTTGAAGCATTGGGCTTCATTTTGACCTTTTTGCTGGAGAGACACCAAGCTCTTGATCTCTTTCTTCTGTGCCTTCTCTGCCAGTTACCAGATAAAATGTTGTCAACAGTATACGGAACTCTTTGCCTTAGGCATTACTGTTTCCTGTATTTTTCGTGAAGAACCATAGTGTTTCCTGAAATTAGCCTTAGCTCTTGTGGTGGCAAACAGGCAGGCAGCAAGTAGGCTAACTGAAAAGCTGAACCATGGACCGTCGGTGCCTGATGGGGACTGACTGCTTCCTGAGGCCCGTGTGTTAGAGATTTTGTAAACCTCTGTTAGTCCGGAACTGATCCCAGATTCATTTGCATCTGGGATTGCCTGACTCATTCACAGATTGAGGGGTTTTATGGGATGCGAGGGACCAACCAGAGCGGTTGGGCTGTCATTTGCTGTAGTACATAGCCAATGGAAACACTTGGTAGTAGTGGCTGAGGCCTGTGCTCAGCTTCTTAAACCTACCACTGCCAAAGAGAAGGAGGAGGGGGGATGGAGTGGGGGGGGGGGAGCAGGGGAGGGAGGAGTCTTTGTTTTGCTGGTGATTTGAACTGTTGGGAGTGGAGGGGAGGTATGGGGAGACCCCAAGGGTTCAGGTGAAGAGTGGTGTGGCTGTGGGCCCAAAGGCTGCATAGAGGGCCTGCCCCAGGCAGACGGCAAAAAGAGCCACTCACTGTGGCCACTTTATTTACTGAATGTTTCTGCAGAACACACCAGCGGACATATCAATTAGTTCTTTTTCCATGAAGAGCATTAATGAGTAATCATATTTCATCTCTCAAATACACAGTGGTTCTCTGTCAGTGTGAATGAAAAGCTCTTTGGATTTTGTCTGATGACCTCATTGGATGACCATTTTTGAGTTAATGTAGCGTGGCACCATTGAAGGGGTCTCTGATTACAGATTACTGCAGGTGTTAACCAGCCTAGGTGGGCTTGGCAACTCTCTTGTCAGTTGCACTCAGAGTTGACTTAGTCATGTTGATTTACATTATAAAATACCCATCATAGTAATTCAGGCTAAGAAATAACAACTAGGGGGTGGAGAGCGGGCTCAGCAATTGAGAACACACACTGCTGCTGCAGAAGGCCTGAGTGTGGCTCCCAGCACCTGGTCTGGCAGCTCACAACTCCTGAAACTCCAACTCCAGGGATCTGCTGGCCTCCTGGCCTCTGAGGGCTCTCCCACACACCTGGTTCACACTCACAAATACAAAGAAGCCTTTTCAAAATCTTAAAAAAGTTAAAAAGAAAACATTTGCTTTTTACTTTCAGTTTAAAGGGATATCAGCAGTCTGTGACTTACGCGGGGGACACAGCTGTGTGAGAGCTGGCACTCAGCTGCAGGCTGGTGCAATCAAGTCAGCCCTAAAAGCCTTTTACATGCTCCTTCTGGAACTCACCTGTCTTTGAACAGATCCCCAGTGCTTGGCTCTGGCTGACCCTTCTAGGGTTTTTAAGTGGAGATGTGGTTTAAACAGCAGCTTAACTAAAAGTTAATAAAAATACCTGTTTGGAAGTGTTTTTTATATATATAATTATTTAGATTTTATGTGCATTTGTGTTTTGCCTACATGTATACCTGTGTGAAGATGCTGGATCCCCTGGAACTGGAGCTATAGAGAGTTGTGAGCTGCTATGTGGGTGCTGGGAATTGAACTCAGGACCTCTGGAAGAGCAGCCAGTGCTCTTAACCTCTGAGCCATCTCTCCAGTCCCATTTAGAGTTTTTTTTTTTTTTTTTTTTTTTTGGTTTTTTTGAGACAGGGTTTCTCTGCGTAGCTTTGCGCCTTTCCTGGAGCTCACTTGGTAGCCCAGGCTGGCCTCGAACTCACAGAGATCCGCCTGGCTCTGCCTCCCGAGTGCTGGGATTAAAGGCGTGCGCCACCACTGCCCGGCTCATTTAGAGTTTTTAAGAATTTCAATTTAAATTAACTTTACATTTATTTGTTTGTTTATTTTGTGTGTGTGTGTGTGTGTGTGTGTGTGTGTGTGTGTGTGTGTGTGTGTGTGTACACACTTGATTTCAGGAGCCGGAGTAGAGGTAGTTGTGAGCTGCCTGATAGGAGTGTTGGGAACTGAACTGAGTTTCCGTGTGAGACCAAGTGAGTATTGAGCTGTCTCTTCAGTCTCCTTAGTTTCTGAGAAGAGATCTCTCTGACTAGTCCTGGCTGGCCTCCTGCCTCTTCTTCCTGAGCTCTGGGATTACAGCCACCACACAGAACTCCTTAGGTTGGTTTTAAATTGGTTGGGCTTGTAACCAGACTTGAGCTACATTCTATTTGACTGGTTTTTCTTTTTTTTTTTTTTTAATTTTTAATTTTTTTGATTGTACTGCAGTTTTGTTTTTATATAGTGTGCAGTTTTTAGTTGTTAATTCATAGAATATAAAAATGAAGTCAGCATTCTTTATTGTAGGAACAGAGGAAGAATGTTCCTGTAACATGGACAAATGATGTCTCTAGCAATCTTGTAATTATAGTCATCTGATTAGCTAGCCGAGGAACAGAGAGCAGGATTCTTGAGTGGCTTAGGTTCTCAGGCAGAGCACTGGGTTCCCTTGAGAACTGCTGCGCCCATCTTGAGAATTAGTCCTTCCTGAGAAAAGCAATGGAGTTGGCAGTGCAGAAGAAAGGATGGCTCGTTTGTCATCTCCTCACACACTGTGGAGCTCAGTGTGAAGTGTGTTTCAGCTCAGCGGCCCTTCCGACTCAAAGAGCTGGGAGCTCATGATGAGGACGTCGTCCTGGAACATGATAGGCTTCTCCTTTCTACTACTGTGTGTGTGTGTGTGTGTGTGTGTGTGTGTGTGTGTGTGTGTGTGTGTGTGTGTAGCGTAATGTATGTGTGGTATATATAATGTGTTTGTGGATTGTATGGAGAGTGTATGTATAGTGTGTGCTGTGTGTAGTTTATATGCATAGTGTGTGGAGTGTACATGTAGGATATGTGTATGTATAGTGTGTGGAGTGTATGTATAGTGTATATATGTATAATGTAGAGTGTGTGTGCCATGTGTATGTATATTGTGTGTATGTGTGGATTGTGTATGGGTAGTTTGTGGGTTTAAATTGTGTGTGCATGCAGTGTGCATCATGTGGACGGTGTGTGTGTGAATGTGGAGGGTGCATGTGGATTGAATGGTGTGTATGTTGTGTGTGGTTAAAATGAAGCGGTTCCTTTATGAAATGTTTAAGACCCATTGCTTCCCAGTGCAGCATTTACAGTGCTTTGGCACGCGTGTGCGCGTGCGTGTGTGCAAAGTATTTAACTATTGTGTGAGGTTGCTAGTTTAAAAACTGTCTAGAGACAGCTGTAGTCTCTTTAGACTTTTTAATCACTGAAACACAGGGTGTGTTTGTTTTGTTTTGGGTCATCTGAGCTGGCTGCTTGGAAATAGAGAATCTACTAATGATTCAGACTTGGCAACTTAGAGTCATTCTTAAAATGTAAACAAACAAAAGCCCACTACTTTTGTTCATTCACTCTGTAATTTTTTAAGATTTATTTATTTCATATATATGAGAAGTGCATGTATTTGTGTGTTTGTGTGTTTGTGTGTGTGTGTGTGCACGCGTGTGCGCATACACGCAAACCATGTACACTCCTGGTGCCTGTGGAGGTCAGAAGAAGGCATCAGATCCCCCTGGAACTGTATGTAGTTAGGGATGGTTGTGAGCAGCCACCATGTAGGTGCTGGGAACTGAACCCAGGGCCTCTGGAAGAACAGCCAGTGTTCTTAACTCCTGAGCCATCTCTCCAGCTCTCTTTTTTTCTTCGAAACAAGAGTCTCAGTGTGTAACCCTGGCTGGCCTAGGACTCATTCTGTTGACCATTCTGGCCTTGAGCTTTCAGTGATCCTCCTGCCTCAGCTTCCCAAGTGCTGGGATCATAGCTGAGAGTCATACCCCTGCTGTAGCTCTTAGCTTGTCTTCCCAACTCTCGACGTGAATTAGAAAGAAACATTATACAAGAAGTATTAAGTATTTGTTGGGAAATTTTTTCATTTGGGATTTATGATACAATAATTAAAAAAATAAATCAGCCAGCTGGAATCAGATTACAGAATTGTTGGAATTTAAAACAAAATAGGTGAAAGTCAAATAATTTGTACCATTTGTAGCTGTTGTAGAAGGTGCATAGTCCAGCATGTCATGGCATCACGCAGGGACAGTGCTGTGCCTTTGTCCCTCTTACATATGTCTGATCGTATAAGCAGTTCTCTTCGAAAATAGTGCCACACCAGCTAGGACGGTTCCTGTCTTCCCGTAAACAATAAAGGGTCCAGCCTGTATTTTGTTTTCTCCCAGGGTCTCCCAGACTCTCCCAGGAAGAGTCTAACAACCAGCCGAGGATCTGATCTGAAGATATTCAATGAATCTAAGCACTCTGAGTTCGTTAGTCCGTTCACTTTTTCTTCTCAATTTTTATCTACGCAGCTCCTTTTCTGTTCTCATACTTAGCTCCTCTCAGTCCCTTTTCCTGTTCTCAGTCCCTTCTGCTGTTCTCTCATGTCTATCTAGTTCTTTCCATCTCTGTCCTCATCTTTGTTCTTCTCCATCAATCCTCCCAATGCTCTCCGACAACCAGTCTATATACCCACACGGTATTTCTTGGGCAAAGCAATTCCGGCTGGAAGTTTTCAGGGTCACAGGGTCCACACATAAAGCAATAAATGTCAGCTTCCAATTACAACCCAAAAGGGGAGTGACTAAAGGGGAGTTCTCTGGCAGGGTCAACTAAAGCTAAGATCAATTAGGGAATCTAGGAATAGCCCCTGGCTGAGGAAGAATAAAACTTAATTTTAGCAAGAAAGAAGCTTGGCACCTATGGCCTCCCTGCCCTTGACAGCATCTCCTTGGGTCAGTGGGAAGTAACTGCCTTAACTCAGGAACTAACAAGTGGCTAAAACTTCATCCCAGGAATGTGAGCAGTAAATCTCTTAAGTTAGGGTCTTATGTAAATAACCCGGGGTGAAGGTAAGGGGTTGAGGATTTAATTGTTAGTGGTTCTTTTCTCTCTCTGTGGGTGAGATGAACTAATCTTTATCTATGTACAGTGTTGTCCTTGGAAAAAGGTATCTTTGCTGAAATACTTTTGTTCAGAGAATGGCCCTGGCCATATATATGTTAATGAAAAATAAACACGGCTGGGAAAAGTTATCCAATTACCCCAAATGAATAGGGAAAGTTGTGCCCAAGATTGAGATGCAATCGTGAGATCACATGTACACATAACATGGAGATGCACAGTAAATGGGGAGACTCATGGCTGTTATTGCACAAGAAATTTACATCAAGAGACAGCCAGTTCATTCCAAAGGCAGGAATTCCATAGCACCTTGCATGATGGTTTCCTCAGACAGAACCCTTGGTTCTGATAGGTTGACCTTCTGAACTCCAGTTGTCACTGCTGTATACTCCATGGACTTTCACTTAATACTATCTCCTAGTTTCAAGTTAAATAAAATAAAATGATAGTCTTTTGTCTTTTAATGCCTTTGTGTTCTGAAATATTTTGAGTGATTGCTGAAGAACCTGTTTTTAAAAATGGGAAACCTGTCGGGCAGTGGTGGTGTACTCCTTTAATCCTAGCATTCAGGAGGCAGAGGCAACCTGGTCTACAGAGTGAGTTCCAGGATAGCCAGGGCTACACAGAAACCCTGTCTTGAAAAAACAAACAAGAAAAATAATATAATAAAATGAAAATGGGAAGCTGGTGGGTAGGATGTAGAGAAATTAGTTCAATTAAAAAGTTCATAGACAACGGGAACAATTGAGCTTGTGTGGCTAGAACAGACTGGAGCATTGTCATCCGTTCGTGAGGCGGACCTCACACTACGGCAGCCCTGCTTCAGCTATGCAGGTGCTGGGAGTTGAGGCAGGAGGCGCCACTGCCCTCCGTCCGTCCGTCCGTCCGTCTGCTGGCCTTGCTCTCCTGGTTACGTTGCTTGCACTTCTTTTCTGTCTAAAGTAAAGGTGGTCGAGTCTCTGGGCTTAAGGCTTGGGGACTCCAGCCATTGTTTGCTTTCCAATGGAAGTTTATCGTGGGAACCAATGACCACATTAGAGAATTTGAGATACTTAATTTTTCAGTTTCTTGGAAGTAGTAAGTATACAGCACCACAGGTTGGGTAAAAACCATGGGTCACTGGCAAAATTTTCTCTAACTGCTAAGCAGTTCCATTTGAATTCTCTCCTTAACTCGCCTTCCAGAATTCCTAGAGGACCCGTACAACAGCCTCTGGAGGATCGGCTCTTCCCTCCCACAGTCTCCACAGTCTACAGCACGGTGAGCATTCCAAGCGTCTTGGTCATGTTTCTGTGTGAATCCTAACAGGGTTGGATTGACGTAGGCATGAGGTGGAAGGTCAGTCCGATTCCCAGGAGAATCAGATGTGTATGATGTGACCGGTTAACCCTACCCACCATGGTAATCTTAAGGAGTTGGAGTGAGGTGAACGTTGTGTTGTGATGAACTGGGTTGGATTCCACACTGCCCATTTCCCTCTTTCTGCATGTATTAAACTCTGGCTTACATTGGTAGTGTTGGGGTATAGCCCAGGTCCTTGGGCATAGCAGGAGCTTAGGAATTCTACCATGATGCTGTGTTTGCAACTTTTTGTAATTAAATTTTTACACTCATCTTAAATTATTATTTTCTAGTTTGTATTTGTTTTATGTGTATGGAGGTTGCCTACATGTCTACTGTACGCCTTGTGTGTGTAGTTCCCTCGGAAGCCAGAAGAGGGCATCAGATCCCCTGGGAACTGGAGTTACAGATGGTTGTACTCTGCCATGTGGGTGCTGGGAATCCATGTGGGGCCTCTGGAAGAGCAGCCAGTGAATGCTTTTAACCACTCTCCAGCCTCCTGATTTTAAATTTTTATTGAATATTCTTTTTGCTTGTTTGTATTTCGAGACAGGATTTTTCTGTGTAACAGTCCTGGCTGTCCTGGAACTTGCTTTGTAACTCACTCTGTAGACCAGGGTAGCCTTGAACTCATAGTTTCCCCTTTCTTTTCTTTTCTTTTTGTTTTTTCAACACAGTTTTTCTGTATAACAGTCCTAGCTGTCCTGGAACTACTTCTGTAGACCAGGCTGGCCTCACAGAGATGCGCCTCCTTCTGCCTCCCGAGTGCTGTGTTAATAGTGCACCACCACTGCCCCAGCTAGTTTTCCCTTTCTTTTCTTACCCGCCCCCCCAAGACAGGGTTTCTCTGTGTAGCTTTGTGCCTTTCCTGGAACTCACTCTGTAGCCCAGGCTGGCCTCGAACTCACGGAGATCTGCCTGCCTCTGCTTCCTGAGTGCTGGGATTAAAGGTGTGGGCCACCACCGCCCGGCTAGTTTTCCCTTTCTTTTTTTTTTTTTTTTTTTTTTTTTTGGTTTTTCGAGACAGGGTTTCTCTGCGTAGCTTTGCGCCTTTCCTGGAGCTCACTTGGTAGCCCAGGCTGGCCTCGAACTCACAGAGATCCGCCTGGCTCTGCCTCCCGAGTGCTGGGATTAAAGGCGTGCGCCACCACCGCCCGGCTAGTTTTCCCTTTCTTAATTGAGGGTTTTTCTTTTACTTTTCCCCTCCCTGATTACGTATAAAATATGCATAAATATTGGCTAAGTAAACACAAGGATGAGATTTGAATTATGGTTTGAATGATGAATTTGTAAGAGAAGGTTCATTATACAGATAGATAATTCAGTTATTAAAATGATGTATTCCAGTGAACCCATGAGAATTTGAGATGTGACAAACCCATCTATTAATATCCCATTCTCTATCTGCCATTTATTCCTGTGCTGTAAGGAAACTTAGAGTCTGATGAAGGAAATGGGTCAATAAGTGACTGTAGTCTAAATAAGATTGTTAATAGTTTGAGTTCTGAATCAATTTAGTTTTTGCACAGTATTTAGAGATTGAACCCAGGGTCTCGGAAATTTTAGGCAAGTGCACACACCTGAAAGAGTTGGGGTGTTCCGTCTTTTAACAGAGTAAAGACTTACACAGTTTAGTGTATTAGTGCTGTGGTGGAAACAAGGTAAGATAAAAGGGTAGAGAATGGATATGCTCACTTAGCTAACACATTCTAGAACATTCTCTTTGAAAAGGCATTTGAGGGAACTGGAAAACCAGGAGTAGAGTGCACACTGTGAAGCCAATCCTCGGGAGTTGTGGGCTAGCTTGAGCTACTTGATAGGCACTTGCCTAGCATATGCACAGCTCTGGAGTCAGACTCTCACTGCCAGGGAAAACAAAACAAAACAAAGCATTTCTGGAGAAAGAGCACCCGTGATTGAAGAACCTGCAGTACAGAGCCCCTGGAATGTCCGTAGGGTGGGCAGAAACTTCAAAATGTGCAGATGCTGGTGTGGAGAGGTCGGACTTGGGGCGTCAGATTACTTGGGGGAATTATAGGCCATGTAGAGGTTTGGGAACTTAGTCCTGGTATAATGGAATGCACAAGGAGGGTTAAGAGAAATGGAACTAATTTCCCTTTTCAATTGTCACTGTAGCTACAGTGTGGGCAGTGTGGTAAGGTAGAAGGGGGGTCTGTTGTAGTACAGGCAAAGGTGACTGTGCTGTACTTGGACGTGGAAGTAATGAATGTTTCTAGTGTATGTTTTGAAAATAAAGTCAATTGTGTATAAGGATGACTTTAGTGTATGATGCAAGGGAAAGAAGAGTCTATGTAATGCCTTGGGAGTTTGCCTTGATCAAGCCAATCCTATTTATTGGTCCTATTCTTTGGGGCTGATCTCCAAGGGAGATAGTTGGTTGACACAAGTCAGCTTCCTGTAAACAAACATTACTTTGGGGTCCAAGGATGACTTGTTTTCAATTCTTTGCTGTTATAAAATAACTGAGTTTATAATTTTTTCTGTATTATGGCTATGATTTCTGTAGATTACCTTTCTGAAAATGAAATTATTCATTCAAAGAACAGGTGTATACCCTATACATGCCTCTAATCCCAAAACTTCATGGAGGTGGGGGGGGAAGAGAGAGAGAGAGAAAGAGAGAGAGAGAGAGAGAGAGAGAGAGAGAGAGAGAGAGTGAGAGTGTGTGTGTGTGTGTGTGTGTGTGTGTGTGTGTAAGCCAAGGGCATTGTGAGTTCCAGGTCAGCCTAGGAGTCATGGTTGAGGTACCCTAACTTTACGAAAAAAGCAGTTATTGAGATAGCTCGTAAATAAGACATTTAGCAGTTATTGAGATAGCTCGTAAATAAGACATTTGATGGTGTAATTCATACTCTAAAGACAAGCCCATGAAAACTCTGTGATGGAAGTGCCTGCAAGGGAGGTCTTCTACCCACCGAACCTTCCTCTAAAGTTTATAGACAAGCTTGACTCTCAGCTGGTGGGTTTATTTGTGAGAGTTCCTTGACTTTGAATATTCAAAGTTCCTGTCATACATGTAACATGTGCACATTGTATATTATTGTGCCTCTTCTAGAAGAAAAAGGAACTTCAAGCATTAAAAACTACCCTTAAACAAGATGTTCTCAGCCTGGCATGGTGGTTGGTGCTTGCCTTTCCTGCCGGTAATCAGAAGGCAAAGCCAGAGGCAGGTGGACCTCTACGAGGCTGTGTTGTTCGAATCTTAGATTGTCTTTTTTAAATTTAACATTATTATTATTATTATTATTATTATTTGTTTTTTTGAGACAGTTCCTCTGTGTGGGTTTGGAACCTTTCCTGGAACTCACTCTGTAACCCAGGTTGGCCTTGAACTCACAGAGATCCCCCTGCCTCTGCCTCCTGCATGCTGGGATTAAAGGTGTGCCCCATCAACACCCTGTGCTTAGATCTTCTTTTAATAAAAAACCCAGAGCCAGATATCAGGGTGAAAGCTGAAAGATCAGAGAAACAGAGCAGCCAGCCACTAGTTCTTATCCTCAGTCTAAAGACAGTGAGTTCCTGTTCATACCTTTCTCTGCCCTACCATATTAATATTACTTCCTGGGATTAAAGGTGTATGTACTTCACAAGCAAAGGCATGAGATCTCAAGTGCTGGAATTAAAGGTGTGTGTCACCGCGGCCTGGCCTCTGTGTCTAGTCTAGTTGCTGTCTCTGTCCTCTGATCCTCAGGCAAGTTTGTTAGGGTACACAATATATCACCACAATCCTGCTCTACAGAGTGAATTCCAGGCTAGCTGAGCTACACAGTGAGGCCTTGTCTCAAGAAGTCACAAACCAAAACAACAGAAAAGATGACCTGCTTTTTTCCTCCTCCTCCACCACCTCCTCCTCCCCTCCTGTGTGTGTGTGTGTGTGTGTGTGTGTGTGTGTGTGTGTGTGTGTGTGTGTGTGTTGTGTTGTGTTGTGTTGTGTTGTTTTTGTGTAGTGTTGGCTAGCCTGGAACTCGCTGGCCTCAAACTCAGAAATCGGCTTGCCTCTGCTGGGATTAAAGATGTGTACCACCACTGCTCAGCTACTTTCTGCTTTTTTAAAGTCTGGTTCTTTCTATATTACATGAATGGTCCCAGACTATTGGGGTGAAGCTATCCGTCTACCCTAGCCTTCCTAGTCGCTGGTTTCTTCCCCAGTTTAAAAATTACATTTGTTTTACTTTAAGTTAAGGCCTTTGTGTGTATCCATGGCTGGCCTGGAACTTGTGATGTAAAGTAAGCTGTCCTTGAACCCTCAGATCTGGACCTGCTTCTACCTCTGGAGTGCTGGCATTTCTAATGAATTATTTACATTCTTTCTTGTTTGTTTATTTTGCATTAGTGGCACCATATATCTGTGGTGGTTCTGGAGCTTGCTATCCATGTCAAACTGGCTTCACATTTTCAGAGATCCTCTTGATTTTTGTCTCCAGAGTGCTGGGATTAAAGGCATGTGCCACTACACCTGGGAAATTATTTACATTCTGAATAATTTAAGTTCCCCACTCCTGACTTTTGTATTAGTGTACACATTATTGCCACTGTGAGGGAAGTATGTGACTGGGTCCTTTCAAGTCTTTAGTGCCTAGTTGAGGTCTCAAGATTCGATATTAGGTCATTGTTTTTCTGTTTTTTTTTTTTTTCATTTGCCCCATTTGTGTGCCATCAAATGAAGGCTAATCCTTAGCTCTTCCCCTACCTCCTTGGCATGTGGTGCTTATTATGCCACTTGAATTGAGTTGGTTAAATTCCTTGAAAGGCAGTATTTACTCGTGGCCAGTGTAGAAAGTTTCCAGCACTCTGGTTGGTCATCTTCTGTAGACTTGAGTAGTTACTTCTGATAGATGCTCTGCTGGTCATCCAAAATGTACCCAAAGTTGCACAGGCCTATTGGAATGCCTTCATGATTAGTTAGGTTATTTTATCAATTCAGTTATTTATCAATGTCTGGTTTGAGAGATCAATCCCATTACTGAACCATGAACATTCAAACAATACTTGAACAGTTGTGCTAGCGTATTCCGGAGGAGAGGAGAGACGGCAGATGGGGCAGGCAGGAGCTAATCTGCAGGAGGTTTGTGGTTAACTTGCTGTAGTGTGGCCGTGCAGTAAGTCTGTCATGTTGCAGAATTTTGCCTTCTGTATTTAGAGAAATCAGATTTTGTGACTGTTCAGCCAGTGAATAATGTGATTGTAGTTAGACGTAGTAATTGAATAGTGATTGCTCTCAGGGTGGAAGTCTGTCTTCAGGGTGACCAGAAAGAAGGCTTTCCTACTAATTCATTTTCAAAGATTGCTGTGTGCTGCTTAAGTTGCTCTTCAAAGAGGAATTGCTTTCATGCTGTCACAGTCTTGATCCTTGTAGGCAGTTTACACTTTCTATATCTATCATCAAGTCCCGGTTCTTCCATCCTGTAGCTGGATGTAATGTTCCCCAGCCACTGAGTACTGAGTAGACCCGCACATCAGTGGAGGTCCTATGGCAGAGGAGCCTGACCTGGCTCAGTCAGTTCTTATTGGGCAGTAGTGCCCAGCCAGGTGGGAATCTGCTTGATTGCTGTCACCTACAGAACAGTCCATTGTTGTAAGACCAGCCAAGTGGTGATTTATTTACACACACAGAGACAAAGCTGATGCCCAGCGCACTGCGCACGTTCAGAATATGCACATCGGTAACTTTTGAGAACTCATAAGAATGGCAAGACAGCTGGCATTCATCCCGAGAAGACCGAGTCTTACTAAGTAGCCAAGGCTACCCTGGAGCCCACTATTCTCCTGCCTCAGTTGCCCAAGTGTTAGGGTTTGGGTGTGGCCATGGGTCTCCTTTTGTCTCTGTTTTTGAGGCAGGGTTTACTATATAGCTGAAGCAGGGACTAGATTGAACTTAGACCGGCCTAAAACTGACGGCATCTTCCTGTCTCAACCTCCCAAAATTATAGGCATTTATAGATAAGAGCTGTCATGCATGCTTTTTGGGTACACATACGTGTGTGTGTGTGTGTATGTGTGTGTGTGTGTGTGTGTGTGTGTGTGTGTGTGTGTGTGTGTGTGTGTGTGTGAGTGATATGTGTGATATGTCTTCCATTTGTGTGCATGTTTGTGTATTGGAGTGTCTGGACTGAACCTGTGTTTGATCATGTAGACACCAATGGTTAATGTAGGGTGACTTTATTGCTTTCTACTGACTTATTTATTCATTTTCGTTTGTTTGTTCATTAGACATGGTCTCACTATGTAGTTCTGGCTGTCCTCGAACTCACTATGTAGACCAGACTGTCTCTGCCTCCTTAGTGCTGGGATTAAAAAATGTACTACTGTTCTGGGTTTCCACCTTGTCTGTAGTAGAATATTTTAAGGTGTGATACTTTTGTTTATGTTGCACTTGTTTAACTGTGAAGCTGTGTTACTGTGCCTGTATTAAACACCTGATGGTCTAATAAAGAACTGGCCAGTAGTGAGGCAGGAGAAAGGATAGGCGGGACTGGCAGGCAGAGAAAAGATACAGAGGGAGAAACCTGAAAAGAGGGATAAACCTAGCAGCCAGAGGAGGAGGAGGACTCCAGGGGCCTGTCACCCAGCTACACACCAGCCACGGAGTAAGAGTAAGATTTACAGAAGTAAGAGAACGGGAAAAGCCCAGAGGCGAAAGGTAGATGGGATAATTTAAGTTAAGGAAAGCTGGTTAGACACTAAGCCAAACTAAGGCAGGGCATTCATAAGTAATAATAAGCCTCTGTGTGTGAATTTATTTGGGAGCTAGGTGGCAGGCCCCCAAAAAAGAGTAATAAAATAGCCAACAGCACTTGTCTTCCGAGGGAGTCTCTCCCTGAGCCTGGAGCTCACTGTTGCAGCTTGTCTAGCTGGCCGCGAACTCGTGGAATGCACTATTTTTGTGCCCCCAGGCACTGCTCTTTTGTGGGTACTGGGGATCCAGACTCAGGTCTGCTGACTGCAAGCCAGAGCAGATGTTTTCCTAGTAAACCTCTCCCTGTCCTGAAGTCCCTCTGAAGTCCGCCTGTCTGCACCATCGGCCCTCACTCAGGCTGTTGTCACCAGTCTGCGTCTGTCTGCCGGCTTGTCTTTGGATCTGCCAGTGAATGACATTTATGAAGGTTTAGATTCTTCGTTAATATTTCATGTGGATTTCTCATTAAATGTTAAATCAGAGACCTAATTAAAATATTATTTAATATGTATTTGCTTGATTTTCCTCCTTCAGAAGAAGGATTAACCTTGGAAATGTAAAGGAGTGCTCAGCTGGTAAATGCCAGTTAGGAATGGCGTTCAGGGTTCTCAGATAAGACTAGAAAGAATCTGTGTCAGAGCACTTTGATAGTGTTTCTCTAAGCTGTGGAATATTCCATCCCCTGAGCCATTTTATAAAGTGTCCCATGAATCATTGCTCAGAAGCAAAGCAACTCCGTGGAACGGTAGTGGCCAGACAGGTCCTCAGGAGTTGGAGGGGCTGTAAGTACTGTACTGAATGAAGGTGCAGTTAGTTTCAGGAAAAAAAAAATAGACATAAGATGTTAGAGGGTGGATGTATTACTGTTACACATTGGTGGCATGAGTGGAGCGCTGATTTTTAACAGTAATTGGGTAGACACTGGCCAGTGTACCTTGCACTTGATGCTGTTTTCGGTTTTGTGAGCACGCCTGGCTGTCTGGGACTCCTGCAGGCCACAGCTTGAGCGGGATGGACAGTTTTGGGCTTTGCCCATTGTGTTTCACTGTGACTCTGGGGCTAGGGTCCCAGTGCATGGTAGAGCCCTTGCTTGGTGGCTGGCGTTTGGGTTAGGTCCCTAGTACTGGAGGCTGAGTATGTATGTATAGTTGTTCAATTTTCATATAGAACATAACATAGAAGGGTATTTTATTTCTTTAGGTTTTAAAGATTCTAAAGATCCATTGGATATATTAATTTTTAGAACTATAAAACCAGTGGTACAATTTTATTCTTTCAAGATGTATTTTTAAAAGTTTACGTGTATGGATGGGTCTATATGTCTGTGCCATGTGTATGGTAGTATCTTTAGAGGCTGGTAGAGGGCATTAGATCACCTGAAGCTGTAGTTACAGGTGGTTGTGAATGCTGGGAACAGAATTCAGGTCCCTCTGGAATTCAAAGAATAACAATTGTTCTTAACCTCCAAGCCATCTCTCCAGCCCCTTTATACTTTTTATTTATTTGGTTTTTTGTTTGTTTGTTTGTTTTTTGAGACAGGCTTTCTCTGTAACAGCTCTGGCTGTCCTGAACTCAACTTTGTAGACCAGACTGGCCTCGAACTCTGTCTCATCCACCTGCTTCTGCCTCCCAAGTGCTGGGATTAAAGGCCTGCACCACCACTGCCCAGCATTTATTTGCTTTTTTTGACACAGGGTCTCTTTCTGTAGTCTTGGCTGTCCTGGAGCTCAATATATAAATCAGACTGGCCTCAAGCTTCCAGGGATCCTCTTGCCTTTCCCTCCCAGGGTGCTGGGATTAAAGAAAGGCGTTAGCCATCAATCCTCTTTAAATAAACATTCTTTAATTTTTAATTAATAATATTCCATAATTAAAAAATATTCCAAAAAATACAATCATGTGTGAAGTAATTATTTTAAACTTCCTCAAGGAAGAGACTTTTGAAAGTCCAGCTCAGGGCTGTGTGTGTGTCTATTTTTTCCTTCATTATTAAGATGTTATACATGGCCGGGCGGTGGTGGCACACGCTTTTAATCCCAGCACTCGGGAGGCAGAGCCAGGCGGATCTCTGTGAGTTCGAGGCCAGCCTGGGCTACCAAGTGAGTTCCAGGAAAGGTGCAAAGCTACACAGAGAAACCCTGTCTCGAAAAAACAAAAAACAAAAAACAAAAAAAAAAAGAAAAAAAAAAGAAAGAAAGAAAAGATGTTATACATGTACATACACATGTGTGAAAGAGGCCTAGTATTTAAATGTATGATTCTGGTAGGTTCTTAGGCTATGATAGCTGACTTGGGTGGGAAGCTTTATGGAAGAAACGCATTGCAATTTGAAGGTTGGTCAGACATTTATCTGGAGTGCTAATTGAGTTCTAGTACAAGCAGGGTAGTCAGAGTGTGAAACGTTTGGCTCAGACAGGCTTTGGGGAAGGATTCTTTCCTCTTCTTTGCTTGTTTATTTACACATTTTTAATTTTTTTTTTTTTTTTTTTTTTTTTTTTTTTTTTTTTGGTTTTCCAAGACAGGGTTTCTCTGTGTAGCTTTGCGCCTTTTCCTGGAACTCACTTGGTAGCCCAGGCTGGCCTCGAACTCACAGAGATCCGCCTACCTCTGCCTCCCGAGTGCTGGGATTAAAGGCGTGCGCCACCACCGCCCGGCTATTTACACATTTTTAAAAGAAGGGATCCAGTGTGTAACCTTGGAGAACCCAGAATGCCATCTGTAGACCAGGCTGGCCTTGAACTCACAGAGCTCTGTTTGCCTCTAACTCCCTAGTGCTGACATTAGCAGGCAAAAGTTAGCACTTGCTTTTGTTTTTTCTGTGCAGGGTAGGTTCCAGATAAGAAAGGGCAGTGGAGAGGGAGGTTCCTTCATCTGCCTAGACCTTAGCTGGGAACTCAGGGTGCACTCACACAGGGAAGCGCAAGCTGTAGAACGTGGAGAAGAAAAATAGTTTTGGCCTCACTGAAAATGGAAAAAGCCCAAACTAACTGGCAACACCTAAACAAAAGCAGACTCCTCTGACTGAGGCAAATCAGAAAGTCGTATGTGCACCACCACAGTCTGCTCCTCTGTCATGTTTGAAACACTGCCTGGGAAGTTCTGTGTTTTCTTTTTATTCTTTTCTCTTTTCTCCTCCTCCTCCTCCTCTTTTCTTTCTTTCTTCGTTTGTTTGTTTCTTTCTTTCTCTCTCTCTCCTTCCTTCCTTTTCTTCTCTCTCTCTCTCTCTCTCTCTCTCTCTCTCTCTCTCTCTCTCTCTCTCTCTCTCTCTCTCCTTCTTTCCTTTCTTTTCCTTTCATTTTTCGAGACAGGGTTTCTCTGTGTAGCTTTGGAGCCTGTCCTGGAACTCACTCTGTAGTCCAGGCTGGCTTCGAACTCACAGAGATCCCTCTGCCTCTGCCTCCCGAGTGCTGGGATTAAAGGCGCGCGCCACCACCACCTAGAGATACTGTTTTCAAGTTCCTTGTCCTGAGGGAAAGCGGAGAATGTTCTGATAAAAGCAAGCCAACAGTGCCTTTCAGTTTAAGGTTGGCAAAACATGGAAACTCAGCCATGGAGGCAGTGTTGAATTAAGGAATTAATGTCTTGAGATGAGATTTAGCTTGAAATTATACACATGAGCAGAACCCATGTAATTGAAAAGGGCACAGAGGCTTAGGCCATCGGAGTACGGTAGGGGACCTAACAGAATCAGAATATTGTTTGTTGAATTTTGAGGGCATGAATTGTAAGAGAGTTAAGGTGTGGCCTCAAATACAGTGCTGGTTGTGTACTGCCCTGATTCTACAAATCTGTAGAAAACAGCAGGGCTTGGCTTTGCATGTCTTTAATCTCTGCTCTTGGGATGCAGAGGTGAGGTGGCTCTCTTGAGTTCAAGGCCAGCTGGGTCTCTATAATATAGAGTTCCAGGTCAGCCTGGTTTGTATATCGAAAGACCTTGCCTCAAGACAAATAAAACCAAAAAAATATGTGGAAAGCTTAGGTAGTCATAATGTTGAATGTGTGCCTAAAAAAAGGTTTAGGTTACCTTTGGTGTGCAGTGTTGAGCAGATCTGTTCACACTGGGTACGTGATGGAAACAAGCATCTTTGTTTGAGGAGGTGAGTTCTTGGCTATCTGAAAATTTGGCAGAGTAGACTGCATCATTCCCCAGGGATTTCAAGCTTTCTTGTAGCCCGTGGGAACATCAGAAGAGTAGAGTACAGGAATGTAGGCTGTGGAGAGGGTAGACTGAGGCAGCAAAGGAAGTGCTTGTTGGGGAGAAAGCTCGGACCTCGATGTTTGTGGCAGCAGGCTGTGTTGGTCCACACTGGTCACACAGCATAGCATGTCCGTGTCCAGTAGGCTGTCTGCGGCTGAGCTGTGGTATGGTTCTATGGGCTGAAAACAGCAAGCAGGACACTGGGGTGCTGTACCAGCGTTGCTGGGGCCTTACTATCTGTAGGTCTGCATATTGATCCAGTTCCCAAGGTGCTGCCAAGGCCGCTAGTCTAGGGGCACACTGGAAACCGCTGCGTTAGATTAAAGCCCTCATATTGTCCCAGGTGTGAAAATCAAAATCATAGTACCAATTATTTCAGTCTGAAGCTGTCAGTTAGGATTTTAAAACCAACACTTTAAATGTTGGTAACAAACACAATAACTATCGTGTTTGAACACTTTATACCAGCATTGTGAAGCCAACATCATTTAATGGATTACATAAATAGGTTCACATGCTAACCTTTATTTTATATTTTATTTTTTAATTTTTTTAAGGTTAAGAAAAAGTATTTTATTGAGTGTACTGCAGGAGTGCAGTGGACTGGTCAGTAACTAGAGTTCTGCTTGCATCATAGGGCAATGGGCTGTAAGTGTCTCCATTCGGGAGAAGTAGCATTATGGTCAGGGTGTTTCCAGATGTGTGATTGACACTATTTGAAGGTGGACAGCCCAGATTGTACAGTTCTGCAAGGTCAGTTTGAATCACTGTGTAATTTCTTCCATTTAAATAAGAGCCATGTAAGACACTCCGATCTGTGCCATTGCAAGACAGGTCTTGTTTCCCTTTTGCAGAAAAAGAAACTAAATTTTTTTGGATTTATTTATTTTATGTGCCCTTGGAGATCAGAAGAATGTGTCCAATCTCCCAACTGGATGTGAGATGGTTGTGAGCTGCCATGTGGGTGCTGGGATTTGAACCCAGGTCCTCTGCAAAGAGCAGCAAGTGCTCTTAACCACTGAGCCAACTGTAGTCCAAAAAACTAAATTTTTATGCAGCTACACCAATACTCAAGCCTGGGTCTCTGACTCCAAGATCAACATTCTTGATGCTGTTTGGCCTACTTACAAGATTCCTGGAATAAATGTTTAAAGTCTGCATGTTTCCGTTGTAAGTTTTTGTCTGGAAGGTAATGATAAGTCACTTAACCTCAGGATGGGGACTTTAGTGACACTGTTCTGTGACATGTGCTATTCCAGAGTAATTTAACAATATGATTTTGATGACACATTCGAATTTATTATTTATTGTTGAATACTAAGCACAGAGCTCCACTGGTACCCTGTAATTAAAACCAGTTGCATTGGGTCAGTTATGTAACTGGGTCATGAACAATGTGAGGGCAGCAGGAACAGCAGAGTGTAAGTGTAAAAGTCATGTTTTAAGATGGAAACTGCCCGAGTGGTGGTGTCACGGGCCTTTAGTTCCAATGCAGAGGCAGAGGCAGGCAGATGTCTGTGAGTTTGAGGCCAGCCTGGTCTATAGAGTGAGTTCTAGGACAGCCAGGACTGTTACTTAGTGAAACCCTGTCTCAAAAAACCACCAAACCAAATCAAACCAAACAAAACCAAACCAAAAAAAGATGGACCTGACTCCGAGGCAGCCCTTACTACATTCAGTGGTAACTTCCAGTGCTCCTGCAGCTCTGCCCTTGGGGGAAAGCCAAGGCCCTTGACAGTGAGCTTCTGAACTTGTGAAAGAGAACGTGCTGTCCTATTGGCTGGACACAGCCTAGAGCCCAGCTCTTGGGAAGCTGAGGCAGAGGATTGTTGTGAGTTTGAGGCCAGTCTAGGCTACATAGTTACAGGGTACTCTACCTTTGTTGTAATGTAAGACCCTGAGTCAGAAATCCCAAATCATAAGAAATCAAAACTACAATAATAAATGAACTGTTTTCAGATCTTCTTTTGACCATAGGGACAGCAAAAAACAAAACTGAACAATATCAATGTAAGTAATCCTTGAAAAAGACATGGGGCTTGAGCCGGGCGGTGGTGGCGCACGCCTTTAATCCCAGCACTCGGGAGGCAGAGGCAGGCGGATCTCTGTGAGTTCGAGGCCAGCCTGGACTACCAAGTGAGTCCCAGGAAAGGCGCAAAGCTACACAGAGAAACCTTGTCTTAAAAAAAAAAAAAAAAAAAAGACATGGGGCCGTCATTGTCAGCCTGTGGAGTGCGATTGTGCATAGCTTTTCTGACTGATGGACTTTCTTAGTAGGATCGAATCTCCTGTCTCTGTCTTCAGGACAGTAGTTGTAGTAGATGGAGTTAGACTCAGATTTCAGTTGTCTAGGTTACTGTTAGCACTGAGAGAATTGAGACCTACCTACCATGTTGTAAGGCTGCCTTGGCCACCTGAGGTGTTCATGAGTTGTTAAGCTAAATAAATCTAATCCCTAAGTAGCCATAGAACAGGTATGATATTTTGAATTAATGTCATAGTGCAATAATAGTTGTATTTAAATGCCCAAGAGGGCACTTGGTGACAAGCAGGCCACAAGTGCTCACTGAGTTTGTCCCTGAGGACTGCACAGGAACAGATTAGGAGAGCCGCGCTGCCGCTCTGCAGGGCTGCAGACACACGGGGGACTGCCAGCGTGAGTCCCCCTCCTCTGCTCATCCACTGGCTCATTCTGGCCATTTTTATTTAGGGTGGGCAGGTGTCAAGGTTTTGCTAGGAGTCTTAGGCTGGCCTCAGTCTGGCTTTGTATCCCAGACTAGGGTTACAGATGTGTGCCACACTCTGACATCTTATATGGAATTTTATAGACCAATGTGGAAACTGCCAAGTTCCAGATAGCAGATTTGAAATGATATATACTTGCTAGAAAAATAGAAATCCACATTAAAATATAAGGGGTGGGGGTGCTGCCCCATCTGGCTAATGAACTCATGCCACCCATTTTTGTATTATTTTTTTCCTTAGCCTGGTGAGATGGCTCGGCCGCTAAAATGGCTTGCCAAGCACATCTGGTGCCTTGCATTTGATCTCCAGATCACCACGTTGGAAGGAGATAACTAACTTGTCAGAGCTGCTCTCTGAGCTGCACACGATGCCTGGGTGCCTGCACTTGCACACACCATTCACACACAGAAAAAAGACAAAACGCTGGAGATAGACATTTTTTTAGGATGTAGTTATTTGTTTCCCAATTGACTTGGTTTTTTTGTGTGTGATTATTTTACTGTCACAAATGTAATAGTCAGATAGCAGATTCATAGCCCTACATTTGTTTTTTTTGATTAAATAGTAACAAAAACATAAAGGGAACTAAATTGTGATACCACTTCATTTTCTAGAGAAACACCTATATTTTAGAGGGAAGTGTTTTTTTGTAGACAGAAAATGTGCATGCTAAACTATTAAAACTTTTAAAATTTTGAATTGTTTCTGGTGTGCTTGATGGATATATGTGGACATGTGCATCATGGTGCACACTGGAGCTCAGAGGACAGCGTGTGGACCTGATTCTCTCCTCCTACCTTTACATAGGTTCTGGGGATCGAACTCTGGTTGTCAGGCCTGTGTGGCAAGCCCCTTTGCCCACTGAGCCATCTTAGCACCCTTAACTCATACTTTCAAACACAGCTTACAGTCTGCATTTTTCTTAGCCTATCTTATATATTGTTTTATGTAGAATTGTGCCTTGTTTTAGTAGACCATGGATGTACCATAAGATACTGAAAGAAATAATTTCTAACTTTGAGGCATATTGAGAAGAGACTTTTTTCAGGGAAAAGATGTAATCAATATTCTTGCTGTTCTCCTCTGCTTATTACTGTTTCTCCAGTCATGACATTTGCATTACTCCAATACTTACTAAGCGGGGAATTATAAGGTCTCAGGTTGCCTAGCTGGCCTCAACTCTAGCTGAGAATGACCCTGACCTCCCAGTCCTCCTGCCTGAGCCTCTTGAGTGTTTGTGTCACTGTGCCTGCTTTTATGCAGTGCTGGGGATTGACCCTAGGACTTTATGCATGTCAGGCAAGCACTCTGCCAACAGAACCACATCCCCAGCTCTATATCAGTATTGTATTTGCAAATTATACTGTGTTGAGTACCCGTGCTTAAAGGTCTTTGCTGTCTTACTTGTCTATGCTGATACTTAAAAACCTTATTGGCATTTGTCCATCTTAATAAAATGATCAGAATAATGGAATACATATGGTTTGTAAGAAATAATACAGAAGGATTTCTGACAAAAAAACAATTTCCACTTCATTCTTTTGTTTAGACAGAGCCAGTTGGGAGCATTTTACTTTTGGTCTCTGCCATTTTTGTAATAGTTTGAGTTTGAAAGGTTCCCAAAGCCTCATGCTAAGGCTAGGGTTGCCAGTAAGGGATTGAGTCATGAGGTCATAATGTTTTAGTATATGAAAAGACATTGCAGTAGGCGGGAAATCCGTCTATTAAACACTACATTAGATACTTTCTAAGATGTATTGTTTTTATACCTAGGAAAGTGAAACACAGACACACAGTTTCTCTCTTTGTATTCAAGATAAAAGCAAATTTGCATGTAAATGAATGGTTGAACTTAATTGTTGTAAGAATTATATCTTAGCTGGGCGGTGGTAGCTCATGCCTTTAATCCCAGCACTTGGGAGGCAGAGGCAGGTGGATTTCAGTGAGTTTGAGGCTAGCCTAGTCTACAAAGTGAGTTCCAGGACAGACAGGATTGTTACACAGAGAAACCCTTTATTGGAAAACCGGGAAAAAAAAGGAAAAAAAAGAACTTATACCTTGTCTGAATGTTTGATACTACAGGACACAGAGATCATTTTCAGAAGTGATTGCTATTTTGATCTTATCATCTGGTTTCAATTTTGAGAGCACTGCTTTGCATAAATAATAGTATAGAGGTGTAGAAGTAACCGTCTTATTCAGTAAGAAACACAGAGCCAATGCAAAGATGAAAGCCTAAGAGGTCAGAGCTAAGAGCCTTACCCTTCACTCTGCAGCTATCCTCTTCAGCCAAGAGAACTACTTCCTGTGTGTTTGTCTTTATAAAGACTTTCTGTTCTGTCTTCTCATTGGTTGTAAACCCAACCACATGACCGCCTCGTCACTGCCTGTCTGTACAGACCTCCAGGTCTTCTATGGTTGGTATTGAGATTAAAGGCGTGTGTCTCCATGCTGGCTGTATCCTTGAACACACAGAGATGCGCCTAGCTCTGCCTCCCAAGGGCTGGGATTAAAGGCGTGCACCACCACCGCCCAGCTTCTGAGATGGCTTGCTATTAGCTCTGACCCCCAGGCAACTTCATTTATTAACATACAAATAAAATCACATTTCAGTACAAATAAAATATCACCATACAGAGGTATCATTGCTTCATTGTTACTTTCATTATCAAAATAAACAGTTCATCTGCTTCTTTGGTACAGCCCTTGTAACTGAACCCTTTTCTGAGTTCATCATAAAACATATGGAGTCTGCTTGTTTCTGTGCTTAAGCATGACTTGAGGATTCATGGAAATGCTTCTTTAATCCCCCCATCTATTATCTCTGTCTGTCTGTCTGTCTGTCTGTCCGTCCGTCCGTCTGTCCATTCATCCATCCATCCATCCATCCATCCATCCATCCATCCATCCATCCATCCATCCATCCATCCATCTAAAATATCTATCTAATCTGTCTGTTTGTGTATTTTGTTTTTGCATCCCAATCAAAGTTTCCCCTCCCTCCCCACTTCCTAATTACCTCTACCCTGCACCTCATCAGTCCTCCTCCACCATTTCTCTTTGGATACAGGCTGGCTTCCCATGGAGATCAGCCAGCCACTGTATATCAAGTTGCCGTGAGACTAGGCCCCTCCTCTTCTATTAGGGCTGGATGAGGCAGTCTGGTAGGAGGAATGGGGAATTGCTTGTTTTATAAAAGGTCAAGATGTACTGAAATAACTGGGATTGCAAGTAGTCCAACCTAATAAGTGTAGAACAATAAAAGGGAGAAAGCCCTCCTCTCTACTTCCTCCCATCGTCTGTTCTTCCTTCTTGTGGATGGATGGTGATAGCAAAATTTGAAAACTGTCATGCTGTTAAATATGTCTTAGTATCCACCGTGCTAGTTTATTTAGAAAACACTATACACAGTTTACATTTCCTCCGTGTCTGTGTGTGCGGGTGTGTATGCTACACGGCACACACACAATGGATGACTCTTCTGTCCTTCTGCCTTATGGGTCTCAGATACCAAACTGGAGTCTCTGGGCTCTGTGTGCCTTAACCACTGGCCATCTTGACAGACCCATACTATTTCTTGAGTAGATCAGCTTTCATTATTTTCTAGTATCCTTTTGTTTGGGGAAATACATGTTCTGACGGAAGAGCTAGAATGATAGGAAACTAGTGAGGGCTATTACATCTGAAAGCAAAGTTCAGGCACCTGTCGGTCACCCCGGCTAAATGTGGCCATTTTGTGTGGGACTGCACCCATCTGAATGTTATGACTTGTTTTTGTATTTCTTTTAAAGAGCTATTTATTTTATGTATGTGTGGGCATTTTTCTTGCATGCATGTTTGTGCACTGTGCATGTGTGTCTACTTGAAGTAGGTCAGAAGGTGTTGGATTTCAGTGAGTTTGAGGCCAGCCTAGTCTACAAAGTGAGTTCCAGGACAGAGAGGATTATTACACAGAGAAACCCTTTGTTGAAAAACCAAAAAAAAAAGAAAGAAAGAAAAAAGAAATTATACCTTGTCTGAATGTTTGATACTACATGAATTGAAATACACAAATGGATAGATAGATAGATAGATAGATAGATAGATAGATAGATAGATAGATGATAGGTAGATAGGTGGATGATAGGGAAATGAAAGAAGCATTTCCATGAATCCTCAAGTCATGCTTAAGCACAGAAACAACCCCTAGAATCCATCTGGCCTTACAGATGGTTGTGAACCACCACGTGGGTGCCAGGAACTGAACCGGGTCCTCTGCAAGAGCAATAAGTGCTCTTAACTGCTGAGCCGTCTCTCCAGCCCTTTTATGTTTTATTATTTGGCCTTTGGAGATAAGATCTTTCATTGTGGTACGGAGTGACCTGGAATTCTGTGTATAGCCCTGGCTACCCTTGAATCCTTGATCCTCCTGTCTGGGATTACAAGTGTGGCCCACCAATCAGGCTTAGAGTAAAGTAATGGATGGTGACTTTGATAGAAGCTACATGCCCTTTGCCTTTATAGGGACAATTTATTGTTGAAAAAGAGACTGATTTACTTGATGGGACTCTGAATGATGTCATATTTTTTTCATAAATATTTTCTTACTGTGCTTAATTACATGTTTTCATCAGACATAAACACGTATGATGGAGTGCTTTGTGTGGGTCTTAAACATCTGAACTGCCTCAATTTCCTGATACTGTGGCGGTGACTCAGAGCTGCATTCACAGTGACTGCTTCTGTATTTCAGATAGAGTGGATGACTTTTTAGCTCATACTGTGATTGGAAAGTCAGCGGGGTTATATACGAAATCCTTAGTTTTGGTTTCTGCCTGGCCACACCCCCTAGTGATTATTCTTCCCAGATCTGTGTTTATGTCTGGCCACTGCCCCATGTTTCCTAAAAAAGGATTATCATGTTCAGGATCACGCCTCACCACACATTGTAATTATTATTTGAAAATGGTAGTATGTTGGGGTAGTTCTAAATTATTGTATTTGACCAAATTAGTTAAGACAGTGTTAGATGAATTGATGTACTTAATGAACAGTTTAATTTGCATTATTTTTATGATTTGCTATCAAATGTCATTCATTGATTTTGTAGGAGATTATTTTTAGGGAGAAATTTTGAGGGAAAACTCACAAGTCAGCTGGGCTGTGGTGGTGTATGCCTTTAATCCCAACACTTAGGAGGCAGAAGTAGGAGCATCTCTGTGAGTTCAAGACCAGCCTGGTCTACAGAGGGAGTTCCAGGACAGCCAGAGCTACACAGAGACTCCTGTCTCAAAAAAAAAAAAAAAACAACCCTCACAAGCCTGTTGCAGTTTTCAGTAAGTTCAAGATTTCAGAATGTCTAGGGGAGCTGGGGGTATTAGATTCCGTGTGTGTGTGTGTGTGTGTGTGTGTGTGTGTGTGTATGTGTGTATGTATGCGTATGCATGACAGCATGCATTCCTGTGCCCGAGTGAGTGGAGACCAGAGGCTGATAGCTGGCCCACTCATGGCTGTCCACCTTACTTTTGGAGGCAGAGTCTCTTAATGAGCCTTGGGCTAGACAGGCAGACTGTTGAGCTTTGGAGCTCCCCAGTTTCCATGCCCTTCTCTCCCCCAGAACAGGGGTTTACAGGCACGAGTCGCCATGCACCCTTTTTGTGGGTGCTGCAGATCAAATGTGGATGGGTCTTCATGCTTCTGTAGCAAGGACTTTACTCACTGAGTCAATTGAAAATACATTTAATACATCTGATCAAGCAAACCATACAAGAGTAGCGCAGCCTGCCTTGCCTGTCCTCAGAACATTTATATTAGCCTGTAGTCAGGCAGAGGGCTTTCTAACAGTGCTTGCTCTTACGTAATTCATCGACTTGTAGGTGTGCTTTCGTGCCATCTACAGTTTGGGAAGTGAGTTGGGAGCCAGTTTTAATTGGGAAATATAACTGCTTTTGTCCATGTCTTACAGTTGTTTTGGTTTGAGACAGTGTACTGGAGCCCAGGCCAGCCTTGAATTTGAGCTTGCTATGTAGCCACAGATGACCTTGAACTCCTGATCTTTCTACCTGTGCTTCCCAAGAGCTGGGGTTGCAGACAAGCACCGTCAAACCCAGTTGATGTGCTGCACGGGTTTGACTCCAGGCTTGATGGCATGCTAGCCAGAAGCTCTCTTCCAGCCTTTCCCTTTCTCTCGAGACAGCCTCTCTGTGTAGCACAAGACAGCCCTGATTTCAGCATTCTCCTGCGCACGCACTCCTCCAGAGTGTTGGCGTTATAGGAAAGGGACTGTTCGGAGCGTCTCCACAAACAAGTCATGTGATTCTCACTCATGCTACAGAAAAGCTGGGCCTCTGCAATCTCTTCACTCCCATAGCCATTCATTTCTTGTGTCTTTTAGAAAACACTTGATACAGTTTCAAGTTTCATTTCTTTTAACATTTTTTGTTTTAGGATTTTTGGTTTGTTTGGAGACTAACAATTTATCTTTTTTTTTTTTTTTTTTTTTTTTTTTGGTTTTTCGAGACAGGGTTTCTCTGTGTAGCTTTGCGCCTTTCCTGGAACTCACTTGGTAGCCCAGGCTGGCCTCGAACTCACAGAGATCCACCTGCCTCTGCTTCCCGAGTGCTGGGATTAAAGGCTGCGCCACCACCGCCCGGCGAGACTAACAATTTATCAAACAGATGGACATATTCATGTATTCTGAGATAGTAAGCCCCTCTTCAGTCTAGCACTTAGTTTATGTCCAGTTTAAACAATGATTTCAGCTGTACTTAGATCAGGTGATTAATCTACTGTTTTTTGATTTCCTCACAGGTAACACAGGTAGCAAGACAACCGGGACCCCCAACCCCTTCCCCTTACTCAGCACATGAAATAAACAAGGGGCACCCCAATCTTGCGGCCACGCCCCCGGGACATGCATCGTCCCCTGGACTCTCTCAAGTAAGAAATGCAGGTTTTCTTTTTAAAAGACATTTCCTGTAATCCTTGTATTTCAGTTTCTCTAAAGGCAACTCTGTTCACTCACGGTTAGCCCTCGAAGGCTTGGGTCTCTTGTTCTCTGTGTCTGCTGGCAGCTGGCACTTTATGCTTTTCATCTTGGAGTGATTAAAAAATATTTAGTTTTTATCATTTGTTTGAGAAATTGGTCAGTGACTCTAAAATTAATTAAGAAACTTGGGATGTGCTGAACCTGCCTTTCACTGTCCTCTGCCCTTCCCATTCCTTTCTGGTAGAGGGGACAGTGCTTGTCTCCTTCCGGGAAAGGCGGATGACCTTTTCTATGAGGTAACTTGAATGAGTTTTTTGTTTGTTGGTTTGCTTTTTTGCAGGAGTTCTTGGGTTTATTACATATTGGGGCTCTCACCAGGTTTTACTTGATGGGCAGGCAGCACAGACATTCATCCGGCTTTAGTGTATCTCAGGTCCTGCCCTAGATACCGTCAGCTGGTGATGATGCTGCGATCACATGCTCGTTTCCTTTGCTAAGAGTGGTCTAGAGTTAGGAAGTCTGTGGTGAAGGAACCTGGGTCCTCTGGAAGATGGACAAGTGCTTGTAACTGCTGAGCCATCTCTCCAGCCTACATTTAAAACTTACGTTTTCATATTTTAGGCTTTTTAGAACTTGACTATTGGGGAGCTTCTAAATTTAATAAAAACAATTGTAAAACTGGTGACATTTGGGGTTGTTAATCATAAACTATAGAATGTTCCCATCAGGAATTATAATTTGCTAGACCATAATCAGTCTGTTGCTCTATTAAGGACTATATGAATTAATTTGTCATGGACTCTGTGAAATATTTGTTTTTATGTAATAGAACTCTCAATTTTAAATATTTAAACCCTTACTTGTTTACTTAGCTTCTGGACAGAATCGTCCAACCTGTAATTAAGATGTATTAGTCTGAATCTCATCAAGACAGAAGTTGCAGCAGCTTGAGTAGAGAAATTGAATATAATGAATTAAGTATAACGATTGTAGTAGAGATGGATGGAATGAGAAGAAAGGACTGCAAGTGTGTAAGAAGGGCAGATGTGTGCAGAAGCCCCTTTCCTCGGCTGATGTTGAAGCTGTGACTCCTCATGGTGGAAGGGTCTCGAAACTGCTGCAGCGCAGTTGAGCTTGCTCGAGGTCCTTCCTCTGGAACCTGCTAGAAGCTTGTCCTGTGGGATGTTGGGAAGCTTGTTTCTCTTGCACTGATCTCTGCAAAGAGCTGCTGCAGTGCCAGTGGTCCAGGCCTTAGAGCGAGCGTGGGTGAACGGTTAGGAGTCGCCCGTGGTGGGAATTGGGCCCACAGCTGTGCTTGCTGCAGTTTCCTTGTCTTCTTCCTCACTGAAAATGTAAAACTCCCCAGTGACTCTCTAAGTCAGCCACACACTCAAATACAGCATTCACTCACTGCTCAGAAAATGCAAAAAGACCTCCTGAGCTTTGTGCCATTTTTTAGATGTGGTATATTAGTTTGCTTTCAATTTCTTTGAGAAAACACTGGCTGTCTAGGGTTCTTCTATTGCTGTGAAGAGACACCATGAGCATGGCAACTCTTATAAGGGAAACATTTAACTGTGGTGGCTCGCTTATAGTTCAGAGGGTCAGGCTATCATGGTGGGACATGGCGGTGTGCACGCAGACACGGTGCTGAGGTCAGCACCATGTTGATATGCAGGCCAAAGGGATAGACTATCTCACTTGGCATGGCTTGAGCATCTATGAGACCTCAAAGCCCACCTCTACAGTGACACACTTCCTCCAACAAGACCACACCTACTCCAATATGGCCACACCTCCTAATAGTGCCACTCTCTTTGGGCGCCATTTTCTTTCAAACCACCACACTGGCCAAAAGCAACTTGAAAGGAAAGAGTTTCTTTCAGCTTACAGCCTCCAGTACATCATTGAAGGGAGGTGGGGCACAAACCCGGAGGCAGGAAATGGAGCAGAGGCTGTGGAGAAACAGTGCTTACGGCCTTGCTTCCTGTGGCTTGTTCAGTTTCCATGCTTATAGTATCCAGGATCACCTGCCCAGGGATGGCACCACCCTGAGTGAGTTGAGCGGACAAGCCAAGGGGATGGAGGCTATGGTTGTCTGAATCAGAATGGCCCCCATAGTTCACATAGGGGTGGCCTTGTTGGAGGAGCTATGTCATTAGGGGTGGACTTAGAGGTTGCAAAAGCCCATGCCAGGCCTTGTCTGTCTGTCTCCTTCTCTCACTCCCTTCCACCCCACTTCCTTCCTCTTCCTTTTTCTCTTCCTCTCCCTATCTCCCACTCTCTCTCTCTCCCCCTTCGGTCAGGATGTAGCTCTTAGCCATCTCTCCAGTTGTTGTCAGGCTCCCGCCATGATGATCGTGCACTAACCCTCTGAAACTGTAACAAGCAAGCCCCAATGAAATGTTTTTGTACGAGTTGCCCTGGGCTGGGCGGTGGTGGCGCACACCTTTAATCTCAGCACTTGGGAGGCAGAGGCAGGTGGATCTCTGTGAGTTCAAGGCCAGCCTGGTCTACAGAGTGAGTTCCAGGAAAGGCGCAAAGCTACACAGAGAAACCCTGTCTCGAAAAACCAAAAAAAAAAAATCATTTGCAGCTGGAGAGATGACTCAGAGGTTAAGAGCATTGACTGCCCTTCCAGAGGTCCTGAGTTCAATTCCCAGCACCCACAAGGTGGCTCACAACCATCTATAATGAGATCTGGTGCCCTCTTCTGACCATGCTGTATACTAAATAAATAAATCTTTAAAAAAAAAAAAAAAAGAGTTGCCTTGGTCATGGTGTTTCTTCCCAGCAGTAGGACAGTGACTAAGACAGCAGCATCTTCTCAGTTGAGGTTCTCTGTTTTGTGTCAAGTTGACAGAGCATACCCAGCACAGGTATACAGTGTCCCCTTCCTGGTTCTGGGGAGGTTCTGGGCCCCGTTGAAAGGGAGTGATCCGGCCTGCTGAGTGGCCCTGGTGGAGATCTACCCTTTGGAGTGGGCTGTAGTTCTCCCTTTGTGCTGTTGAGGGAAAGCCGTTCTCAGGAAGGTTCTCTGCTACAAATCTGCCGTGTAGTTAGCGGTTGGCTGCTGAGCACTACTGCCCGCTGTACTGTACGGTGCATCTGGACAGAGCAAGTTGTGCCCATCCGGGAGCTGATCAGCAGAGGAACCCGAGTTTGGAGCCACTCTTGGGGTGGCAGGAGCCAGAAGGCAGTAGCTCCTGAAGGTTGCCTGTGTAGTGTCCTCTGTTGATGCTGAAATATTTATAGAGCCAGATCCTTTTTCCCATGACAGGCAAATAGGGCAACATTTGAGCTGAAAGGCAAGCAACTGACAGTTGGTAAATAAGGGGAGAGCGTCCTCCCCAGCCGAGAAGTTCGCTGTTTCAGTGTGTGATCTGACCAAGCAGCTGGCCGAAGCGCTTCAATTTCCCAGAAGTCAGGGCTTGTTAGGATTGCACAGTTTGCATTTCAGAAAGAATGTTCTTGGTTTTAGTCTCGAGGCCACAAGAGCCATCCTTTCTGCCATTTCGTCAGCTCTTAGACACTAGAACACATGAAGAGCTTGGAAGCAAGGAAAAGGGCTACCAGTTATTGTCTTAGGATCCTTTGTGGTCTGTCTGCTGAGATCACACCTAGTTTGATGAGTGGACCCAGTAAGTGGAGAGAGTGAGAGTGTGTATGTGTGCACACACACAGATGTTCCAGACAGGTGTGTCCCCTGAGCTATTTCCATAGTCCTCTTTTTACTCAATGTTGTGAGTTAGGGTCTCACTAAGTTACTCAGGCAGGCCTTGTTTGAGGCAGTCCTCTATTTCAGTCTCTCCCTAGCAAGAATTATAAGCTTTTGCCAAACTTTTAGTTTTGGTTTAGACCAAACTTTTTATCTTTTGATTATTAACATGACTGATCATTTTACTTATTGGTAGCTTTTATGTATTTAAAGTTTTCCATTTCTATGAGGAAAACATTTGTAGTTTCATGACTTTGACAAGTAGCCATACTATGTAGGGAAGTTAATTAATCTTGTTGTTAAAATAGATGAGTGTTGAATTTCCTTAAAAAAGAAATCAAAGTAAAATTTACAGTTTTTATGTTTCTTTTCCATCTTTTAAAAGGGACGATGGTGGAGCACACCTTAATCCCAGCATTTGGGAAGCAGAGGCAGGTGAATCTCTGTGAATTTGAGCACAGCCTGGTCTACAGAGCGAGTTCCAGGACAACCAGAGCTATTACACAGAGAAATCTTGTCTTGAAAAAAAAAAAAACAAAAAAAAAACCCCGAAGACTTTTAAATTTATGTATATACATTGTTTGCCTGAACATACGTGTGTTTGTACCACATGAATCCCTGGTGCCCAGGAGGCCACCAGGAGGGTGTCTGTCAGCCCTCTTGGAACTACAGTTAATGATGACTGTGAGCCACCTGATGGGGGTGGTGGAACAAGTCCTTTTAATGACCGACCCTTTCTCAGTCCCTCCCTCTTTTCCTCTTGCCTTTGGAGGGAGTGATGTGTGGGAGCCATCCTGGGGGCAGCTGAGGGCTTCTTGCTATCTGTAGTGCTGACAACATGCAGGCCCTGTTGGTACCAACTGCTGTTTGCTAGTTTTTGGTAATATATTATCATACTTAAAACACATTTGAAAAAAATTTTTCAGAAACTATTGTTCTTTTGTTCTTGTTGTTTGAGCCTGGGTCTTGTGTAGATCAAACTTGCTTGGAATTTACTATAAACAGAAGCTGGCCTTGAACTCACAATCTTCCTGCCTCAGTCTCTGATATGCTGGAATTACAGTATACTATCATATTCAGCTAGAACAGGTACTGTCATCTATCTGTCTACCCAGTTGTTGTTAATATAGGTAAATATTATCCTGCTGTTGTGATTCATCCATGTAATCCCAGCACTGAGGGATGAGTCAGCAGGATCAGGGATTCTAGGCCAAGTTTCCAAAAGAGAAGGAAAAAAAAATGAATAAGCTATAAATACCTGGAACAACCAAATGGTTTGTTTGTGGTATGTTGCACAATTGTGGTGGTTATTTGTTTTTGTGGTGGCTTAATGTGACAGAGCACCTGGGGAATTTCCACTCCCTTGTCATCTTCTGCCTCTCTCTACTGGACAGCTGCAGTTGTGGTTATAATGGAGGATTTTGCCTAGAGCATTTCTGTTGGTACCTCATCTGAGCACTTGAAAACTTACCTTGATCCCCCAGCCTGGAGCAGCTTTTGGGTGCTGATTTCATTGTGCTTTTCCTTGCATTGCATCACACATAGCTGCAAAAATAACCCAGTAGTTTAAATCAATTCCATGCTTGATTTTTTTTAAGTGCTGCTGTTCATAGTAAAAAAAACCCAGATTGCACACATTGAGCCCAAAGGTTGGAGTTCTGCTTGGCAAAACTGCATCATCTACACAGGCAGAATCCACATTAGAACCTCCAGTCAGGTTCCGTGTGTCATGGGCATCACAGGCACTCCTTTGTTGTCTTTTATGTGGGTCCCGCTTTGGATTGATGCTCCTCACGTTCACCTCAGTTCTGCCAGGAGAGAGAACACTTTTTTCTGGACACAACTAGGGACTCTTCTTGACACCCCCCCCCCCTTCTTGTCACTGAATGTTTTGAGAAAGTTATTTAAAACAAACATGCCATCCTGTCCCATGCAGGTTTCCCTCAGTGGACACTTGTACTTCCCATAGATCTGTCCTTCCCGTAAATCTGAGCGCTGCCGCTTTCTAGAACTAGTGAGACATGCAGATGGTTTGTTTGTTTGTTTATTTGTATTTTTTGATAGTCGCAGGTGTTGCTATTTCCACTCAGAGCAATCAGCCACATGCAGGTGAATCTTGGGAAGGAGAACTAGTGTGGGTAGTAGTTTGTCTCTTGTTTTGAATGCCATGCTGGGGATCAGCTTGTGATGCAGGTGCTCTGCCACTGAGCTAGAGTCAAAGTCCTGAAACAGATTACTTTTCTAGAGAACTAGGAATTCAGACTGTAGCTAGAGTTTTCCTTCCTTGCCCACAGTCAGGACAAATCTTTGTCACCTGCCAGTCCCACAGCTGCTCAGACCCAACCAAGTAAGCACAGAGACTTATATTGATTACAAACTGTATGGCCGTGGCAGGCTTCTTGCTAACTGTTCTTATATCTTAAGTTAATCCATTTCCATAAATCTATACCTTGCCACGTGGCTCGTGGCTTATCGGTGTCTTCACATGCTGCTGGTCATGGCAGTGTCTGGCAGTGTCTCTCCACCTCAGCCTTCTGCTTCCCAGAATTCTCCTCTCTCCCTGTCCCACCTACTTCCTGCCTGGTCACTGGCCAATCAGTGTTTTATTTATTCACCAATCAGAGCAATTTGACATACAGACCATCCCCCAGCATCAGACAGTTGGATTACTCCAAGTGCTGGTAGCATTTCTGGCAGAAATACTCTGCGCACTCATGCATGTACTGGAGCAGACTGTAGGGTGGACTGACGGGACCCCAGAGGAAAGGTCAGCAGAGGGAATGAGCACCCCACTCAGAGAGGAGCCAGGGGTGTAGGGAGTGGGGCAGGACAACTCAGTGAAGGCTTTAAAGGGAGCAAATAGGAAGGAAGGTTGTTTGAAAGTTTGTGAACTGTGAAGAACAGTATTTAACAGCTCCCTTTCTTCCATTTCTTTTGAGACAGGTTCTCATGTAACTTAGGATGGCCTCTAGTCCAGGCCTTCCTCTGCCTCCCAAGTGCAAAGATCATTTCTAAACTGTCTACCAGTTGATGGACCACATTTGCTTTTCCTACACAAAATAATCTGTTGAATTACACCCTCCTTTTCTATCTACTCAATAGATTTTTTCCCCATAGATGACCACTAATTACGTATATATATGAAATTAATATTGCCAATATTTTGTCATATTTTACAGGTAAGATGAGTGTCTTTTCTGTTCATTGTTCACAGGGCTCCATTTCCAGGCATCATTCTATATTACCAGGACTTTGTTATGTCTGAACACCTCTGGGATTGTCCATCCATTCCAAGACAGGCCTCACTGTAGTTGATGCTTGCCTTCACCAGATAACCTAATTAGTAAGAGCAGCATGTAGTTGACAAAATAATGTTGGGAAGAAAAACATCAAGGTATTTCAAAGAGAGAGGATTCAAAATATCCATTTATTATATTGACTAAATGATTAAAATGAGGCTGATGTAATGTAGAAATTAATACTGCAGGAAGCAGCTGACATCATAGAGCTGCAGAAGTGAAACGGAAATGGTGGTAGTGCAAAAGCCGGGTGTTTAGAGGATGCTTAGGAATGAAGTCCAGGACCAAGGTGGTGGGCTGCCTCAGTGCCCATTATCACAGGGTACCCTTCACCTCTGTAGTCTAGAGTTATGTGAGCTCCTCATTGCCCTTGGCTCCAATCCAAGTTATTCCTTAGTGTGAAATGTCCACTTTGTACTTTTTATTATTTCACTGATGATGTTCTTCTCTTAGCCTTAGAGAACTAAGAGGACATGGAGTCCAGGCTGTAGTTCCCTGTGTTCAGAGCATCAGTGCCTGACTCTGTTCTCAAGGCATCTGCTCAGGGAATGGGATTGCTAAAGAAGCATGTGGCAGTAGACTTTGTTTTTGTTTGTTTGCTTGCCTGAGAGTTTTGCAGTGTAACCCAAGCTGGCTTGCGCTCTCCATCCCCCTGCCTCATCCTTGCTAGAGCTGGGATTACAGCTGTGTGCCGCCATGGCTGTTCTTGCCTGTTGCAAAGTTTTTTACATTGTACACACATGAAGATGTTCTTCTTTTAGGATACTAGAGTAGGTTTAGAGAGAAATGTTTTGGGTTACCAAGTAGACAGTAATAGAAACCAGTATTTGAACAACAGCTCTCATTTGCCACTCCCCTGGAGTGAGGGAGGTCAGCTGTCTAGTTTCCATGTTTAGGAAGTGACTGAAATTCTGGCTGCTGTGAAGAGTTCATAGAGTACTTCAAGGTTCACACTGGAAATGGAGAAGTTGGGAACAGAAGTGATGACTCAGAAGCCAGCTGGCTCATTTACATAACTGTTTGCAGCCTTCAGAAGGGAGGAAGTAGCTGAGGCGCTGGAGGCTAGCCTGGGAAGATGAGCTGCATGGAGGGCTGACCTGCAGGTATCACTCTTGCCTTTTCTGCTTTGAGAATGGTTAAGGCATCTTGAGCATCAGTAAAGGCAGAAGGTTAAACTGTGGAGACAAATACCAAGTACTAGAAAGAGGGATTATAAAGCTTTGCATTATCTATATAAATTGAAAACTATCAAAAATATGGGTGCATACACAGAGATCTTTGTCTTCTGTTTAGCTTGTCCTAACTCTAGAAGTTGTAAGGACTAAAGACTTTCTTGAAGAGTGGCCTTCTCTGTAGGATCTTTGAAAAGGAAGGTGTCACACTGGATGATAGTGCTGTAAGGGTTCTCCGTCTTAAGGAGTCAGAAGTACAAATTCTAAAACACACCATATCTTGCTCAGATTAGAGACGGATGGTAGGCATATCTGACTCTGCAAACATTAAAATAATTGTAACTAAAATACCAAAAGCTGTTCTTCCCAGATCACAGAACTTGACTTGTTCATGGCAGAGCACAGGTAGTGTTTATAGATACTCTTATTTCCAGGTTGCCAGGAAGATAGCTGGATGGTCAACACTTAAGTTTTCAGGGCACCTTGTGACACACGTATGGTTATTTCCATTTTGTAGATTGAAACATTGATTTGATAGGTGGAATGTTTTGTCTCGCATCTTCAGATAGCATCCTTCATAAGCAGCCAAGTCAGCACCCCCAGTTCCTAGCTTTTATGTATTTTTTCTGGTACTGAGAATTGAACTTGGGGCATCACCCATCTGAGCTAAGTGCTCCGCCACTGAGCCACATTCTCTACCTGCAGCTCCCAGCTTCTTGACTCTCTTCCTTGTACGCTCTAATTCGCTGCTGTGCTTCAGGTTCGTTTTTAGAGTGCAAGACTTTTGTAACTCATTCTGCAAACACAACTGTCATTCACAATATGTCCTTTGAAATACTGTTTCTGGTCTGAAGATGTGGCTCAGCAGTTAAGGGCACTTGCTGCTCTTCTGGAGATCAAAGTTCATGTCCTAGCACCCACATCAGGCACTTCACACTACCTGTAACTCTACCTGTTGATCTGACATCTTCTTTTGACCTGTGGACAACTATACCCGTGTGCGCGCGCGTGTGTGCGTGTGTGTGTGTGTGTGTGTGTGTGTGTGTGTGTGTGTGCGCGCGCGCGCGCTCTCTCTCACACACACACACACACACAAAAGAGAAATGAAATAATTGATAATGTATTTTAGGATTGGGAGATGGCTCTGTAGATAATTGCTTGCTGTGCAAGTAGGAGGACTCAGTTCTAATCCCTAGCACCTACATAAAAAGCCGGTGTGATGGCTTTCAAGCTTTGGGAGGCAGGAACAGGAGGATCCTGGGGGCTTGTTGAGCAGCTGTCTAGTCAGTCGATGAAATCGGAGTTTAATGCGAGACCCTGTCTCAAGAAATAAGATGGAGAACAACCGAGCATGCTAACCCTGATGTCATGTCTGTCTTCTACACATGGGCATGAACCTGCTTGTACATACCTGTGGGCACACATGCTGAACACACACAAAAAGAAACAGTATATTCCAGTTTGTACGCAGTCAGCTTGAAACACCTTTGCTAAACAATTGGGCTTTATCAAAATTTATTTGCACAGGCCTGGCAGTGGTGGCCCATGCCTTTAATCTCAGGGAGGTAGAGGCAGGTGGATCTCTGAGTGCGAGGCCAGCCTGGTCTGCACAATGAGTTTCAGGGCAGTCAGGGCCACACAGAGAAACCCTGCCTCAAAAAACAAAAACATTTATCTGTTCAGCATTCAAAAATGAAGAAGAGTTGTAGGACCTATAGAAGATTATGTATATATTTTTTAAGATTATGTATATTGTGGCAGATGCATAGGATGAGAGCTGTCACTGCAGATAATTTTGGATGAAAAGTATCTAGACACTAAATAAAGGTGGGGCTAGCGGGAGAAGCAGCACAGAGAAGAGGGTGTCAGAGCAGGTGCAGGCCCAGCCGAGCAGATGCTGTGAATGTCTTCGGGTGCCTGGGGACTCAGTGAAGCAGCAGGATCTTCCTGCTGGCACCTCATGTTTCGTGGCATCAGAGAAGGAACTGGGCTTTGTAGGGTGAACAGTATAGTTACTGTTGTGAGACTGTGAAGCACCCAGACATCCATGGACTCTTGAGTGCCATCCTCTTAGATGAGTCTATCATTGCCCAGGGAAAACCATGGCATGTCACCTTGAACTAATTATACAGACAAAGTGGTTGTCTGTGGAGCTCCCTATGATGCTACTGCTCAAAAATGAGGCTCACCCCGTGGTTATTAGTCCCATCTTCTGACTGGAGTCAACTGGTACTGAGTCCCATTCCTCACAGATGGCGCATTTCATTGCTTGGGTCTCAGCCTGGGTACCGTGATGAGTGCTCAGCCTTGAGAAGGCAGGCGTGGAAAGTGCCCTTTGCTCCTGAGGAGCTCACAGCCCCATCCTAGAGCACACACAGACATAAGCGAAGAGACGAGGCTGTTTATTCGTCTAGAGATGCCTTGCTAACTGAAGCCATATTTGTTTAGTGCTGCAAGAGGTATTCCTTCTGTGGCTGCATTTGTCGGTCGCTTTTGATGGTAGAGCCGGGTTATATCCCGAGGTGCTGTGTGGTTTTGATGGCAGGTGCCTTTCCTTCTGTTCAGTTAGGTCTTGGTGGGTTTCTAGCTGAAGTTCAGTCGTTTCCAAGTGTTTTAAAAGCAGTGAACCCTTCCTAGGATTTGGAGCAGCTGACCTGTCCTGAATCTTTGGCCAGTGAAAATTAGTTATAAACGAGATTTTGCGGTTCCTCCTTTTGACTGTTTTACAGTGTGAATGCTTTGTTTATGTAAAAGAGAAGAGCTTCTTTATTGAGAGTGAGTACTGATACTGAGAAACTTGGAGTAGAACTGTATTGCGGACATAGAAGCGGACATAGAATGCCAAGTCTGCCGTGGAGATCTTTTTCTGAGGAGGAAGGGGTTCTTCAGTCATCTATCTAGCTCTTCTCTGTCAGGACTCACTGGGGGCTTGACCTAGAGAACGTATCAACTTTTTCTGAGCAAGTGATTTCTTTTTCGGAACCAAATGTTTCTAAAATACAGTCAGCAAATAAGCATTCGTGGAAACATGGGCAGTGTTTAGATACAGTGAAATACTGTCCTTCTGCAAGCAGGTGATTTTAAAGTGCGTAAAGAAATGTAACAGGAGTGATGAAGGGGTTTTTGTTTGTTTTTATGCTTGTTTTCTTTTTGTTTTATATACTGTGTTATTAGTATTTCAGTTTACAGAGTATGGTGAGAAACCAGTTTGCTTTCAGAATTGCCACATTCTAGGATTCTGTTGCTAATAATAAATATTTTGACTTGGGCTGCTGAAGGTGACAAGTAGAGCTGTTGAAATGGGTGGTAATGAATGACTAACGCTGTTTCAGTTTGTTGAGGACAATGCTCATTAGCTATGTGTTTATAAGGTAACAGTAAGGGTGATTGGATGGCTTTAATAGGGACTAAATGTGTACTGTGTCTTAATGAATGGATGAATTACCTAAAACATTCATTCACAACTTTGCACAAGCCACAATTAAGTAGAGTAGTATTTGTGGCAGATAGCCCTCGACAGTTGTACACGGCCCCTGGTGTTGAAAAGCAGTTTCATTCAGAAATGAATAACCTCTCCACTGGAGCACTGTGTGGAGAGGCCTGGAGAGGAGCAGAGTAGTTGCATTTTGTAAAAGGCTTGGGAAGATTTTCCTTCAGTTAGATAGCTAAAAAGGGATTGACCGCACAGTTTGCTGAGTGTAAAGAAGTTCTCAGTTGCTGTGCCATGAAGGCAGCTTAGACAGCCTGTGTGCTGGGACATGCTTGTAACTCTGTAACTCCAGCATTGGAAGCAGGTGTCACGTATGGGAAACAGAAGTCACAGGTGTGAAAGGGAAGCTGTGCTAGCACTTCACCGACTGAGGAGTAATTTCCCCAGTATCTCATTTAAAAAATACTGAACCGGGCCAGGCGTGGTGGCACACACCTTTAATCCCAGCACTGAGAATACGAGGCAGGTGATCTCTGTGAGTTCAAGGCCAGCTTGGTCTACATAGTGAGTTCCAGGACAGCCAGGGCTTTATAGAGAAACTTTGTCTCAAGAAATTTCTTTTTAATTAATTTATTTTTATTTCCTGTGCACCCATTTGCCAGCATGTACATCTGTGTGTGAAGGTGTCAAATCACCTGGAAGAGCTCTTAACTGCTGAGCCATCTCTTCAGACCGCCAATTTTTTTTTTTTTTAAAAGCGAACTGGACATGAATCTTAGTTCTACTCTTAACTAACTGTGAGACATGGAATAAATTCAGGTTTTCACAGGAACAGGAATGTCGAATGCTGTAAAACCAAAGCAAAGAACAGACATGAAGACCCTGGCAGAAGCTGGGTGTGTATTCATTGCTTTCCCTTTATACCGAGCTTCTTGTGAATGTTAGGACAATTCCAAGTCGTTTTCTCCCCTGTCCCCAGGTTTTTGATATAGAGTTTCTCTGTCGCCCTGGCTGTCCTAGAACTTGCTCTGTAGACCAGAACTCAGAAGTCTGCCTGCCTCTGCCTCCCAAGTGCTAGGATTAAAGCTGACATTATTGAATTTCTGTAGCAGATTTCTAGTGCCTTTTCTTACCTCTTTAATGTTAGTTTGTGATACTGTATTTTACTAAAGGTTTTGATGTAATTTTTGCTGCTTCATGTTTTAGGAGTCTGGTAGTGTGACTCTCAGTATAATTGCTATGTATAATTTGTTTCTTTCATAGTATATGCTTTTAATTGTGTGTGTGTGCACGCAAGGTGTATGTGTATGTGTGGTCATGAGAGGACATAGGAAACTTTATGGAGTTAGTCCTTCCTTTACGTGGCTTCTGGGGATAGAACTCAGGTAGTCACGCTTATGTGCCAAGTGCCTTTCCCACTACCTCTGTAGTTTTGTTTAAAAAGATCACAAAATCCGGGCTGGAGAGATGGCTCAGAAGTTAAGAGCACTGACTGCTCTTCCAGAGGTCCTGAGTTCAATTCCCAGCAGCCACATGGTGGCTCACAACCATCTGTAATGATGCCCTCTTCTGGTGTGCAGGCAAACATGCTGTATACGTAATAAATAAATAAATCTTTTAAAAAAAAAATCACAAAATCCATCCTTCAGGTAAAGCTGTGTACATACAGTGCATTAAAAATCCAGAAAGTTCCTCAGAAGTGGAAGTTTTTGAAACAGAAAGAGTGACTGTGAGCTTTTCCTAAAAGCACTCAGCAGCCTTTCTGTTGAGGCAGCCATAGGGCCTGCATGAAGGGAAGTTATGGACAGCGGCCCCTTTGTCCTCTGCCTCTGCCAGTCCGGTCTCAGTCTGCTCCTGTGGGTTTGGAATTAGTCTGTAGTTAAGCACATAATCAGCTTTTGCAGATATATATAGGCTTTTATTTTGTGAGGTGTGTGGGTGCACTTGTGGAGGCCAGGTGATATCTGTGTAGTTGGTTCTCTCCTTCCTTCCGTCTCTTTGTGCTTCTGAAGGGTGGACACAAGCTTGCGGAGGGTTAACAGCAAGTGCCTGACATGCTGAGCCATCCTAAATGCTGACTTGTGTACATTGTGGCTGTTCCACCCTGATGGATGGCTGATGGCGTTCTCTCGAAGCTCTGGGTCACTGTTTCCCTGGTGTGCAGAGGCCTTTCCCTCAGCGCTGTCAGTTTTGCTGTTATTTCTGGAGCTGGGACAGTCCGATTCAGATGGTTGTTGGTCTCCAGTGGTTTGATTCCTTAGTAGTTGCAGGGTTGTAGATCTTAGGCTTTGGCATGTGACCCATTTTGAGTTAGCTTTTGTCTATGGCACAAGGCCCATGCCGTAGCATTCTAGTTTGGGTTGGTGAGTGTTAGCAGTGGGACCTGCCCTTCCCTGAGCCACTTCCTAGCCTGCATGTTCCCTGCCAGGCTTGTGTATTGTTTTGTTCTCTCAGTACCATTGATTAAAATCACAGCCTCTTTGGGTGGTCATTTCCCATGTATTTGAGGTTTTTTCTAGGCACCTCACTCGGTCTTTGTCAGAAATCTTGTTATTACACCAGCGCTACTCTGATTTGATTTTTGTAGAATTGTGATAAAATTTCAAGTCGAGGGCTACCCAACTAAATTATTATATAAATAAGAATTTATAAATTCTTTTAAATTTATAAATCCTTATAAATTTTTTTCTCAAAAGAATCAAACCAAAAAAAAAAAAAAAAAAAAAAAAAAAGCCGGGCGGTGGTGGCGCACGCCTTTAATCCCAGCACTCGGGAGGCAGAGCCAGGCGGATCTCTGTGAGTTCGAGGCCAGCCTGGGCTACCAAGTGAGTTCCAGGAAAGGCGCAAAGCTACACAGAGGAACCCTGTCTCGAAAAACCAAAAAAAAAAAAAAAAAAAAAAAGAATCAAACCACATGATCATCTCATTAGATGCTGAAAAAGCCTTTGACAAAATTCAACACCCCTTCATGATAAAGGTCTTAGAGAGATCAGGAATACAAGGAACATTCCTAAACATAATAAAGACAATTTACAGCAAGCCAACAGCCACCATCAAATTAAACGGAGAGAGACTCAAAGCAATTCCACTAAAATCAGGAACAAGACAAGGCTGTCCACTCTCCCCATATTATTCAATATAGTACTAGAAGTTCTAGCTAGAGCAATAAGACAACAAAAGGAGATCAAGGGGATACAGATTGGAAAGGAAGAAGTCAAACTTTCACTATTTGCAGACGATATGATAGTATACATAAGTGACCCCAAACGTTCTACCAGGGAATTCCTGCAGCTGATAAACTCCTTCAGTAAAGTGGCAGGATACAAGATCAACTCAAAAAAAGTCGGTAGCCCGCTTATACACAAATGATAAAAGGGCTGAGAAAGAAATCAGAGAAATATTACCCTTTACAATAGCCACAAATATATAAAATACCTGTCTCGAAAAACCAAAAAAAAAAAATATATATATATATATAAAATACCTTGGAGTAACAGCTGACTTCTTTTTTTTTTTTTTTTTTTTTTTGGTTTTTTCGAGACAGGGTTTCTCTGTGTAGCTTTGCGCCTTTCCTGAGACTCACTTGGTAGTCCAGGCTGGCCTCGAACTCACAGAGATCCGCCTGCCTCTGCCTCCCGAGTGCTGGGATTAAAGGCGTGCGCCACCACCGCCCGGCTAACAGCTGACTTCTTATAATGGCTGTTTTTGCTGTTTAGAGTCCTTGGCCCATTCTAGCACTCAGATGAACTTTTTGTTTCTAGAGAGCATCCCAGTGCATTGAATGTATAGATCCTGTTTGGGTAGGGTTGGCATCGTGGTCTGTTAATAGGTAGCATTTTCCTACTCATTCCTTAACTTTTCTCTTAGCAAAGTTTTATAGTTTTCATCGTCACTTTTGTAGTTTAGTCACCACTTTGACATTGTCTTGTTTTAAATACTTTGTAATTGAAGCTTTCTATTTTTCTCTTCTGACAGCTGCATCTCTACAATAATTTCTGTATGTTGACTTTGTACCCTACTTAATTGAAATTATTAGTTATGATAGTTTGTGTGTGGAGTATGTATGTTTGTGTGTGGGGGATAGTGAGAGATACCTGTGGGTGGTCCTTCCCCCCATCTAGTTAATATTGAGTACCAAACTCAAGGCTTTGTGATAAACTGCAGTCACTGTACCACTGAGATGTAATCACAGCCTTCCTAAGGTTTTCTATATAGAAAACTTGTATCATCAATGAGCAGATACATTTATGTTGTCTTTTCTTGTATGGGGTTTCAAATTTTTCCTGTTCTTTCCTGTTTCATGGATCTTCTACTGGTGATCAGAGTCCTTCTATTGTCTCTCATCTTCAGGAACAGTGCTTAGATTTTCCCATTAAGTGTAATGTTTGTTGTGGCTCATGTATGGCTTTTGTTATACTGAGGCAGTTTTTTTCTAGCCCTAGTTTTCTGAACTTTTTAATTTATTATGAAAATGTATGGTACTTTTCATTTTTTTGGGGGGGGGGGTTCTGATTTGGTTTGTGCACATCAGTGCAGGTCCTGTGGAGGCCAGAAGAGGGCATTAGATGCCCTGGAGCTGAAGTTACAGGTGGCTGTGAGCCACTGTATCTGGGTGTTGGGAATTGAACTCAGGTCCTCTAAAAGAACAATACTGGTTCTTAACCACTGAGACGTCATCTCTCCAGCCCCTGTGAAGTGGTTTGTTTGTTTGTTTTGTTTTATTAAATGCAGTGTATTTAAAGATTTACCTCACCACTATATAAAATTTATTTCTGGAATGCAAGGATGGTTCAATATTGAAAACTGATCATTGCAGCCCATCACACAAGCATAAAGAATGATAAACAGTGATCATCAGTTCAGCTGACACAGAAGCATTTCCCAGCCCAATGTACTGCTGATAGGAGCACTCAGTTAACCAAATAGAAGGAAACAGAGTTGAAGCCTCACCTGGAAAACCCTCAGGGAGTATCTTTGCTGAACCTGAAAGATTAAGAACATGACAAAGATGTCTATATTCACCTCATATTTTCTAACTTAGAAAATAATTTGTAGGCTGGGTGTGGTGACGTTCATCTTTATTCCCAACACTGGAGAGGCAGAGGCAGGCAGATCCATGTGTTCAAGGCCAGCCTGGTCTACACATTGATTTTCAGGACAGCTACATAGAGAAGTCCCATCTCAAAAAACAAAACAAAAACAATCAAACAAAAATTTGTAGGTTTTTGTATAATTAAAATAGGTACATACCTGTCAGGAAGTAAACTCGATATTCCAGGAATTTATGTCCTGTACTTTGACATTGTTTATCTTTTTATTTCATTGGAATATTTTCATTACATTTTGTTTATTTATTTTGTGGTATGACTGTGTGTGCATGTGCCACAGCCGATGTGTAGAGGTTGGAGGACAACTTGTGGTGGTCAGTACTGTCCAGTGAGGCATCTGTCAGCCCAGTGTCCTACTTTAAGTGACCCCTCCCCCCCCCGCCCCAATTTTTAATTATCTGGTTTTGAGCCAAAGCTATCATTTCTCTCTCAGAAAATCTGTTGTTTTGTGTCCTGATTCATAGGTTCCTCTGGGGTTAACTTTTCTCTGTATGTTTTATATTCCCTAGCTTTTGTATTTGGGATTTCCTTTTGACAGTTGAAGTTTAACTAATTAACTAATACAAATGAATTTATTGCTTACATTTTAAAAATCCAGATCAGGAAAACTGTCTGTTGAGAAGGCCTCAAGCAAGCATAAATCATCTTTGTGGAGAAATAGACCAATAGACCAGTATGGCTGTACAGTGGCACCAAGAGCAAGGGACAGGGGTTCTGGGCCCAGTGCTTTATCAGTGTCCTGGCCATTCAGCGTTGAGTTCTGTGCTCCCTCAGGAGCATCAGAGCTTTGCCTTGATTGCTGGTTCAGAGGCTCCTGCTGTTTGAGTACCTTTCCTCACTTGTAGTTTTAGCATTTGGTGCATGAGTGTGCTTATGTGTGCGTGCACACACCTGTGGGAATCAGTTCTCTCCTTTCACTGTGTAGGTTCCGGAGTCAAACCCAGTTGTCAGCAAGTACCTTTACCTGGTAAGCCATCTTGCTAACCCTACTTGGTATATTATTTGTCCTGTTTACCTGGTTTGTTCAGGTTCATTCGCTGCAGGTACCATAGACTTGATCTATTACTTTAGTAGCCTTTTATCAGCTATCTATACTGATCTCTGTCCTGGCTTCTCTTTTGTGTAATAGTTCTCCTAGTTCAACACATCTGAGGATAACAAATGCTGCCTCATTGAGCATCTTCTAAGATAATTCCTGTTTCCCTTGACAGACACATGATTTTAGTCTGTCCCTAAAACCTCATTCTCCGACTTCACTCCGCCTCATTTAGTTCTTCCCTGCGGTCACTTCTTGCTTAGGTAACATGTTCTCCTTTTCTAGGTTCTCTGTGCTCCACCATGTGCCTTGTTCTGCCTCCCCAGGATGCTGCTCTCTTTACACTGATGACTGAAGGTCATTGTTTGCTAAATTGTCATTGTTGAAGCTACCTGGAAACCTCCTGGTGAAATCCTCTCCTCTGTACATTTTTCTTGTTATCCACATACCTGTAATGACCTGCATTTCACGGATATTTAGTGAATTGTGACTTGCTTGTTCACTGATATCTTTTCCCATCTATTCATCTGTCTCACTGTTCTCAACAACCAACCAGAATCCCATACACTTGCTGAACTGCTTCTCTTATACTGATCTGAAGAAACCGATTTTGGGAGTCAAATGTTGATTACTGGTGATGTAATGACCATCCTCAGAGGAAAATGAAGCAGTTTTACTCTTCAGGATGAGCTAGATTGAAGCCCTAGGGATGTATTGTTCATGTTCAAAATGTACAAGTCATGTAGAGTGCCTGCTCCTTGCCTCCAGGTGAACTGGAGACTGCTGCCTCTGACGCAGACTGGGTACACTTGAGTTAAAGTGTCCTGCCAACCTAATCAAGGAAATGGACTTACTCGTTAGAATGGGAAGAGCAGCCGAAAGATACGGGACTGCAGTTGCTTCCACCAAGTTTCTGGAAATCAAAATGGAGAGCCAGGAGTGGGGTGGGGTAGGTAGGTAGGTGACGCAGCTCTTCTCTGAACCTGCTCATGTGATGTCTGTTTATTCTCAGGGTGAGTTCTGTGGAGTCACGTTACATAGCAGGCAGGCAGTGTTGACTTAGCAGGCTCAGCCATGATCTAAATATAACTTGTGGGGCTTGTGTTTGTTTTGTTTTTATATTAGTTTAGTATTGTAAGATGGAAGTCATAATGGAGACCCAGTGCTTCCCTTTAGAAATGGTATTATATTCTCCTCTTGTACTATTACTCTACTTCTAACGTTATGATGGGAGCTTTGTTATTTAAATGCAGAATAGCAATGGAAGATATCCTTCTTCTCTAGAAAGAAATTAGGTACCATTTCATTTTGTTTTCAATTCAAATAGGCCCTTTTGGTGCCATCACTGATGCAGTCATTGTTTTTTGTGTAAGAACTCTCTTTTCGTGGTTAAGAAGTTATAGCAAGTGCTCTTCGGATTTGTTGGATTTCCTTGCTATTGAATACTGGTAGCAACGCTCACATTAGGGTTTGCATGCACTCCCCCAGAGGAGTGTTTACACCCCGTGTGCTGTGACTGAGTCTTTGGTATGTCTAGATGTGATTATGACTGTGATGCACCAGCCTATTTATATTCTGGCTTTTGCGGGCAAGAACACTGAGAACCCAGGCAGGCATAGTTACACATTTGTCTGGGAAGCAAGGAGTTGTTCTCCTTGGCACTTCTTTTTGATACTTGGGTGCCCTTGCTCTTTGAGGGTCAGCATATGTACCCCATTGACATGAGTTCCAGATTTTTTTTTTTTCTTCTGAGATAGGGTTTCTCTGTGTAGCTTTGCTCCTTTTCCTGGAACTCACTTGGTAGCCCAGGCTGGCCTCGAACTCACAGAGATCCGCCTGCTTCTGCCTCCCGAGTGCTGGGATTAAAGGCATGCACCACCACCGCCCGGCAAGTTCCAGATTATTTTTAAAGACAAAAGGAAGCCTGGATTCATTAGAAATGAAGTGCAGTGTTCTGTTTGCTTAGTCCTTGGCTGAGTTGGGGTATTGGGTCACCATGCTAGTTTACTCACACCATGCTGTATAGATAGAAAGACAACGCACAATTAACTGTGCACTTGTGTTTAATGAGTTATTTTAGTTTTGTTAGAGACAGGAGTCAGTTGTGAGCTTCCATGTGGGAATTGAACCTGGGTCCTCTCGAAGAGCAGCCAGTGCTCTTAAGCCCTGAGCCATCTCTCCAGTCCTGATCCTGTACTCTTGTGGTAGAAAGAACTGACGGCCACAAGTCCTTTGACTTCCCCGTGTGCCATGGTATGCATGTGGGCACACGTAATAAACAAATACATGTCTTAAAAAAGGTTCTAAAAAATGTAAGGCGGTGTGCTGAACTAATAATTTGTTTCACGGAACGAATAATAAAACTTTTAGGTTGACTCGTGCTGTACAGAGATGAATTCAGATTTAGGGACAGGAAGCGAGGCTGCTGTTCCTCCTGCCTCACCGAACCTCCTTTGCCCCACCTGCTGCCATGTGAAGATGATTTCTTTTCCTTGAGTTTTTTTCAGTGTCTGGTGTTTCTTGTTGGCATTTGGGGCATTTTGGTTTTGTTTTCAAATCACACACACCTCTTGCATGTAAAATGAGGAAATATTTGCTTTCTAAAATAGGAGAATAGTGTCTCCTGCCTGGATTCTTAGTCTACGTCCGTGGAAATGAAACTTAAGTACTATTCCTCATCATCCTCTGTACAGACAGATCTGCAAGCTGTGTTTTGTGCAAACCAGTAAGTGTAGGTTGTCTGGTGTGTACGGATGGTTTTGTGTTGCTGTCTGCCAATCCCCAAATCTGCTGTCCCCAGGGCTGACAAGTGCGGGTCACCACACCTAGCATTTCCCCTTGAGTTCTGGGGATCAAACTCAGTTTTGCTTCTTTTCAAGGCAAGTGCTTTACTGCCTGAGCTCGCTCTCCCTAGCACTTGAGTCACAGCACCTTCCCTGGGACATTCCACAGTGCAGTTTTAACTGGAATCCAAGTGAGCCTGTTCCCCCTGCCCTTCATAACCCATTGAATTTTGATTATTTTTTAATATCCTCATCTTTATTCAGATTTGGTGAATTTTCAGCAACTTTTGGAGTTAAGTTTGAGCTGCTTTTTCTCAGCGTCCTGGCTGTAAAGTGAGCCTTGCTTGGCTCTCTGCGTGCACCTGCGTCTTGAAGGCTGTGTACGTCTTCACAGCTGCTTTTTCTTCTCAGACTGGAAATTTTAGCTGGCTACTGCTGAACCTCTCCAACATGTGAACTGCAGCAGGAACTGTATGTTTTTGTTGGCTAAATTTGTTGTTTTCCATTGTAAAAGTAGACATCTTAGTTCTGTGTGTCTGTTTCTGAAGTCTGCAACCCATGTGCAGTCTTGTTGGGCACATCTTCCAGTAGAATTCACCTTGTAACTCCTGTAGAAGAGGAGTTACAGCCCTTTGTAATGACAGAAAATGTTGACATCAGGAGAGTAAAGCTTACTAGTTATTTCTTTCTACACCTGTGCTTGATCGAATGCTGGGCACATGCCACCATTAAATTTAAATTGAGTGGTTAAATTGCATGTAAACAGAATGGTTAATGCTTGTAATTGAGTAGTTAATTTGCATGTAAATAACATGGTCAGGGCTGGGTGCCTTTAATCTCAGCTCTTGGGAGGCAGAGGCAGGTGGATCTCCCTGGAGGACACAGCCAGAACTACATAATAAATAAATAAAACAAACAAAAGAAGCATGGTCAGTGCTTATCAAGTATAGTCAGTTTCTGATTTGCAAAAGGGAAAGTTTTGGAGGGGCCTTAGTAGCTGTATAAAGCACTGTTGTATTGTGCGCTTCCAATAGTCAAGATAGTTTAAACAGTTGTCCCTGGTGTTGGGATGGAACCCAAACTTCTACACATCTGGCAGGCCTTTGCCATTAGATACAGGCCCAGTGTCTTCCCCATCCCCACTTCTGTTGTTTTGCTTATTTCTAAGGAAGTTGCTCAGACTAGCCTTAAACCCACTCCATAGCCCAGAGTGGCCTAGAACGTATGATCTTCCTTCTCATACCTATATTTGTATATGTAAGATGCCATGGTGTTAATATATATGTACATTTACCTAATTCTTTAGGATTAACTCTCTCCCCAGTCATAGGGGCCCACACCTTTAATTCCAGCACTTGGCAGGCAGACACAGGTGTATCTCTGTAAGTTCAAGGCCAGCCTGGTCTACATAGTGAGTTCAAAGACAGCCAGGGCTATATAGTGAGATCTTGTCTTCAAATAATAGTAACAGTAACAATAACAATAATAATAATAATAATAATAATAATAATAATAATAATAATAAAAATAATAAAATTCTATTTAGGAATGTAGAATGTTCCCATTTGAGGCTGGTGAAAGCATGAGGTTTTATCTATAGACTGTATTCCTAGAAATAGAATTTCAGCGTGGTGGGAGGTCAGTGTCATGAAGATTACCTGATGACAGTCTTGGGAAGTCGGCAGCTCGGGTGCTCGGTCTTGTGTGTGTACATTCTCATGCTCACACAGTATCGAGTTCAGTCCACATGGCATTGTTTATGTAAGGTGAACAGATTGCCTTAAAACAAGAAATGACTCTTTAGCTCTGAGTTATGTTTAAAATCTTGGAGCAGTGGCTGGAGAGATGGCTCAGAGGTTAAGAGCAGTGGCTGCTCTTTCAGAAGACCTGAGTTCAATTCCCAGCACCCACATGGCAGTTCACAACTGTCTGTTACTCCAGTTCCAGGACCTCTGATACCTTCACACCAATGCATATAAATAAAGTTAGATAAATTATTATTTATTTATTTATTTTTTGGTTTTTCGAGACAGAGTTTCTCTGTGTAGTGTCAGTTATTAAATCTAAGGGCCTGGTGTGTGCTAGGCACTTGCCCTGCCACTGAGTTCCAGGCACAGTCATGTGATGGCTTTGAAAGTCATTGTCAAGGGAGAGTTATCAAAACTGCCAATAATTCTTGAAATGATACTTCATTGATCTATCCCTAGCCCTCCATTCATTTGATGTTAGGAAGCGAGGTCAAAGAATATTTCCACCAATACTGGCAAGGTGGCTCAGAGGGTAAAGGCCGATGACCAGAGTTGCATTTCCAGGATCCACACAGAAGGAGAGAACTAACTGTAACCTCTACATGCAGGAAGTGACACATGAACACATGGGGGAGGAGCAGTCACAGCTGAGAAGAAAGAAACAATTTCAAGTCTAAGAAAAGGATGGTCTGGAGCCGGAGAGATTCATTAGTGGTTAAGAGCGAGCGTATACTCTTGATTAGCACCCAAGATTCAGTTCCCAGGACCCATATTGGGTGGCTCACAACTATCCGTAACCCCAGCGCCAGGGTACCCAATACCCTCTTCTAGATTCTGCAGGTACCAGACTCACACATGCACATACCACACACAGACACATGTTCACATAGTGAAAAATAAAATAAATATTAAAAAGGATGTTTTTTGTTCGAGTGTTTGCATTATTCTTAGTAAAACACAGTAGTAAATTGAAAAGTCCATCAAGAAATGTAATTAATCGTTCTTTAAGTGTAGGAAAGAAATAAAGGATATGGAGGCATCTATTCCTTACACTGCTTAGAGTACAACAGGAGAAATAAATGCCCAGTGAGAGACGTTGGCAGAATTCCTTACCCAGCGCCACGGATGAACAGCACATGTTGCTGAGGGCACAGTAGTTTATGTTGTAACAGAACAGTTTGTGTGCCTGCACCAGACACTGTGGTGTGTGTGTGTGTGTGTGTGTGTGTGTGTGTGTGTGTGTGTGTGTGTGTGTGCCTGCACTAGACACTGTGTGGTATGTGTGTGTGTGTGCCTGCACGCACCAGACACTGTGTTGTGTGTGTGTGTGTGCCTGCACCAGACACTGTGTGTTGTGTGTGTGTGTATGTGTATACCTGCACCAGACACTGGGTGTTTTGTGTGCGTGTGTGTGCCTGCACCAACACTGTGGGGTGTGTGTGTGTGTGTGTGTGTGTGTGTGTGTGTGTGTACCTGCACCAGGCACTGTGAGTTATGTATGTTCATGTTTCTTCAGCAGGCACTGTGCGTTGTCTGTGTGGGCCTGCACCAGGCACTGTGTTGTGTGTTCCTGCACCAGACACTATGCTCTGTATGTGTTTGTGTGAATGTATGCCTGCACCAGTGTAAATATATAAATAGGAAAAGGATTTGGATTTTTTTTTTTTTTTTAAATATGTTAGAGCAGATGCTTAAGCTACAGGAAAATAAAATTCTTGGTGGTGCAATGTTATAATAGTTTTGAAGCAGTGATGCAGGTTTGAAAGTACATAGGAAACAGCATTTACAGTACTTCTGGTTAGATGTGTGCTGTTACTACTAAGTGGAAAAGCCCTGTCCCTAAATGTCAATTCATGTTCTTCTCCATTGGCTATGTGTGGCCTTTGTTGGCCAATGTGTTGACGACATTACTAAAATTTTGACTTGTCGGTCACTATGGCTGTCAAGCATTTTCCAGCATGATCCCTGCAAAGGCCATGGCTTCCTTTTCAATGGCATAGCATGCTTTGCAGAGTCTGAGGTTGAGCAGAGAACATTTCTGTATGTTTATACACAGCATCTTAAGGCTTTTGAGGCAGGGTTTGCTGTTTAGTCCAAGCTGATCTCAGACTCCCAGTTGTTACACCTACGTCCCTCAAGTACCAGGCTTTAAGATGTTTGCTTTGATACTATATTTTCAAAGTATTTCCAAATGTTTGAAGAAATACTTTTGATCTCTATTAACCAAAATTGATAAAAAATGGGTGGTGGCGGCGGCGGCAACATGCGCCTTTAGTCCCAGCATTCAGGAGGCAGAGGCAGGTGGATCTCTGTGAGTTCGAGGCCAGCCTGGTCTACAGAGTGAGTTCCAGGACAGGCTCCAAAGCTACACAGAGAAACCCTGTCTTGCAAAAACAAAAAACATACAAACAAACAAAGAAACAAAGGAGAAATTCACATACCTTTTGAAAAAGTTGATGTTGAACCATTCAGTGTAGTATATGATGAAATATTTTTGGTAAGATAAAAGATAACCTTGAATCAGCTTGTTCAGTGTCTTCTAAGTATTGACTGTGTAATAATCATGACCAGGTTTTTCAGTTTGGGGCTAGTAATAGAATTTGAGAAAGGACAGAACTCGAGGCAGTGTTAGCCGTCGGTCTGCTGTGAACTGGTTGGGGAGTGGGTTGCTCCTGAAGCATTGCCCATCGCCCTCTGGCCTCCACATTCCTAGCCTCCTCCTATACAGCATGCACACACAAGAAGTAGATGGTTTGAAAAATTTGTACCTAGATTTGGGTTGCTGACATCTCTGTCAGGAGGTATACACTAACCTCTGAAATCTCCATTGATCTAAGTTGCTGAACATTATGATCAAGTTAAAACTTAAAAAAAATAACTGCAGGCCACAATGCAAACCACTTCTATGAACTTTAAAAAAATGTGTTGGATTTGACTTGCCGTGTCATATTTATTTTTTAAAAAATGTTGTTTTTGCCGTTCTCTGACAGACCCCTTATCCCTCTGGACAGAATGCAGGTCCAACCACACTGGTCTACCCTCAAGCCCCTCAGACAATGAATTCCCAGCCTCAGACCCGGTCTCCGGTAAGTGTCAGCAGCTGCTCTCTCCTCTGGGCAGCTGCTGTGATCTTTTAATGACTACTCACTGTCTTCTGGGCAGACTCCTCACCACCACCATCATCACCAGCACCACTACACTGTCAGTGCTGGTAACAGGCAGCACTTGCATTTGGGACAACTAGGTGCCCTGGGTGTTTACATTTCCTAGGGAGGAAAGGGTAGAGCTGTGTGTGCCATGAGCTTCCTTCTACACAATCCAGTACATTCAGGCTTTTCTCTTTTAAGTTCTTCATGTTTGATTTGTAGTGTTCAAAGTTGAGGAAAGTGAAGCAGAATGATGTTAGAAGCAAATTGGGTTTTACTGATTGGCTCAGACTTGAGCGCTGTGGGAAGTGGGGCTTCTGAACCTGTGCCACCAGATCGTTCTAACCATTTGACAGTATGATCACGTGCATGATACCCACCCAGGTGTATTCATTTCTTGAGTGGTAAATTAATTGTCATACAGGTGTAAATGCAGTCATCCTCCTTGTTCACCCCTCATGTGGATTGCAGCACTTACTAAGATGGACTCCAGGTCATCCTCCTGTTTGACAGTGCACAGTGGCTTCAGCTGTCCAACTGTTAGCGTCGTTTCCTTTCCTTCCCTGCATGAGTAGCTTTGGGCAGAAGGTGTCTGTAACATCTCATTGTACCCCACATCCCTCTTTGTCCTTCAGCTCTGTGTATTCTTGGAATACAGGGGTCTTCTTTTTGCACCCCAACCCTGCTTTTTTGCTTGTAGCATAGGAAGGTCATTGCATTAGCTCCTGCTCATTTGATTTCATGCATGAAGTTTGAATTGTTGAAATGTTCCAGAGACCTGCTTAAAGAACTAGGAGAGTCTAGACTGCACACAGCAGCCTGTCTTTCTCACCTCTTCCTGCCTTCCTCTCCCTTGGTGCCTTTTCCAACACCTGTTCTTAGATCCTGGTCCTCCCCAGAGGGCAGAGGAACCGTTTCTAGAGTTGTGGGACTTGAGTCCTTGTTGCCTGCTTGCTTGTCTCCTTTTTCACTGAAATGGTGAACCTAACGTCTGGTGCAAGTTTTTGTTCTGAGAGTGGTTTGGGGATGTGGATACTTGGCTATTGGATGGGCCTGAGATCTCAACAGATCCATTTCAATAGGCCCCGGTTCTGATCGTTAAGCATGGAACATTATGGTAAGCTCTTACTGCAGAGAACTCTGTGGCCCTTTCCCCTCCCCCATTTTAATGATTGGGGAAGAAAATCAGAGTGAAATTACATGGATAGAGCTTGGCGCAAAAACCTGACTGAAGAGCTGCATCTCTAAACCAGTTTTCTTGACAGCCCAGCAGAACAGTGCCAATACATTGCACAGACAACTGGAAGAGGAGGAAGGTTTTGGAACAGACTCCCGTTTACAGGTCCTTGGCTGGAAGAGGCTGGATAAAATACTGCATTGTAAGCAATATAACAAACTGTCCTTCTTGCAGGCAGCGGTGCCTCTGGCACGCGCTAGTTCTGACCACAGCCGTATATTGGCTGCTGAACAGAAACGCATTGATCACGTCTTCTATGGAAGTCCAGCCTGGCATGCTAGCTTCTGCCAGGCGCAGTGGGAAAACCTTAACAAATTGGGTGGGTCCCTCGATTGGGAATTAGACAGGAATAATTTGGGTTTTACATTTCCCCCCTTATTTTAAATGTGAAGTGGAATATCCCTTTCTGATTTGAATCTAAATGATAAATTTCAAGGCTTCTTGTCTTTACCCTTTACATGTTATAATTGATTATCAAGGGGCAGTGTCTGCAGTTATCAGCCACTTTTTCCTGTGGTCATAAACTTCTCAGATGCCATCCTTTTGCAATTTTTTTGCCATTTCCTCTGGTAGTGACCGTTAGCACCTACATTACCCAAATCCACACGTACCACATTCCATTCCATGCCCCAAAGCAAGTGCAAGACTAGACCAGCCCGTACTGCTCTTGGTGCTTGTTGGGGTCTGCTGTCTTTTCCTTGGTTTGTGCTGGTGCCGGGAGGGTCGCATGGGGGGAGACGTGGCGGGACTGCACTTTCTGTTTCCATCCCAGTTGCCGTGGTCTTGTCTCTTCATCTCCAGCTGCTTGGACTGGCAGGGGAGGCCTGGGCTGCGCTGCGGGGCACTGCAGCTTGTTCGCAGTGATGGTTTATCCCGTTCTAGTTCTGCTTTCAGAGGCCATCGGCAGTGCTGCACAGGCTAGCCTTGTCATCCTTCCCGGACATCTGCTTTTCATTCCTGCCGCCTCCGAGTGCCCCTCCCTCCTTCAGGTTCTCTTCCTGTCTGTATTTCTAGTTGATGCGTACTCTCTTAGTTACGTTCATAATATAGAGAATCTTGTTCCACATTTAAAACGCTGCCCATCTGCCCCACTTTCTTGATGGAGCTCTTCAAACTACAGTTTATTTTTAAATGGCCTGAGAAAAACAGTGAAGTTATGTGAAGTCTATTTGGAGTGGGGACAATTGGACTTTCGTAGTAACCAGTCCTGGCTCTATTGGCCATACTCAGTTACCGACTGCACACAGGGGAGGGTGTGGCTGAGCAACACTAGCACTGGGTTCCAGTTCACATAGGCTGCTTTCCCTGTAGCTGGAATCCTCACCATCTCAGAGTGAGGCCTTTTAAGAGACAAGCTTCTATTTGTAACATGGGCCAGCAGTGACTACAGTTTGTTCTGTTGCTTACAGCTATCCCTAGGGTCAGACTGGTGACACTTCACAGGGAAACCCGCCAGCCAGCGCGGACCAGTCCAGAGTAGTCCAGGGGAGCTCCAGGGCCTTCCTTTACACACACATGCATGCACTTTAGCAAGATAGTTCTCTCTTGACTGGAACTTTGCAATTGTCTAAAGTTGATTTTTTTTTGGTTAGAATCTTAGAATTGGGGCCTTTCTGCAGAACAGGGAGAAGACGTCACTCCTGTGCTCAGCTCGGTCTTTGAAGTGGCTCTTCTCTCCTGTTTTCTTCAAATGTATCATGCAGAGATCTCTCCTTCTACCCTCTACATTTGTAGCATATGGATGGTATTACCTAATCTTGAAACTTGATGCCCACAGTGGAGGAATGATCTGTTTGTTCTGTTCTCATAAATGAAAAACTGATCATTTAAAACCTCAATTTCTTTGAAATTTCTAGAAGATCCCTAGCTGCTACCTTCTATCATTCTGAAAAGCCAATTTGCCAAAATTGGCAGCTTTTCTTACACACCTTGAGCAAGCATAGACCATCAAGGCACTTTTCTAACCACTTGGTGACATTGTAGCTTCTGAGGTAGGATTTCTTGGCAGAAATGTGTTTAGTGGGCTCCCATACTGGGGTCGTGTGCTCCGTGACATTCATTGTTGGACTTTTTGAGCACAGGATAGCGGGGAGAGTTAGAAAGGTGTCTTCCTGTTGGAGGTAAATGAGGTGCCGAGGCAGGAGTGGCCTCCCTCAGCCTGGCGCCTGGTTGCGCTGGGGTTGTGAATGCACAGATACTTAGTCCGTAAGTGCTGTCAATCAGAGCCTGTGTGGTTTGCACTCAGAACTGCTTTCCCAGGCAACAGTTTCTCCTCACTGATAGAGGAGACGGCTGCAGTGGAGCTAGAGAGGTTTTAGCATTGAGATGTGGCTTGTATGATGGATTCTCTCTGTCCTTTTTAGTTAAAATTATTACTAGCCAATTTCAGAGCCATTTTGCTGAAAAATGATTTAAATCCAGAGGTTTGATTGTTGTTTTTTTTTTTAAATCTGGACTGAGAAAGTGTTCTAAGAGAGAATGGAGATACGTGTCAGCTGCTGGAAATCCCATCCCGGTTCCCTTCTCTCGTGGCCAGTGTCCGCTGTCTCGGCAAGCAGGCCGCGTGGGGGGGGGGCGCCTGGGGGGGAGCGGGGCTTCCAGCTTTTGCTCTAAGCTGCAAAGAGAGTTGAAATCTTGTACTTCTTGCCCATTTTCCTCCAGCTTATAATAATGCCATTTTGACTAATTCTCTTAGAGAGCATTTCTCTTGACTGGTTGTTTATCTTTAAAATGCCTACTATTCAGCTTTACTAGTTAATTGCATTTCAGCACACGCACACATCAAGCTTGTGTATCAGACACTCATTACATTTAAAGACATTTGTAGTCTCTTCCTCAGCATCCATTCACTGTGCTTTGGTAATCTGAAAGCATTCCTGGTGTCCTCCAACTGTGTACAGTTTCATGGCACATATTTGATTTTTATGTTTGTTTGAATACAACCACCTAGTGTTTCAAACTTCCCTTTGCATCTTTTTTTGGGGGGGTGGGGGGAGGTTTTATTTATTCATGCTAGTCCTATGAGTGAGCACCCAGGTGCTCGTAGCTTAATGGCTTTTTCCCAGCTTCTGAATGACAGGAGATCTGGGTGGTGGTGTGGCCCTGTTGGATCTTGGTGCCTGTCTGTCACTGTCCCGTAGCAAAGCCTTTACTGTTTTGTGTTTTTATTTTTCTCTTGTGGGTTTTGATCTTTTCTTTTGTTGTATATTGTGTAACTTTGGTTTCTCTTGTGTTTCTGACTCTTTGTGCCTTTCCTTTTGTGTCTGTTCTCCCTTTTCCTCTCAGTTTGCAGCGGGGCCTCGACCTGCCCATCATCAGGTACTGTACCCTTGCCCCTCACTGTCACCCTGACTAATATGTGGGGCTTAGTAGCTGCTGACCCTTAGAATGCTGCCACCTCATGTGACTCCCCTGATGACTCTGGTTCCCAGAGCAGCCTCTGTCTGGTCAGATTCAGTTGATTTTCATTAGTTTCACCATATTTTATTTTTAACACGCCTGTTTGCCTATGTTTATAGCAAAGTTAAAAACCTTCTTTTCTTCCCTTGAAAAGATTACTTTGAATTTAGACACTTGTTAATAAATTTAACCTAATGGAGCAGGCAACATTCTAAGGGTTTCTGTTAACCTTCTGCTGTAACTGCTACTGATGTATAGAGCAGCATTAGTGTTTCTAAAGCCACTTGTGAATTACTAACTTAGACCTCATAATAAATTGATTAACAACAAGGTCCATTCGTTTGCTACATAGAACTCTTCAGCCTTACTTAATCTGAATGATTTAGACTACTGATTCTATAAGATGAGAAGGTTACAGAAATTAAAGTTTACAAAAATCAGAAAGCAGTTTTATGTAATTTTGCAGGTGTGTAGAAAAGGTGACCTTACAGGAGAAACAAAGACTCCAGTTGTCTCCAACTCTCCATGGAGTGCTCTAAGACGTTTCTTTGGTGTAGTAGGAAGAATCAGGGTTAGAGTCTGACCTATTGGGGTTCATAGTTACCGGCCCTGCTGCATGTGACCAGCTGCACTAAGCCTCAGGCCCCTGCTGTGTGAAGCAAGTGAACCAGGGCCAGCACCCTCCTCAGGAGATGGGGCTGCACAGCATCTGACCCAGCTCGCCCAGTCAGTCAGGGCAGCTCCTGTTAATGATGCTTTTAGTCAACATAGTGCTTTTGAGAAACATGAGGTGTGGACACCCTTTCTCCATTAACCCACAATACTATGTTCAGGATTTCTCTTGCTCACAAAAAGGGTGTTGCCTCGCTTTGAATCTTTCATTCCAGTAAGTGATTTGATACAAAGCTCCATTTCTTACTATGTAGTCTTAACAATTTGGAGGAGACAAGGCCACCAAATTCTGAGGCATTCCAAGCATAGATATGGCATGGATGACTGTTCTTTGGTTTTCTGGGGGGGGGGGGGGGGAATATGATTTGGGTATTTTTTCAGCTTGGAGATACACTGCTACCAAGACTTTGGATTGTTGGCACTAGCCAGATGTAGGTTTCATTCTCCCTGATTAATTGAGTGTGCTGGGTAAGTTACTCTTTGCCCTCAGCCTCAGTTTCCTCCTCTCTAGGATGAGAATGATGCTTCTAGAAGGAAGAATGTGCAGATTAGTAAGATAACGCAAATGAAGTGGTCGGCAGGATACAGTGGACCATGTGCTTGCTCCTACTTAGAAATACAGTTCCTTCAGGATGGGTAGAATTAGTACAATGTCATTGTTTTTACATATATTTTATTTAGTATATATGGCTGTTTTGCCTGCATGTATGGCTGTACCATGTGTGTACTTTTGCTCTTGGAGGCCAAATAAAAGCATTGGATCCCCTAAAGCTGGAGTTAGAGATGGTTGTGAGCCACCATGTGGGTGCTGGGAATCAAATCTGAGTCTTCTGCAAGAGCAGCCAGTGCTCTTAACCATTGAGCCATCCCTCAAGATCCAGGATTAATATAATTTTTAAGATTGTATTCATTTCTGCAGAGATAAAGCTTATATTTTAATCAAATACTTGAAACCAAAGTACTCCTAAGAGAGAAACTAGGGTCATCTGTCCCTAAGAAGCAGAGTGAAAAGAAGTGGGATTTCGTGAACTAACTAGAGAGAAGGAAAACACCTTTTGAGTTCCTTGGTAAGGGGCACTGTTGAGTTTCTTCACTCACCTTTGTGTTTCTTAAACATTGGTTTTTCTCAGGGAAGACCGCCAGTAGCAGTAATTAGGATTGCCTTTGGCCGCTCTTCTCCTCTTCTTTTGGTAGGTGGTGCGAAGTACAGCTTTCTGACATGAGGGTGATCCTGAACCCAGAGCCTGTCACTAGTATCCGCCCCCTTAGTAGAGTGACAGGCTCTGTGAGATGGTTAATCTGAAGGAGAGGTTTGTGTTTCTGCTGCCTGGGATCAGCTGCATTAAACCATTTACAAACTGTTGGCTCTGAGCAATCATTTTCTAAACTTTCTCATGAGGTATGTGATGTAATTTCAGAAATTTTTGTGAGATGAGATTGACTTCGGTAGCCATGCTCCTGTGTAAGGAAGTGTTATTGGTGGTTGGCCTTTCTTCCTGTTACAGTGTTTACAAGAACCCGCTTTTTTTTTTTTTTCCCTTTGATTGCTTTAAAAGAAAAGACGAAATTCTCAATAAATAAAACTTTATTTATAAGATAAGTAACCCATTAAAACATTCTGCTGCTAAATAGAGAAGTATACACATGTATTGCATTCATTAGAAGAAAAGTCATTGCTTGCTTGGGTCAGATGGGGAATTAGGTAGTACCTCAAGCTGGCATCGAGCCTACTATGTAGCTGAGGAGGACCTCTTTTGTTTGTTTGGACGTGTGTGTGTGTGTGTGTGTGTGTGTGTGTGTGTGAGAGAGAGAGAGAGAGAGAGAGAGAGAGAGAGAGAGAGAGAGAGAGAGAGAGAGCGAGAGAGAGAGAGAGAGCGAGAGCGCGAGAGCGAGAGCGCGAGAGCATGTGTGCGTCCAGAGGACACTTTATGGAGGCGGTGTTTTTATTCTACCTCTACATGCATTCAAGGGATCAAACTTGGGTTTCTAGGCTTGTACTCCCTGCAAGCACTTTGCCTGCTCACCAAGTTTACCAACCCATGATTTGACTTCAGATCTTCCTGCCTATACCTTCCCAGTGCTGGGATTGTAAGCAGATGATCTACACCTGGTCTCTGTGCTGCCTGGGCTTAAACCCATGCTAGGAAATCACTCTACCAACTTTAGCCTCAAGGAAAATATTTTCTTGAGGTCATTTTTGGAGAAGAGTTCCTGGGATGCAGTGTAGAAACCTAGAGCATTACTTTTGAATACAGAAAATTCAGATGGCTGATGTTCCTAGTACAAATGTCATTTATATTCTTCTCATTGCACCTCATAGAATTCAGTGACCAAGGAACTCTGAGCCAGGCATATGGTGGGGCCTGAGGCAGGAGCATTGTAGAGTCAAGGCTGGCCTGATGAGACTGTAACAGAAAGCAGGACAGATCCTTTGCTCCAGGGGCAGCAGTCGTTCCTATGGGGAGACTGAGGGGCTGAAGCACCGCTTCAGCGGGCGGTGTCTGTGCCAGCCTTGGGATGGTGTACGTCAGTTGAAAGGAACAGTTTGCTCTCTTGCCTCCACAGGAAAGAGGAGACCTCAGTTCAGTCTGTTTTTCTTTTCTTTTCTTTTTTCTTCTTTTTTGGTTTTTCGAGACAGGGTTTCTCTGTGTAGCTTTGCACCTTTCCTGGAACTCACTTGGTAGCCCAGGCTGGCCTCGAACTCACAGAGTTCCGCCTGGCTATGCCTCCCGAGTGCTGGGATTAAAGGCGTGCGCCACCACCGCCCGGCCAGTCTGTTTTTCTGTAGAGAATGCATATGGCATAATCCTTTGTGGAAAACCATCATGGAAATTGCAGTATGTGTAGCAGTCTTTGGCTTCCAGCTGCCAGTCAGTTCTGAAGTGACAAGTAGGAAATAAACAATCCGCCCACTCGTTCCAGACACTCCCGTGGAGATGGTGCCATCTCCCCTTTGGGACTTGATGAGTCTGCGTGTCCCTTCTCCTCACAGAGGGAGGCGGGTAGAGACGTAGCATTACAGAGTTATACAAAACAGGACATAGACAGCTGCATAGTGAAAGCTATTCAGGGAGAAAGTCCATAAATACACATGTCCATCTTTGTCCTCGGATCTTGGAGGATTGTTGGGCCGCAGTCTGAAGTTGAAGCCACAAATGACTTTTCACCTGTGCTTGTTTGCTTTGACCTGATAGGATTAGAGCAGGAGTTAGAACTGGCTTCAGTGCTGGGCATGGTAGTGCTCTTCTTTGATCCGAGCACTCGGAGGCAGGTGCAGGGTGATCTCTGTCAGTTTGAGGCCAGCCTGGGCTACATATTTCGGGATAGCTAGGGCCACAACCCCCTCCCATCCCACTCCCCCCGAAAAAAACAAATTAGCCTTGGAATTGGAAAGGTGTGATTATTTTATATATATATATATATATATATATATATATATATATATAGAGAGAGAGAGAGAGAGAGAGAGAGAGCGCTTAGGAGGCTGAGGCAAGTACACCCCAAGTTGTAAGCCAACTGAGTAGACAGGGACATGTTTAACTCAGAAAGTCCCATAACCCCCACCCCGAGGGTTTTGAGGCTGGAGGTGAGATTTGTCCCTCTTTCATCAGTGGTTACTTTCTTGTCATCTCTATCCTTTCGTGTTTTGTAAAGAAACCGACATTAGAGAATGTTCCCTATGGTTGTGTAGTAAGTGTGTGCCTCGCTGTGACTTGGTGTTCCAGTAGACGTGGAAAGGAGACAGTGAGTTATCATTTGCTCACTATTTGGAGGGATCCTTGTGAAAAGAAAACATTCTCATATAGTCAGAAACTATACTTTTCTTTTCCTCTGTAAAACAGAGTTATTTGAATTACAGAAAATCCCAAGATTTTAAATATTGAACATTCTGTTTTTCTTAATAGAGTCAAGTAACTGCTGTGGAATCTGCTTCTTGGATTTGCTTTTGTTTACAAAGTCCTTGGCTGTACTTGGCAGGCTAGCGTTAGGCTGCTGGAGCACGGAGGGAGCACGGGGGAGCACGGGGGAGCATGGCCCTCGGTGCTCCAGCACGGCCCGAAGCAGTCTCCACGCTGGTGGAGGGAGACCCGAGTGGGCAGGCCTTCTTTTGACGTAGGCCTTTTCTACTCTTGCGTTTTGTAACTGCAGAACTTCCAGCATTACCTTTTCATCCAAGGGAGAAGCAGATGTCTGCTGAGCCATTTTAGAAATATGTTAGCCATCTTTCCTTCTTGCTTGAAAATCTCCAAGTGATTAGAAGCTGGGAGAGCAGTGTAGCTGGAGAGCTTTTCTCTCTGGGTCCCACCAAGCCCCGCCAGTCTCGGAGCCCACTTATAAAATAAACACACAGACACTTACATTATTTAAACTGCTTGGCCATTAGCTCAGGCCTATCATTGTCTAGCTCTTACTCTTACATTTAGCCCATTTCTATTAATCTATATTTTGCCATGTGGCTTGTGGCTTACTGGTACCTTACATCTTGCTAGTCCTGGCGGCGGCTCCAGGCAGTCTCTCCTCTGCCTTCCTGTTTTCTCTTTTCTCCTCTTTGTTAGTCCCGCCTATACTTCCTGTCTGGCTACTAGCCACAGTGTTTATTTATACGGAGCGATATCCACAGCAGAGCAGAAGTGAGTGACCCACTTGGTCTTTCTTGTGGTTGTTTGATGTATTTGATTGTTGAAATTTACGTACTTGTGGTTTGGAGTTCCTATGTTCCTACCCTCACCTTGCTTTTGGGTTTCACAATACAATCAAGTGTTTGGTTTTTTGTCTATTTGTGTTTGTGTTTCTTGTTTTTTCCTATAAGAGACTGGGTCTCACTGTATAGCCCTCCCTGGTCTGCAACTCATTTTGTAGACAAATTGGCCTCGAGCTCACAGATATTCACCTATTTGTGCCTTCTGAGTGCTAAAATTAAAGGCATATACCACTGTGCCCAGCCCTGCTGTCTTTTAAGAGAAAACCAGGAAGTTGGTGTCTCCAAGTATTCCAAGCACAAAATCCTTTTGCAGTTGGTTCTATGCCCTGTGTTTGTGTGGTATTGTCAAATGCTGGCTAATATGTCCTGTTGGAAGTGGATGGCTGTTAGTGTGAGCAGAGGATGAACCAAGTGTGGTGGACAGTCTGCACTGGAGAGGAACACCAAAATGTGTGGATTCCTGTTGTAGCTTCGTTTGTTTTGCTCAAAGAGAAAAGCCAGTTTGCTTGTGATTTATTTTTTTTCATCACAGGCTCGAAGGTTTCTCTGCTGAGAAGTGTACCGTTGAGCTATGTGTGCCTTACTGTGGACAGTTTCTTAGATGTGGAAAGTAAATAAAGGCTTCAGGCCACACCTGGTACAGCTGAGTATAGTAGACGTGAATAGGGTCACAGACCAGGCCTGAGAGCTGTGCTAACACGTGGTACTGAGCGTGGGGAATGACCACGATGGGCTCTTAGCTGGTGTCTTAGTGGCAGAATGGTGTAGAATGTAGGGTAGGTAGTGAAGCAAGTACTTGGTGGGTGTTAGCAAAGCTGGCATTCATTTATTAGCCTCACCACAAAGTATCCTGGGCTTTAACATTCTCTCCAAAATGGGTTTGATAATAACATCCTTGATTTGCTGTGTGGATGTTCAAGTTTTAAAATATTTGGCATATAGTAAAAGGTCTCTGAAACCCCCTCCCCCCACGTGTGCATGTGCTTGAGCCACATGAGCCAGAAGAGTGCCTCACATCCCCTCTCCAACCCCACCCCCAGCTCCTGGAGTTATAGGCAACTGGGAGCCCCCTGATGTGTGTTCTGGGAACTAAACCCGGGTCCTCTGCAAGAGCAGCCAGTGCTCTAACCACAGCCAGAGCCACCTCTCCAGTCCCATCCCAGTCTATTTTAAAACTATGAATGAAGTGTTCTTAAAGGTTGTTCACTTGTAGACTTTTTCCCGGACAGAGCACATCTTCCTGACAGAATCCTTGGAACCCACTGTCTTCCAGCTGACTCAGTCCTCTGTGGCAGCACTTCAATAGAACTTTGTGTGATGATGGGCGTGTAACTCTTCACTCCCCTCACTACTGTAGCTGCTGGCTGCATATGGTACTGATCACTTGAAATGTGATGGCAGTTTTCCGATACCTGAGAATTGTCAGTTCCATAGAAGGGTTAGACTTAACCTGTCGTGTTTTAGGGATAAACAGTAAATGAGTGATAGATGATGCAGACTGAGTACTTTGGAGCCAGTAAAAAGAAAGATACACAGTGTCTGACACTCACTTAACTGTGATACAGTTGTGCGTTTCATTGCCCAAGTTTCTTCTATTTCTTTTAATAACTGGCAGATTACTGCCATGCCCATTTCTCTGAAAAATAATGTACATTTCGTGCACCACTATTAAATAGAATCCATATACCATTGAATGGTTAGGAAGGGGTGTGAAAAAGAAACTCAGCCCCTATTTTGTGTTTGCTGGCATAACAGCTTTTGTAGTCTTATACGTGTACATGTGTATATGTGTTGTGGCTGTGTGTGTGTGTGTGTGTGTGTGTGTATGTGCGTGTGTGTGTGTGTGTGTGTGTGTGTGTGTTTGTGTGTGTGTGTGTGTGTGTGTGCGTGCGCGCGCACCTCTGTGTAAGAGGAACCAATAAGCCCTAGAGAGCTGGTCTTTGTAAAGTGGTATACGGTGAAATTTAGTAGGTCTTTCAGATGGTGTGAGAAGAGTGGACATGGACATAAAAAAGTGCCTGTTTCTTGAAAAGGCATAATTAGTCTTGAAGATAGGAGAAAGGTATTGTCTTGAATAGGAGACAGTCATTTTGTGAAGCAATCAATGACTTTTTTTCTGGTTAGTTGGTTATGATTAGGGATGTACTATACTTTAGTGTACTGGATCAAGATCCCACCAAGTCCCCTCTGACTTTGAAATGAATAAATTCCTTGGGGTTGATCACTTTCTATTTCATGAGAAGTACTATATGCAACAGCCAACAATCAGGGGCTAAGAGCCCAACTGCTTCAACTGCAGATGAGGAACACCGGCCCTCTACTCAAACTCTGCCTCCCAGTTTGGATCCGTGGTGTTCACAGTAGCCCATGCCTGAGAGGTCAGCAGTGAGGGTGACTTAGTGTTATGTAAAAGCTTTGGGCCAAGGTTGGTAGCTCCTTAATGCTAGAGAGCTCGTATGTTGTCACCTAATGTGTCTGTATCAGTATGTTTTCACCTACTTTCAAAGTTGAAATAATAACAATGTCTCATCAACACAACTACGCATTTTGTGTTGTGTTGGCTTGGCTGTATTTACATCAGACGTTTTCTTAGAAACATTGAGATTCAGCATGACTGAAGAAAATACACTGTTTAGAAACCCATTTGAATAAGGTAACCCCGGTTACTTTTTTGGATAAGCTGGTTAAGAATCCCATCAGAATAGCTGGGATACTGGTAACAAAAGCGTTCATGTATAGGAAGAAGGAGGACTTGTCCTGCAGCTTTTTCTGAGTGAGCCAGGTACTTTCTTGTCTTGTCTCCTTCCCATCCTATACCATGACTCTTGAGGGGAAGTGTGTGTAATGTCATTTGGTGAGCTCACAATGGAGATGGCGCCCCTGTGGGTTTGTGGAAGTGTGAGTGTGTAATGTCATTTGGTGAGCTCACATCGGAGATGGCGCCTCTGTGGGTTTGTGGAAGTGTGCGTGTGTAATGTCATTTGGTGAGCTCACAACGGAGATGGCGCCCCTGTGGGTTTGTGGCTCTTCTTGTCTTGACTGCCTCTGGAGTTGCTGGAAAGGGATGGGATCTCACAGCCTGGATCTCTTCCTCCTGCCTATATCCTGCAGTGCTCAGTAGTTGAGCAGGTGGATAACTCTTCACTCCTTAAAGGCAGCAGCGCTTTCGTGCCTCCTGTTACGTTGACAGTGAAGTAAAAATGCTGAAGTTTATTCTAAAACTGTATTTACAACACAGGTTAGGTCAGGCGAATGTGTCTGCTGGCCATGGAGGAGGACCGCCATTTCCGCCTTCTTGTTCACAGCCAACAGAACGGTGCTGTCGGTGCAGCTGGGCAGCCAGGGGACTTTGGTTACAGTTTTGTCACTCACCCCCAGCCCTCTTCATAAGATGTCAGCCTTGCCCTGTGCTTCTTTTCACCTCCATCCACTCCTCTTTGGCTCCCCATCGGATTGCCCACCCACTCGGGTCTCCTGCTCCAGCTTTCTATCCACTGCTCTTCCTCTTCAGGGCTTTCCCTCTCGAAGGATGATGGGAGTGAGGTTGGGCCCAAGCTTACAGTTTTCCCACTTTAGCACATGAGGAAAAGTTACTCAGACACCTGAAATCTCAATATCTATCTGTCTGTCTATCTATCTATCTATCTATCTATCTATCTATCTATCTATCTATCTATCTATCTCTCAATTTCACTCTCTTTTGGTTTTTTGAGACAGGGTTTCTCTGTGTACCTTTGGTGCCTTTTCCTGGAACTCACTCTGTAGACTAGGCTGGCCTCGAACTCACTGAGATCTGCCTGCCTCTGCCTCCCGAGTGCTGGGATTAAAGGCGTGCACCACCACCACCACCCAGCCACCTGGAATATCTTAATGCCTATTAACAAAAGGATGGAAAAGACCTGAGAGGGCCAAAGTCAAAAGCAACATTCAGTCCAGAATCAGGAGGGGATCCAGGGGCTTTCAGAGCTCGACCAGGTGTTTTCAGCTTGGTATTAGAGCTCTCTGATTTAGAGCAAGATACGAGGTTTTTTTTATGCCTTATTTAAGATAGGAGCTAGATTCTTGAGAAATAATCCAGAGTCCCGCAGTTGGGCATTTTAAGAGCCCAGATGAAGAGTCAGTAGTCCCAGCTGTCCATTAGCTACCAGGTGTTCTATAACCAGAAGCTGCTAGTGGGATTTTTGTCACTGGATTCATTTTTTTTTTTTTAATTTTTTCAACTAAATAATCAGAACTTTGATTTCATGTATACTACTAGAGTCCTCAAGTGGAGGTTGCCATTCTGATTTTCTAGTCTTCTTTCTTCTCCTGAATTACTGAACAGAAAGCTGTTTTTGTTGAGCTGCATGCTTTATCCTGCCCTTCCTACTGATCTATAAGCTTTTCCATTGGCTTTCTTTCTGTTTCCTGCTGCTGCTTGCTTCATAATTGAAGGGAGGATTCAGACCCATCCAGGTAACAAGGTTCTGCATGGCCTCTTTATTTCTCTGCCTTCTTGTTATTTTACAAAGCGGTTGCTAATGAATAGTCATACTGGAAATGCACTATAGGGATGTAGCTTTAAGCAGTGAGAATTCTGCATAACTACACTAATGGCTGCCATCTGGGGGCTGGGGGGGTGAGCTTTGCTCATTTTAGGTCATTCTAGAGCTTATCTATTGCAAAATGTTTGAGAAAGCAAAATTGGGTTCAGCTAAGAGTGAGGTTGTACCACCCTTTGACAGGCTTCTTTCTGTATACGACAGCCTTACAGCTGGTTTTAATTTGGCTTGATGGACTTGGGTGAAAATGCTTGTGTTTGTGGAGATTCTTGTCCTCCTAAGTACTCTAGATATGGCTGGCAGTTTTCTCTTAGGTTGACTGCTTCTAATTTTTAATGATTTGATTTTTGAGCCTCTCTCTCTCTCTCTCTCTCTCTCTCTCTCTCTCTCTCTCTCTCTCTCTCTCTCTCTCTCTCTCTCTCCCTCTCCCTCTCCCTCTCCCTCTCCCTCTCCCTCTCCCTCTCCCTCTCCCTCTCCCTCTCCCTCTCCCTCTCCCTCTCCCTCTCCCTCTCCAGAAGTCAATGTTTTTTATAAAACAGAACATTTTGAGAAACACCAGTTATTTTGTTGTTTTCATTGTTGAGGTTAAAATGAATAGTTATGGTGCATGGCTTATACTATTAATAGATGATGCTGAAGCGTCGAGACTGCACTGTTGTCTGGAGACATTGATCAAATCTGATTCAATGTGGAATGTACTTTATAAACTCAGTAGACAGCCTGTTGTCTTCTGCATATTACAGCTCTTTAAGTAGATCAGTTTAGTAGTGGTGGGGAGAAAACTCAAGATACTAGATCTATCTATTACCCTTTGTGAAAAACCAAACATTCTTTCTCCCTCTGCCAGTTTTTCCAGAGGCCTCAACTCCAGCCACCCCGAGCTACCATCCCAAACAGCAGCCCTTCCATCCGTCCTGGTGCGCAGACTCCCACTGCCGTCTATCAGGCAAATCAGCACATCATGATGGTTAACCATCTGCCTATGCCGTACCCTGTGCCCCAAGGGCCTCAGTACTGTATACCACAGGTAAAGGGGGAGCCTGGCTTCTAATGGAGGTTGGGGTGGGGTTGGTGACCGATACCCTGGATTTTAGTGGCCTATGAACTTTTTAACTGATTGCAAGTCTAGCCATTTTTGTCTACTTTCATAAAGCTATACAGAGATTCTTACACAAATTCTCAAGTTGATAGAGAAATTATTTCCTAACATCTTTCCTGTGGTGTTCCTTCATGTCATTGAAAACTGCCAGCCTGAAATCCCTTTGTAGTGAGCCTGGCTGCTGTACACTGGTGCATGGCTTCAGTCAGGGAAGACCCCGCTCTTCATTGTCCCTGTCTGTCATGGACAAGCAGGCATTTGGAAGGTGTTGAACACCCACGCCTTCACGTCCTCTAGACAGTCTCTGTACTCAGTGCTTTATTTCCCAGACGCTCCCTGTGTGTCATCTGCAAATGTGTGCTCTCTTTTAGTACCGCCACGGTGGGCCACCTTACGTGGGGCCCCCACAGCAGTATCCGGTTCAGCCACCAGGGCCAGGGCCTTTTTATCCTGGACCAGGACCTGGAGACTTTGCTAATGCTTACGGTGAGTAAAAGGCCAGCCCTCCCTGCCCGTTTGTCATGCTCGTCCTACTCTCTGCTGGGCCTCCTTAGTTGTTGCCACTTAGAGGTTTGCAGGATTTTTAAATAAATCTTACCGACTCTTTTGTCTTGAGAGCTTCTTCAGGGGGTGACTTACAAGGGAGATTACTATAGAAATACATGTAGTCAGCGGCCTGTGAGGGGCCCTCCTCTAGAGCCCGTGTGCTCGGTTTCTGACGTCTCCCACCAAGCAGCTCTCACGCACATTTTTATTGGGCCTTGTTGATAGTGTACATTTACCTCCTATCCTTGACTTCGGCCCCCCTTCTGTCCCAGAGCTTTTATCCTCAGCCCACTCTATCCCCCACTTCATGTAATGTCCATGAAGCAGATATTCCAAGCCCCTGGAACAGTGAGTGGCTACTCTGGGGAGTTGGGCCAGGGGCGACGTGGTCCTTCCATGTACATCTTCTGCCAGAGCTGTTGTCTTGGGAAGTCCTGAGGATTGCTTGAGATAAAAATGCTTGAAATCTTAAAAGATGCTTTTGTGGGGAAAGCAGATGGGGAGACAGGTTCTCAGTGGGTAGCCTGGGCTGTCCTTGAACTCAGAATCCTCCTGCCTCAGCTTTAGTGCACAGATGCAAATGCCAACTAATACTGGCCATGTGAGTTAATGCAGAGTGCTTGTTTTTTTTTTTTTTTTTTTTTTTTCTTTTTTTTTTTGGTTTTTTCGAGACAGGGTTTCTCTGTGTAGCTTTGCGCCTTTCCTGGAGCTCACTTGGTAGCCCAGGCTGGCCTCGAACTCACAAAGATCCGCCTGCCTCTGCCTCCCGAGTGCTGGGATTAAAGGCGTGCGCCACCACGCCCGGCCAGAGTGCTTGTTTAACACACTTTGTGGGTACTGCACTTGTTCCATTCCACGGACACTGACATGTAAGGATGAAAATGGAGTGGACACTAGGAAGTGAAGCTTGGAGATGCAGCCGCAGTGGTCTTCCGCAGTGCAGCCGCAGCAAAGGCGTCCAGGCTTCAGTCGCTTAACACATTGATCCTCTTACGAAGTTTCCACAGTCTGGATTGAGTGGCATCGTGTGGTCTTTATGGTTACTTGTACCGGTGTAACTCAGTCTTTTTTCGTGGTAGGTTCTTAAGAGTGTGAAACCTTTCCATTTCATAAGTCTGTTCTGCCTCGTGGCACTATTTAAAAATGATTTATCATAATCTATAAAATCTTAAAAACTCGGGTTTGGGGATTTAGCTCAGTGGTAGAGCTAGGCATGCGCAAGACCCTGGTTTCGGTCCTCAGCTCAAAAACAAACAAACCTTAAAGCCTCAACAACTTTCTCAAATGCAGAGATCAGCTCTGTTAACTTGTGTTTCTTACAATAAACATTGCTATCCAAAATCTTCTAATTAGAAAAACTGAGATTTTCAGAGTAAACATGCTAAAATTAATACTCCTTTAAATTCCATGTTTTGTATTTTTGGTTGTGAGCCTAGCCTTTAACGGCTGAGCCATCTCTCCAGCCCTTAAATTCCATGTTTTGAAGGAAATGTGTTCTGATTGACAGAACTGTTTTGAGTGGTTCCCTCCTGAATTCCAATATGCAGTTTCCTCACAGGTTACTAAAGTGTTCTTTTGACTCTAAAATAGTATACTAAATTCTTCCTCCATGTTCGAGACAGTGCCTGCTGTTGCTCTTAATATGACTCTTGTGTCACATATGGGAACTAGGACGGAAGTCATATGAGCTTCCCATCTGTCATGTTAAACATTGATTTTTCTACCTGGGCGGTGGTGGCACATACCTTTAATCCCCAGTACTCAGGAGGCAGAGGCAGGTAGCTCTCCGAGTTCAAGTCTAGCCTGGTCTACAGAATGAGTTCCAGGATAGGCAGGGCTATACAGAGAAGCCCTATCTCAATAAAACAAAAACAAAAGAGCAACAAAATGTTGACTTTTTGTCTGGGAGAGATGACTCAGAGGTTAAGAACACTGACTGCTCTTCCCAGAGGTCCTGAATTCAATTCCCAGCAGCTACATGATGTCTCACAGCCATCTATAATGAGATCTGGTGCCCTCTTCTGTTCTACATGCATATACACTGGCAGAACATACTATACATAATAAATAAATAAATCTTTTTAAAAAACCAGACTTCTCCTTGTGTTCCAAGTACACTACTATTATTCGCCTTTATGAAGCAGCCCTGTGTCGACATGCAGTTTCAGCTCAGGTGTGATTGACATCTGTTCCTTCTGAGAGTCCCTTCCCCACAAAGAAATTATTAGGCATGTCCTATAGCCATCAAGTCGGCAGAACGTATCTATGCTAAACCACTGTTTGCTACATCAAAATGATCTTAGTTCACTGTGGAGGAAACGAGACAGTGATGAAAACTCTGTCTGATGAAGAACAGAGTGCAGAAAACCAGAGCAGCTCAGGAGGAGGCATGGACAGCGTGTACTTTCTTGTCCATGCATTTCATATCATAAAATTACTGGACGTTTAGAAGACTCACACACCTTTCAGTGTGTTCATAATCACATTTCCGTTTTGTTACTTTATTTTCTCCCCCGCCCCCCTCCCGTGTGTGTGCATGCACGCACGTGTGTATGTAGACGTCACAGGTCAACTTGCAGGAGTGGTCCCTTCTTTCTACTTGGTGGATTCTGGGGATCTGGCTATCGGGCATGTTGGCAGGAATCCTCACCCAGACATCTTCCCTCCCTCCTTCCTCGCCTTAAAAAATACATTTGTTTGTTTCTTTTAAAAATAATATAGTCTGTTTTTAGAAGGAATCATAAATTACATTTCTACTACAGTCTTTCTTCATTTGGATGGAAACTTTTTGCTGTTAAAAAAAATGTATTCCTAGTTAATGTGCTTTGTATCATAATTCAGAGTTCTGGCCCACCAGTTCCATTAGTTGTCGACACTTCACACATCTCGTGGTGTGGCTGTGGTATTCTTACCCTCCTTCTTGGAGTCTCTTTTTCTTCCCGTGCCTCTGCCAAATCTTTTCCCCTCACCGTCCCAGTCTTCTCTTGGCTGTAGATTCAGAGTGGATGTGGGGACGGGGTCCTGGCTCTGGGTTCCACTCTTTAGTCCTTGTCTCCTGGGAGGAGACCTAGGTACTCGTCTACCATAGAGATACCTTCCCATCCTTTATAAAAGCTGGATTTTTAGCCAGGGTCTTAGTGGGTTGCTTTCCAGGTTTATGATTCTCCCTCCTCATTCTTTGGAAAGGTATTCTTGAAGCATTCTTACAGCTTTGAGGAAAGTAGAGTACTGAACACTCAGGCCAGCCTTAGGGAGTGATGTCCCATGTTGACAGAATTTTAGATTCTTAAGGGTATGGGGAGTGTAGTAGTGATAACGCTTAAGAAGACGAAAGAGAAGGGGCCGTTGGACAGGCCGTGCTCGTGCAGGTTCAGCCCAGTCTACTCGTGTCTTCTTGATACGCTTCCCCTCATGCACCTTTCCATCTTTTCCTGAGCCTCTGGAGCTGTAGAGCCCTGCAAGCACCTTTGAGCCATGCTGTGAGTGGGGAAACTGGTCTCCCAAGAGGCATTTGTTTCCTTCTCCAGCAAAGAACTGTTGTGTTTTGTGATGTTGATGTATGGTGACACAGCTCCTGAGTACATTGTGAGGTCAGTGATCTTTGTATTGCACTTATGCCATGCCGAGTGTTTAATCACTACATTATCTTCATTTCTAAGACCAGTGCAGAGTTTCCTGTTTTTTTCTTTCAGAATTATGATATGCAAGACATTGTGTTAGGTATTTTGTAGAATGCAGATGTCAAGGTATTTCTGTCTTTCAGCATTTCACAGTACACAGTTCATTGTTAGGCTTGGAATTTTACCAGTAAGGTGAAACCTTAAATACAGAGTATGAGCACATCAGTAGTTCTCAGAGTTTTCAATGTTCTAGGCAAGTAGAGTAACTAATACCTAAAACAAATCCAAATCTAAACCTTACGGATTGTTACAGTTTAGTATTACTCACTAATTTGCCAGTAAGACCTTTAAAAAAATTCTGTGCTGTCAATATTGTTTTATATTGGAATCCTGTTTCAACAAGAACCAAGTAACGGGCAGCGGTGGCGCACGCCTTTAATCCCAGCACTCGGGAGGCAGAGTCAGGCTGAACTCCCGTGAGTGCAACGCCAGCCTGGTCTACAGAGTGAGGTCCAGGACCGGTACCAAAACTACACAGAGAAACCCTGTCTCGAAAAAAAAACAAAAAGTAAAAGAAAGAAAAGAAGAAGAAGAAGAAAAAAAGAAACAAGTAACTTAAAAATAGCAGCAGTTACTCATAAAGGTCTCAAGTTGAGAAACTTTTAAGAGTGTATAAGTAGTTTTGGGTATGATAGCAAATGTCTATAATCCCGGCACTCGAGGTAGAAGCCAGGCTAGCTAGGCCCCCTGTCCTAGAAAAATAAATAAAAGAGGATATATGTGTATTTCGAGGTTTTTAGTTAGTGTGTGAGTTTTGCACACATCATTCCTAATCTTCAGTTGGTCTGGGTTGGGAACCACTGGGATCATCTGGGGTCAGGACCAGATGGTGGGCGTCTCAGGCTTTCAAGACTGGTCCCTGTTTTTGCTCCTCTCTTCTCTGCTGCAGATGGTAAATGCTACTAGATGGAGGGGTCTCCAGTGTAACAGCTGATCATAAAATAAATGATAGGTTTCCCCTGTAGGCTGTTGTTGACTGAGTCCTGTTCTAAGCAACCCTATCCCATTTCCCACTCTAGAACCTTGAGTTCAAGAGACATGAACTACCTTAAGTGATAAATGTTCTCATTGTATTAAAATTTCTAATAGCTATGTGTCCTAAGTGTTTTCAGCTGGCTCAGGATTCGGGTTAGTTCATAAAAAGAGAACTGTCATTTGGTGCGTCAGTTTCCTGCTCTGCGGTGCCCATAGCTGAGGAGGCTTTGTGTTGACTCTCTGTGCTTAGCCTGTGCCGAGATCAGCAGTGTGCACCTCATTCATTGAGCAGCTGTCTGCTGGCTGTGTGACAAAGCAGCTTCTCACCAGTTCTGTTCACCCCTGTCACCTTTTGTATCTTATTTCACTTAGTCGGGAAAGTCTGGCCAGGTGAGCAGCCTGTGCTGCTGGTCCTGCAGTGTTTGCATCCAGCTGGAGGGTCTGTCTTTGGAGGAGCTGATGACCTATCAGGGTGTTTGGAAACTGCCAGTCTGAGTCTCTTGTGATAGTGGTGTGCTTGATGTAAGGGAGTCGGGGAGCAGAAGGGTTTCATTCCCGTTGAACTTTGTGCAGCTGTAGTGTGATCCACTGCATAGGTCTTTTCGAAACTACTTCACCAGATGCCACAGATACCCAAAGAGCCTGGCACTGTGCAGCTCTCAGGAAGCTACATTTGAAGACAGTTACAGTGTGATGACCTTTGATGTTCCTTCTTGTGCATCAGACTCCAGCCTACCCACACCCCTAAGGTGGTTCCCTAGCTCTTCTCTCTGCTGCAGCATCACCAGGGAAGGCACCCTTTATACCTAGTCCTTAACCATAACAGTGGGGCCGAGGGCTTCTAGCCTCCTGTCTAGTTACAGTCTTGTTTCTGTGTTTCTCTTTTAAGCAAATGTTAAATTTAAAAGGCATGGGTCTTAGCCTGGGTGGTAATGTGCACACCTTTAATTCCAGCACTCGGGAGGCAGAGGCAGGTGGGCCTCTTGTGAGTTTGAGGCTAGCCTGGTCTACAGAGTTCCAGGACATCCAGGGCTACACAGAGAAACTCCATCTCAAAAACCAAGCCAAACCAAACAAAATAAAAGACAGTCTTACTGTGCAGCCCTATTTGGCCTAGAATTCTAGCCTTGAGCTTAGAGACCTGCCTGCCTCTGCCTCCTGATGCTGGGATGGAATTCATGCACCACCGCTCCTGTGCTCAGCAGACGTTTTAGGGAAGAAATAAAAAGAGGGTTATCCGTCTTCATATCCTTCTTTTTATTTCTTCCTACTCCCTCTTGAGCCTTCGCTCCAGGAAGGTTTGGTTAGGATCTTTCTCTCTGACAGAGCTTAGGCCTTCAGGCTCACAGAGCTACATACTTCCTGTTCCTGTTCCTGTTTGTCTCTTTGATTTTTTGAGACAAAGTTTTACTCTATAACCCAGGCTGAATTTGAACTCAGGATCTTGTTTCCTCCGTTTCTCAGTGCTGGGATGACAGCATACACCCGTGTCGCGCCCCCCCCCCCCCCCCATCACTCTTCAGGCTTTTCTTTTTTCTGTGACCTCTCACAAAGATGTCATCTTGGGCTTCTTTATCTGTTCTCTTTTTCTGGTTGATCTAGTCCTCTGGTTCTGGTGGTGTTCATTATAAAAGCCTTTAGTACTTTGGTGTCCCATTCCTGTAATCCCAGCACTTGGGAGGCAGAGGCAGGTAGATCTCTGAGTTCAAAGACAGTCAGGGCTACACAGTGAAGCCTGTCTTCAAAAAAAAAAAAGTCTTTACAAAATTAATAACTCTAGAGGCTGAGGATGCAACTCTGTTGGTAGAATGCCTGTTTAATATGCACAAAGCCCTGGATTCATAAACTAGGTATCATGATACAGGCTTTGAGTAGCACTGGGAATGTGGAGACAGGAGAATGGGAAGTTCAAGGTCTGTCTTGACTACGTAGGAAGGTCTGTGTCAGCCTTCATTATTTGATGCCCTGGATGAAAGTAACCAGACATGCATAGGGTATCTAGTTCATACCTGTCTGTTGAAGAGTAATCGTCTCAGCTCCAGAATTGAAATCCATTTGTTCCATGTTTCACTGAGTAGTCCCTCTGTTCTTTCCCTCAGGCAAAACAGAAATAAAAATCTTCAACAATTTTTCTTTTCTAAATATGTTTTCTTCCATCCTGTTATCCAGGCTTCAACAGATCTTTAGGTTTTCCTTTGCAGTTCTTTACAATCTGCCCCCTCCTCCTACTCTGTGAACCGTGATTTCACAGTAATTAGAACAGTAGTCTACCTTTTGGGTGTTAACAAACCCTTGTGTGTGTAGGTCTAGGGAAAAGAGAATTTTGCCCGTTGGTCAGTAGAGTCAAGGTATGAACAAAGTCTGTTGTTTAGCTTTGACGTGATTGTGGTCAGTGTGTTTGAGGGCTGGGAATAGGATGAGGGGCAGGTAGGAGGGAGGTGTAGCCTTAGAAGTGTGCGGGAAGTGGAACTCAGCTTGGAATTTGGTTCTTCTTCTTGGGAGGATGTTGTCTTCTCTGCTGTCTTGTTAAAGCTCTTGCCTTAAGGGCTTGTAGGGAGCCTAGCCAGTGGCCTGCAGTCTGTGTGTGGCTCTTCAGACCAAACCAAAAGCCCAGAAAGACAGTCACTGGTGTCGGCCATGGGCCCCAGGACAAGGTTGTTTTTTTGGAAAGCAGCTCTGTAACCAGGTTGTGTTTGAGAAAGAGAAAGATAATCCTGGTATTGCTCTCCAGGAATTGGGCACTGAGCTGTTTTCATTTAGATTTTTTTTTTTTTTGTGGATGTTTAGAGATATTACATATTTTAGGGATAATTGCTTGACTACTTTAGTATCTGGAGGAGAGAGATTGAGAATGCTTTCCAGGTTTGTGATGGCTCAGGCCTCTATCCCATGGATCAGGAGGCAGAGGCACGGGGATCTGACTTTCAGGTCAGCCTGGGCCACAGAGTCACGAACCTATTTCGGAAGATGAGTCCTTAGCAGTTTCCTTTATTTCCCCAGGAGCTTGGTAAGAGTACCGCACCATTGCAGGCCTGTAGTGTTTGACAAAATAACTGACTGCTTCTCATTTTGTTCTGATTCCTTAGGAACGCCTTTTTACCCAAGTCAGCCAGTGTATCAGTCAGCACCTATCATAGTGCCTACGCAGCAACAGCCCCCTCCAGCCAAGAGAGAGAAAAAAACTGTAAGAGATCTTCATTGATGTGTCGTAAATTGGGGCATATAATCATTACTTAAATAAGCATATCCAGTCATTGTTACCCTCAGTTTACAAAGGTGACGGTGCCATTTCTGCCTCCCGCTTGTAAGGCCACCTCTCACTCCGCCTGGAGTGTTTCTGTGGGCACTTGGCTGGAAACTGCATCCCCGTGCCTTCAGCGTCACCTTTGCCCAGCTGGGCAGACTGCATGCTGGAGTGCACCTCTGGCTCGTTTCTCAGCTCCTGACTCTCCTTTACTGCAGTGCTGAGCAACAAGTAGTGCCAAAGTAAAAGGAGCCAAAGTCCTAAAGACTCACAAGGAGGGAAAAACCTTTGGAAGACAGAGACACCAACTAGATTTAGTAAATACACTTATTTACAGTACATTATAAGGGTGGTGCCTCTGTCTAGTAAGACAGAGGAGCCTAGGAGCACAGTGACATAAAATAGGAATTGTGGAATGTTCTGTAGGAGACTGGCTTCCAGTCTTATACCTAGCAGAACATACACAGGAGGACATGGTGCTCCTAGAACTCCCCAAAGATTCTCGTTTGGTCCTTTGCCTAGAAACAAATGACTCATGAACATGTCCCAGTAACAGAACGCTCCAGTTTAGCGTGACACTGCAGGCAAGAATGGGGCTTCAAAGGGTTAAGTCCGTATCATAACGTTGACTGAATGGCGGTCTGCAATGCAGGAAGAAATGATGCTAACAAAAATAGAAGGTAGTGATGATAAATGTCCTTAATAAGAAAATTGAAAGCTGGATGTGGCGGCACGCACTTGTTATCCAAATATTGGGGAGGCTGAGTCAGGAGGATTGACCAAGTTCGAGACCAGCCTGGGCTACACTGAAAATTAAACAAAAGGTCTGATAATGAACAGCTATGTCCCTGTAGTCTTCTAGATATTCTGATGCCTTTAGATGGTGAAGACTCTGAAGTTTTCAAGAAACCAGTTTATCTTACTAAGCTGTGCCGTTAATACACTTGAGAAGGGAGCCTACTTCCCTCACCACTGTCCCAGCTCTGAGGTCCTGGACCCAGGAACTCCATCCTCATTACAGCACCATCCTCTTTGACATCTGTAAGCATGAAGAGCCCTTGGAAGTTCAAACAGGAAGCATGTGCCACTGTGCTGTGTTCCATTTCTAACTTAGTGATCCTCTGTCAGTACATTTAGGTCTGTCTAATCCTTCCTAGTGGTATTTTGATAATTTAACTGTAAAGATGTAGGATATAACATTGAACTGTTCTGTTCACAATTTAGCCTGAGTGATGGGTCTAGACATTTACTCGGAAAAAGCAACAGTACAGCCAGCATCCTTAAGATGTGCATTTAGTGTATAGAGCACCCTGCAGCCAGCATCCTTAAGATGTGCACATAGTGTACAGAGCACCCTGCAGCCAGCATCCTTATAAAAGTATACAAAGTTATGGGCAAGTAAAGTCCTACTACGAAATCATAGCAATTGTGTATAATTTGCTAGTGAACTTCAGAGGACCATTTAGAGCAAAAACCTACTCAGGAGCTTTGTTATTCCTAAGCGATCTCTGGCTCTCCTTGCTATTAAGAAGTATAAGTAAAATCAGTGTGTTGGCACTCTTACACAAGCATAGGTATTTTACTTTTTTGACCTAGAAATTCAGTCAGCTCAGTCCTACTTTCCTTGTTATTACATTTAGATCTTACTGCGCTTGTTGCCTACGTGTGTTGGAAATGACCCTATATGGTTCTGTGATTGAAGTACAGTCCAGTTAGGAGATTAACACATTTGATAGTTATTTTCATGTGTACCTTTAATTCCTCGTCTAAACCTGGTACACAGACCCTAGATTTATACTTACCATTTTATTTAACTTTGTAGATAAGAATTCGAGATCCAAATCAGGGAGGTAAAGACATAACAGAGGAGATTATGTCTGGAGGTGGCAGCAGAAATCCCACTCCACCTATAGGAAGACCCACATCCACACCCACTCCTCCTCAGGTAAGTAGAGTGAGCATGGTGGTGGGTGCTGGGCACGTGTTCACTAACCTCTACTGGCTCTCTCTTCCTGTAGCCGCTTCTCTGCTGGCCACTCTGTCAGTTGTCTCGTAGCCTGAAGATCGCTCAGACAGACACGTTTCTCTTTCCAAGTGGCTGTAAGGTATTATTGGTGATGTTTCTGTGTATTGGCTTCACATTCAGAGCACTGGTGCTGCCACTCTTCCTGATACCCAAAGGAGCTGTTTTCGTGTGGAAACCACCTCATTGACTGAGCATTTTATGAGTTCACTCTAGAACCTTGGGAGAAAAAGCTGTGGAATAGCCTGATGAGACAGACATTGGAATCGAAGCCTGCGATGCTTCAGATGATTGCCTCTGTTAGAGTGAGTTTGGATGGATCTCACTGGTCAAGACCTCCACAGACAAGCTTCTTGTATAGAGTTTACCAGTTCTGGTTATTCACAAGAGCTGTACGTAAGTTTTGTCGGGACTGGTAAAGAATGTGGCTACGGTCTTGGAAGAAATCCAAGCATTCCAGGAGGAGCTAGTTTTTTTGTTTGTTTGTTTTTAGCAAACTGTAACTTGTAATGAAAAACTTGGTTTCCCAAATGTGAAACTTTATTTCGTTGCTGGGTAACTTTCCAGTTTGCTCAGTTGCCTAAGTTCAACAGACAGAAGCAGTTGTTAAGGGCATGGTTTGCTTTTCCTCCGTGGCTGGAAGGTGAGAATCCCCAGAACCAATGTACAAACAGGTTGATACAGAAGACATGTCAGAATAGAGAACCACCAACTTGATTATAGTCATAGAAAGAAGTACATGGAAGAAGTACACTTAAATATTGAGGGTGATGATGGCTAGTGCGATTTAGAACCCTTATAAACTCATGGACTTGAGTCAGCTTGAAGTGGGCTTTGTGGTGTAATGGTGTATTTCACCTGGAAATGATGATCTTCCCTGGATGATGGTTTGTCTCAGTCGACATTTCAGAGAAGAGAAGAGTATGTGGCCACCAAGATAAGAGTTTCAAGATTGTTATAGAACTTCTTTTTTAAAAAATGGTCCTCAATGAACATTTCAAGTCTGAAGAATTAAGAGTATGGTTTCTTCTCTAGAATTGAGCATGCAATAGGGAGAGTTTCTAATTTGAAATGACCTATCTGGATGGTCTGTTAGACGTGTCCAACATGTCTAGCTAACACTATAGCAAAGTTTGCAGTTGGTTGATCAGGACATTCATATTTGAGCATGTTTTCAAATGTCAGTTAAAGTAGGGTATAGTTGACAATGCTTATCATTTGTCTTTAAATTCCCAACTTGAAAGTTGATTTCCTTTTGCATTTAAATTCTTGGTGTAAGGTGTGTCTGGTTAGTTTTTGTTGTGTATGTTTTTTTTTAAGATTTATTTTTAATCATGTATGTGTGTATGTGTTTGTGTGAATATCTGATTTCGGTATGGGTACCCTTAGAGGCCAGAAGATGGTACCCCCTGGAATTGGAGTTATAAGCTGCAGTAAGCTTCCTGATGTGGGTGTTGGGAACCTGACTCAGGTCTTCTGTTAGACCAGTGAGTGCTTTGGATAGTGGAGTCATCTCTCCAGCCATCATGTCCCTGTTTTTTAATCTTGCAAGTGTGAGCCTGCGCTTTCTATCTCTTCTTCAGTCCTCCCCTCTTTTCCCGAGACCGTGGGCGTGAACATAGGTGGCGGTGTCCGTGTGTCCTGACACGCATTGACTGCAGTTGCTGCTGGTGGAGACATGCACTCAGTGATCGCAGTGGGAGTTCTTCTCCTGGAGTATTGTCTCTTCTGTGTCACATAAATGTCTTTTTGATAAGTGACATGCATTTGAATCCACACATAGAAATCTTGTCGTTGTGTATGCATGGAGTTTGTGGGATGGATACATAACTTTTTAATGGGTATGTGTATTTTTCCTCATAAGAAAAACAGCAGCAGAAGCATGACAGTTCCTGGCTTCGTTTCTGGGAAGTCATAGAAAGTTGTGCACATAAACGGGGACTGACCTTGTTATGTTGTGCTAAAAAATTGACTCCATGTATGAGAAGCTGGTCTGCTATTTTCCTTAAGGCTGCAAGTTCTGATGTTGGCATTGGATTCTTTTACCAGAAAGAACATGCTGACCAACACAAGCCCTCAGCATTGAAGCTAGAGAATACACAACTAGACACAATTCCAGATCCACCTCTTTTTTTTTTTTTTGAGAAAGGGTCTCACTGTGTAGCTCTGGTTGTCCTAGAACTCACTATGTAAACCAGGCTGGTTCTCGAACTCACAAAGAGCTATCTGGGGTTAAAGGTGTACACTGTCACACCCAGCCTTTATTTAGATCCATCTTGAATGACTTCATGGCTTAAGAACTGTGGTGGGGACAGCCTTCTGTGTGACAGCGCAGTGCCGAGAGTCTTTTTGGTCTCCCAGCATACCCTCTTTTGTTTCCATTTTGTCAGCTATGGTCCCTTTGCTCTGTCCAGATAAAATTGTAGGTAGGTGAGCTGGTTCTGGCTCTGGTCTGTTTCCCTGGGTGATTGAGAGCAGGTGGCGCCCTCTAGTGTTAACAGTCTTATGTAGGCCTAGGAAGTTGGGATTTCTGTGCCCTTGATGCAGTCAGCGTTAGGGGCTCTTGTTTAGGCCTTGTCAGTCCGGATCCCTTAACCCTTAGCAGCAGTGTTAGAACTCAGAAAGACCTAACAGATCTCTGGAACTCTCCTAGTGAGCAGATTCCACAGTTTGTAACCCTGTGTTCCCTCAGCCACCTTCATCCTTCCGACTCGGTCTTCTGCCCTCCCATGCCATCTTCCGTAAACCTTGTGTCCTGCCTAACCCTGAACTGCTCAGCAGCTTTTTCTGTTGCTGCCAGGCAGCGGTAACGGCCTGGCCTCTTGTGCTGCATAGCCTGCTGCCTGTTCATCTCTCAGTGACATTCCTGCTAACATTCTCGGCCCTTGAAGACACCTTACTATTTCTTTTTGTCTTGTGAGCTCAGCCCACACAGCTGAAAGTAGGCAAGGTACAACTTGTGAAGCCTTTTAGTGGCCCTCCTGCCACATCACTGGAAAGGATAACACTTGAAAGCGTCCCCTGCAGGCTATCCTTGAGCCTGAACAGCTTGCTTAAATAGCAGGAGGAAAGGTGTTTGAGGCGATCACAACTCACCTTGCATGCAAACAAAGGTTTATGTCTGTTCCGATCCTAGCCTTGCCTCCTTAACATCCGTTACAGCAGCCTTTCTGCTAGGCCAGCAAGTGAAGTGCTCCCCTTGTGTCCAGATGGAAAGGGCTGCAGGGTCATCTGGAATCCTGTAAGGTCTGTGCTAGCACAAACTGTCAACTGAAGCAGACCTGGTTGGCTGTGTCTTCAAGAGCTGGGGCCATCATCTGTAGCTGTGTAGGGTCGTCGTCCCCGTCCCCCCCGTCCCCCCGTCCCCGGGATTCACGGAGTGTTCCTAATGGCCACTGCTATCATAAAGCTTGTCTGCCCGGCTGTTGAACTGACAGCCCGTTGGCTCCAGGTTGTCAGGGTAGCAGAGGAGCGTCTATGGCTCCTATCTAGGGAGTCTACTAATTACCTCTGCTTATTTGTCAGAAGGAGTGCTCCCAGCACGGACTTAAGTCTCTTCCTACCAGGAGTGGCTGTGACTTGTTTTCTTGGTCTTTTCTGAAATAAGGTCTCCTAAGTAGCCCTGACTGGCCTCAGACGCATAGCAGTCCTTCTGCGCAGCCTCCTGAGCAACAGCATGACAGACATGTCCATTCACCCGCAAGAAACTGTAACAGTGCTTTAATCCTGCTTGGCATCTGGCCAGCGCCGAGATAGGTGGGACCCCATCACCTCTCTCTCTTAAGCCAGACACAGCTGCGTGTGCTGCCAGAGCAAAGCCAATCACTAGCATCTCGGCCTCCATGCTCTGTGTTCAGGAGTCGTACAGCAGAGCCTAGACTCCAGAGGGGCACATCTCAGAGACCTATCACTGCTGGTTTAGTGAGATAGTATGAAGGACTCCCGGAGGTTGGGGAAGGAGAAACGGACCGACTCCTCAAGACAAGCTTTGCGGTTTGTGGTAAAATATAATGTCGGAGTGTATGTGGGGGAGTTTGGCAAATAGTTGAGTGCTGTAATTTTTCCCCTGATGTGGTATCGAAGCCTCTCTGTTAAGGATGATAACACAATTTGAGTTGGGTCTATGGGTCAGCTGAGTGAACCCAAAATACTGGAATCAAAACACACATTGCTCATGGATCCTGTAGGTATCAGGAATCCTGTTAGTAGATCACGGGAAGTAGAAAGTCTTCAAAGAGCTCCACTGGTGGGTGGAGTGAGGAAGAAAGACAGAAGGTTAGAAGAGTGGACCATGCCTTCCATAATGTCCCTGGGTGTTCTCTGGTAGGCATCCCCATGGGGTGCACACGAGCAAAGAAGGCTGGGGGAAGGAGGAAGTTCTTTTCCTGTCTTGGGTTGTGTTTTATCATCATGGATGTGTTGGCTTTTCTATCAGTGAGATGAGGACCATGAAGCCTCCATGATAAACAGCCACACATGGAAGTTACCTGGGCAAAGCTTACAGAGTGTGAGTGGAACTCAGGCCTGTTTCATTGGCGATCATCAGTGGTACCAGCTAAGAATTGATAGAGGGGAATGAGTTTGGGGCACAGAGGACAAAGGGGATTTTCACTGCTGCTGATCTGTCATATAGCATCACTAGAACTTTATACTGTCTTCCTTAGTAAATTCTTAAATGACCTCTTGTGTAACTGCAGATTCTGTGTCACACTTGTAGAAAGTATGCTTCCTGTGACTATGGGCTAGAACGTATGGTTGTCATGTGTGAGTGTAGATACATGGACCGCCGAAGGTCAGCAGAAGGCATGGTGCTGGTCTCTGCTCTGCTGTGACCTTACATTGACCTTACATGAGAATGTCACCCCTTTTCACCTGTGAACAAAGATTCTACTCTGAGTCCCTGTTTAAATATTACAATGGGAAAGAAGAAATGTCGTTACTTCCCCCTTTCCCTAGCAAGTCACTTGGCTATTGTTGATGGCATTCATGCCCAAGGGATGCTCTTCTCCTCAGAATTGCCAGCTGCCCAGTGAAAAGAAACAGAGGACACTGGATAGGTAGGATTTTAAAAGCTGTCCATGTCCAATGGAATAGCTAGTATATCACAAATTCCTTTAATAATACATTATATTTTATTTATTTTTAAAAATGATTTCATGTGTATGAGTGTTTGTTTACATGTATATATGTGTAGTATGTCATGCCTGGTGCTTATGGAGGCCAGAACAGGTGTTGGATCCCCTGGAACTGGAGTTAGAGATTGCTATGAGCTGCCATGTGGGTGCACAGGAATTGAACCTGGGTCCTCTACAATAGCAACATGTGTCCTTAAGTACTAAACCAATTCTCCAGCCCCAAAATACATTTTAAAATTTGCTCTACATATTATTCCCTCTCACCCTTCACCCCTCCTTCCCCTTTCTTTCTCATCCCTTTCAGGATCACCCTTCGAGTAGAGCAAAGGTGACCCTTGGGAAAGGGTCAGGGCAAGGGTGGGAACTGGATTGCTGCACATCCGGAAAGGTGAATCCTCTTCTGTAGTCTGGGGAATTGCCAAAGCCAGAAGGCCTCTTGCCCTTTTCAGAACTACGTACTCTACACAGGCCTCTGGGAAATGGAAGTCTGGGACCATTTGTTGCTAAGTCATTTTATGCTTTAATAGTTAATTGCTTCCTCTTGTTGACTTGAGGCATAGGCATGCTGCTGATTGTGTTATTAGTGTATAAACTACAGTGAGGAGGGAAGATCTTGCGTGTACAGTTTGGAGGCAGAACAATGTAAAAAGTCTTGTCTTCACTTGAAAATCACCATCTTATCATCTGTGTCATTGGCACTGGTGAATTGATCACTCTCTTCTGGGAAGCACATTGTCCCGGTTGTTAATGGTGACTGACTGCAGTAAAACGGGAGCTGTGAAGTTGAACCACATTGTTCTTCTCTTTAATACAGTCAGGAGTGTTCGTACCAACTCATGAATTAAATATGGTACTGGTCAATAATGTGGCAAGCCTTGTTGACTAAGCTGGCGTGCATTCTTTGTGTTTAAATGATATTTTGGTGACCAGGGCCTGTTGTTAAGGGTAAAGTGTATCTGAGAAATGACCTTCACTTGGCTGTTTTTGGTAAGATATCTAATTTTAAAAATACAACTTCAGGTTTCCTGTTTTTTTTTTTTTTGTTGTTGTTGTTGTTGTTTTTTAAAGCAATCAGGAAACTCCACTGACTTCAGGCCACTTCCTCACACTGCTATGCAGAAGCGTGCTTTAGGTTAGTTACATAAACCATTCATCTTGTTCGATTTTGTTTTCCTGCTTATGTAAACTAAAGTTCATCAAATTCTGAGTTAGCCTTTGCTTTTAGAGTGTGAGGCTTCACCTTACATGTCCTCTGGACTGTGGAATCGTAGCAGTAAGAAAGCAGGTCTGTGGTAGTGGCATGTGTACAGTTCTGTCCTCTTCTACCTGCTTTAAAAATGTCAGGCAGTGAGCAGTGTACCATTCAGAAACTGATGCCCATAGATGTGAAGAATCCTTTATGACAAGTCTACAAAATTAAAGCAGCTTACTTGGGCACGGTAGCACATGCCCTTAATCCCAGAGCTTGTAGAATCAGGAAGATCATTCTCAGTTATCTAGTGAGTTCAAGACCAACCTGAGATACATACGACCTGTCTTTACAAAAAAAGCAGGAACAAAAAATATTATTTTAAGTTTGTACATCTACAGGGAGCCGTGACCCAGGTCTTGAGGTCCCATGGCGTCTTTTCAGACCTCTTTCACTGCATGTGTATGTATGAATGCATTTGCATATGTTTCATACATTTGGGTTTGTGTAAGCTATTTTTTAACTAGCATCTTTTTGGTTTTTCAAGACAGGGTTTCTCTATGTAGTCCTGGCTGTCCTAGAACTCATACTGTAGACCAGCCTGGCCTCAAACTCCCAGATATCTATCTGCCTCTGCTTCCCAAGTGCTGGGATAAAAGGCGTGTGCCACTGCCCAGCCTACATTATCTATCTTTTATACACTTGTTTGGGGGGTAATATTTGAGTTATTTGCAAGAGCCCTTTTATATGTTAAAGACATCCCTTGACATACATGGCTCAGTTTGTTTTTTGTTGTTGAAACAGAATACTGTAGAAGTCTGTTTCTTCTTGTGAAGAAACCATAGAAGTCTGTTTGACTTGTGATTGTGAAGGCAATGAGGTCCAAGAGTGTTTGCTTCTGGCTTAGTCCTTCCTTCTGTATCATTCCATGGCAGAAGGTGAATGGAAAGTAATAGGTTTTCTACCACGTGTTGTCATGCCCCCCTTCCCCCCCATCAGTTTCTCCTCCGAAGCAGTAAGGCAGGTCAAGCTGAAATGACACAGTATGACAACAGGTATATTGAGTACAGCAGCTCCCATGTGGGTTCTCTGATTTCAGAGATAGAGGCCAGAGAAGTAAAGCATCTAGACCAGGGCAGGAAAGTTTTACAGATTGTAAGTGAGGGGGGATGACCTGTCTACTGCAAGCCGAATTTGTGCTCAAGTATGGTCAAAAGCTGAGCGTGCTTAGGCGGGACTTGGGTGGCTTATAACTTCAGGGGCGGAAGCTGCAATGAGCCGCCAAGAATGCTGAACTGGCTTTTTGGTGCCTTTCCTTTGTTTGGAGACTAAGCGGGTGGGGTTTGGAGGGAGAAGGGGAATGGGGCTTCCAGGACTAGGCAGGGGCAAGCCTGAGGCTCCAACCAACCAGTCAGTAAGAGTGAGTGCCGGCAGTTCGGAAGGGAGGGTGCTGTTATAACAGACTCACTAGTTTGTTTTCTATATATATATATTTTAAGCTCTTTGGGGGCCTGTCACCCAACTCCCAAATAAATACATGGAGACTTATTCTTTTTTTTCTTTCTTTCTTTTCTTTTCTTTTTTTCTATTATCAGCTTGATACAGTACAAATTCTTATCCTAATAGTGAAATGTTTCACTGAGGCTTGCCCAGTGATTGAGTAAAACCAAAACTTATTATAAGCCACAGTCATCCTAGGGTCCCCCCTGCTATGTAGCCTCCCTGGATCTGTGGGTTGCAGTCTGATTGTCCTTTGCTTTATATCTAGTATCCACTTATGAGCGAGCGAGTACATACCATGTTTGTCCTTCTGGGTTTGGGTTACCTTATTCACTCAGGATGATATTTTCAAGTTCCATCCTTTTGCCTGCAAATTGGAGACTTACTCTTACTTACGAATTTCTGGCCTTGTTTCTAGCCTGCTTTTCTAACTTAAATTATCCCATTTCTCTTTAACTATGTTTTGCCTCTAGGTTCTTACCTTTCTTTATTCTATATATTTTTCTTTCCTTCTTACTCCGTGGCTGGCTGTGTGGCTGGGTGGCTGGCCCCTGACATCCTGCTTTCCTTCTCCTTTTCTTGTGCCTTGCTCTTTGTTTTTTCCCTCCTATTTATTCCCTTTGCCTGCCAGCCCTGCTTATTTATTCTCCTTCTTAGTTATTGGCCATTGAGGTCTTTATTAGACCATCAGGTTAAAACTTAGACACAGTAACACAGATTCACAGTTAAACAAATGCAACATAAAAGTATGCAACACATCTTTGCATCATTAGACAAAACTCCACAGCATCAACGAATGTAACGCATCTCAATATTCCACAACAGTTCTGGGGTTTTTCGTTGTTTGTTTTTTTTTTGATTTTGGTAGGAGACAGGCCCTCACTATGTAGCCCCGTCTGACCAGCCCGGCCCCAAACTCAGAGAGATGCTAGGACGAAAGGCAGTTGCCATCACACCCATCGGACCCTGATAGACCCTCTCTTCACACTTGAACACATTCGGGAGCCCTCATGACGTAGTCACCAAATCAGGCCGTACCCCACTACACTGGAGCATTGGCAGTTACCGTTCTAGCAGCAAACTTAACAGACAGGAACTGCAGCAATGGTACATTTCTCCTATTTGGTAGTCTTCTTTTAACTTCATTAATTGTTCTTTTTGATAGATAGAAGCTTTTAAATGTTTATGTTCTCAAATTTCTTGTTTGGGGTCTTGTTTAAGGCCAAGTTTCACTGTTGCTGTGGATGTCCTTGAACTCACAGAGATACTTCATCTTTGTCTCCTGAGTGCTAGGATTACAAAGGTGTGTGGCACCATGCTGGGCAGTCTAGATATTACTCAGTGATTTGCGTTTGAGGGCTTTGCTTTGACTAGACCCCACCCTGCCCCATCTAAGATCTCAGAGATACTGTTCCAGTCCTCGGGTCTGTAATGCGGCGGAGAGTTGGCCTGTTGCTCATTGTCCCTTTACTGCTGCTATCATTGGTCCTTGTGGCCACTCCCAGGTTAGGAAGTGATCAGTTGTGCCATTCCATATTGCATTAGTGGGAGTTCTTAAGAGTTCTGGGTTCCTTAGTGTGGTAGTTTGAAAGAAAATGGCCTCTAAAGGGAGTGGCACTATTAGAGGAGGTGACATCTTGATGGAGGAAGTATATCACTGTGGAGGCATGCTTTGAGGTCTCATAATATGCTCAAGCCATGCCCAGTGAGACAGTCTACTTCCTGTGGCCTGCATATCAACATGTGACAGTTAGTTCCCCAGTACCATGTCTGCCTGCATGCCTCCATGCTCTCCTCTAGAATGATAATGGACTGAACCTCTGAAACTGTAAGCCACCTACCTCAATTAAGTGTTTTCCTTTTTAAGAGTTACTGTGGTCATGGCGTCTCTTCACACAATAGAAACAAACCCTGACTAAGACACTTAGCCAACTTTGTACTTCATCTCTATAATGTAGTGTGCTATAGCATTTCGAGGTTAACAATTGAATTTGTCGTCTTTTTCTCCCTACGCTCATATGTAAGAGAATTCACATCTTACTGTCTTCCTGCTCACCCTGTGTCTTCATAGAGCAAGCCCTCCCAGCATCTTGTATGTACTGAGTGGCTAAGGCCTGTCAGGTTCCTTCCTACATGTAGTTAAAATTCCCTGAGCCCCTCACACCACATAGACTGCTTCCTTCATACTGCAGCATTAACCTTAGGGATGTGTCTGTTTACTCTTCCCTCCAGTTGACCCTCTGTGAGGAGTCAGAATTCATTTTTACTTTTAAAATTCTAAATACTTACTTTGTACATGCGAGTGGTTGTATGTATGTATTTGTACTTTGTGCCTGCTCGCTGCCTGTGGAGGTCAAAAGAGCGCATCAGATGCCCTGGAACTGAAATTACGGGCCATTGATGGCCACCATGTGGGCCCTGGGAACAACCCAGGTCCTCAGTAAGAGCCGCTAGGATTTTAAGAGGTGAGCCCTTGGAGTTAGTTTTTAAAGCAGACTTCTGATTGTGTCATGTTGCTGGGGAAAGTCCATTCCTCTCTTGCCCGTTGCTGTGGAGATGAAAACCTAAACCCTACGTGTAACCTCTAGGTCCTGTTGTGCTCTGACTGCTTGCCTCCTCTCCACTAGCTTGCTGCCACTTCCAGGTTTCCTCTTGTTCCGTACGAGCTGACCATTCACTTGATAGTCTTCTGCTCAGAGCCTTTATATGAGCTTCCGTTTGGCCCGGAATTCTTCTTCCTGCACTTCCTGCCTAGGCCTCGCAGCACCTCCCATTCCCATTTCCCCCTCCACTCAGCCTTCCACCACTTCTGAAATGTAGCCTCTCAGACAGTAAGACCCTGATTGTGCTGACTTTGAACTGTTTAGCCCGCCAATATCACATTATGCCAGGTGAATTCTAGTGATTGTTTTTGGGCATTTTATGGTTTTTTTTTTTTTCCGCCTTTGACCAGATATTTGTGGAACATTTATCTGGAGCTAGAGTTTTTTGGTCCTGCCTGGCCCACAGTCAGGACAAATCTCTCTAACCCGCCAGTCCCGCAGTGGCTCAGACCCAACCAACACAGAGACTTACATTGCTTACAAACTGTATGGCTGTGGCAGGCTTTTTGTTATCTGCTTCTTCCATCTTAAATTAACCCATTTCTATTAATCTATACTTTGCCACGCGGCTCTTGGCTAACCGGTACCTTATATCTTCCTTGTCCTGACGGCAGCTGGCAGTGTTCCTTCCCCCTCTGCCTTCCTGTTCTCTCAATTCTCCTCTCTGTTAGTCCCGCCTATACTTCCTGCCTGGCTATTGGCCAATCAGTGTTTTATTTATCAGTCAGTCATCCACAGCATTTGTCTTTGTTCCCCATAGGCTCTCAGTATTTGTATATGGTGAACACATCCTGTGGGCAGTTCTGTCTCACTTACGGAAGAAGCATGTTTTCTTCCTTCCTCATGGCATCATTAAATGTGCTGTTATTTGCTATTTGACTTGATGTTTCTCAGTGAAGGCCATACTTATTTATTCTCTGGATCTATATATGTTAAATATGTGAGACACTTTATATGAGGATTATTCTAAAGTTACTAAATGGGCTTTTAAGAAAATCAACTAAACTTGGAAAGATAGAATATGTGACAGTCTAGTGTTATCTCATTTTGGCAGTGAATGCTCCCAACTTACTGCTTATTTGGACATAATTATTGGAAGTCTTTCCTTCCTCTCACTGGTAATAGGGTGGGTACACGTTTTCTATCATGGGCTGCCTTGTCTCTGGCACTGTGAGTCAGAACATTCCAGCAGAGAAGCAGCTGTGCATGGCATGTAAATGACCAAGTGTCTGCTCCAATACAGGGGATTCATGGGCACCAACCTACAGTTCATATATTGAAGTGTTGGAGCCGGGCGGTGGTGGCGCACGCCTTTAATCCCAGCACTCGGGAGGCAGAGCCAGGCGGATCTCTGTGAGTTCGAGGCCAGCCTGGTCTACCAAAGTGAGTTCCAGGAAAGGCGCAAAGCTACACAAAGAAACCCTGTCTCGAAAAAAAAAAAAAAAAAAAAAAAAAAACGGAAAAAAAAAAAAAAAATGAAGTGTTGGTTTTTTCTGGCTTTCTTCTGCCCCAGCTATTTCAAGCTTGAAATCTTGTAACATTATAGGTAAGTGTAGACCTGGCCAGTGCACCCTGTGCCGTACTTGCTTACCCCTTGCTGGAATGCTGAGGGTCGTAACCCTTTCTGGGCAGACAGTGGGCTTTCAAGTATTGAGAACAACTCCAGATTCTTGTTGCCTTGTCTTTATTGTTCTGAGGCAGATTCTCATCACAGTCCAGACTGGCCTCACACCCATAGGTCTCTTGTTCAGCCTCCCGAGTGCAGCAGGCAGCTCCATGCTGCCATGCTGGCTACTTGCTTTGTCAGCAGGGAGATACACAGATACCTTTGTCCGTTTGCTTTGTGAGAGAAGACTTACCCCCAGGCTGTGCTTGAATTTATGTAAGCCTCTGTCTCAGCCTCTGTTGATGATTGGATTATATAGGTTGAACCTGTACCTGCCTTAACCTGCTTTTCTGGAGTGGATTCCTCCTGTATCTAGGCCCAGGGCTTCTATTCTTTGCTTCTGGGTCCAGAAGTTTAGTTGTTGACTCGTAAATCCTCATTAAGGGTGAGCATCTTAGCCAGAAAGAAAAGTCATCTCCTATATGTTCTTGGGATCTTACCTTCTGCTATCATTTAAATTCCTGTGTGTGTGTGTGTGTGTGTGTGTGTGTGTGTGTGTGTGTGTGTGTGTGTGTGTTTCCGTGTTTCCTCCTATCCATGACAATGTGGATCTTCACAAGGTTTAGCAGCATAGAGCTTAGCACTGGCACAAATGATAACCCATTGAAGCAATGTGAGGAGATTTGCTGACTTAGACCTGATCTTTAACTGTGACTTTCTAGCATCTTTATTCATATTTTCATTCAAGCCGTCCTTTCAGAACATTTTTTATTCTCACTGGTAGGGAATGTGACTAAGTAAATGGTTTGGGGATCCTGTGAATGTGTAAATGTATTCTTGGTGGAACCCAGTTTCTTTACATGGGTCCAGATGCTCATATTAGAGTGTTGGTTTAGTGTACTTCTGATTTATATGACTCATTGGGTGAAACAGTCCATGATTATTCATGGTTTGGGAAGATAGAATAGTCTTCTGTTGGGCTCATGGTGAACAAGTTGATTATTATGCTAGATTAAAACTAATGAAGACTGCCGGGCAGTGGTGGTGCACGCCTGTAATCCCAGCACTCAGGAGGCAGAGGCAGGTGGATCTCTGTGAGTTCGAGGCCAGCCTGGTCTACAGAGCTGGTCCAGGACAGGCTCCAAAGCTAGAGAAACCCTGTCTCGAAAAAACAAAACAAAACAAAAAAATCCCAAAAAAACTAATAAAGAATGACGTTAAAGTATTTGCTGTGTTGATATTGTCATTTTCCTAATATTATCAGGTACAAAATGTCCAAGTTTTAAGTGGCATAGACCCTTTAGTGGATCTTCATGACACAGCTGAACCATTGGCAGGCAGCATTTCCTCAGAGGTTGTGGCTTTACAGCATTTCCTCAGAGGTTGTGGCTTTACAGCATTTCCTCAGAGGTTGTGGCTTTACAGCATTTCCTCAGAGGTTGTACCTTTCCAACTTTCCCAATAGGTGCTTGCGCTTGGAACTCCTGCTAACTCAAGATGTCATCTCAGTTGTGTGTGCTATGTGTGTGCATAGGTGTGCTTGTCGGTATGCATGTGTGTATCTAAGGGTGCATGGTATTTATTAATGCATATGTTGTACATACTTGTGCAAGTTGCCATCATGTGAGTGTGCGTAGAGCTCTGAGGACAGTGTTGGGTGTTTTCTCTTGGTCAGTATCCATCTTTCTTTATCAATTTTTTCATGTACTTTGGTCATTCTTTCCCTTCCCTCAGACCCTCCATTTTCTCTCTTCCCTATCCACCCAACTTCACTCATATGCTCTGAGTGCTTGTGCGCTCGCGCTCGCGCTCGCTCTCTCTCTCTCTCTCTCTCTCTCTCTCTCTCTCTCTCTCTCTCTCTCTCTCCCTCCCTCCCTCCCTCCCTCCCTCCCTCCCTCCCTCCCTCCCTCCCTCTCTCTCTCTCTCTCTCTCTCTCTCTCTCTCTCTCTCTCTCTCTCTCTCTCTCTCTCTCACACACACACACACACACACATACACACACACACAATAAGTAAAAAAAAAAATTAAACAAAAAGCCTGCCTTCCCCTAATGGAATCCATTTGTGTTGGCCAGTTACTCCTGGGCATGGGCCTGCCTTGGAGTTTTCTCAGAGTTACCTACTACTTCTGACTCTTAAAGTCTTTGTGAATCTTCTTCCACATAGATCCATGAGATCTGAGGGAATTTGCTCTGTAGACTAGGCTGGGCTTGAACTCAAGAGATCCACGTTCCTCTGCTTTCTAAGTGCTGGGATTAAAAGCATGCGCCACCCACCAGAGTCAACTGCCTTTATTTTTTTTTTTGAAAGGGTAGTTTCCTTGAGCCTGAGGCTTTCTGTTTCTTTCTCTCTCTGTTGAGGACTCTTGTTTCTAGGGCTGATAGGGATTAGCATGCTTGCCTATGCTGGAGACCTGGGATCCCAGCAGTGGCACAGCCAGAGAGTATGCATACCCATCTCCCTAACTGGAGGCTGAGCCATGGACTGCTTGAGTTTAGGTCTTCAGAGCCACCCGGGCAGTATAGCAAGAGCCTGTTTCAAATAAGTAAACAATAGTTATTTCATTCATACTGTTTTAGGGCATTGTAGGTAGAAAGTCTTTAGTGCTTTAGAGATTTGGGGATCTAAGTCTCTGTTTACTGTCTTAAGCTGTTTATTCCTAGCTCATTAACTTGGGTTTTACTTCCCAATATTCAGGGCAGTTGAAGTAGTGGGTATTTTCTTTCTTTCAAATAATCAACACATTGTGCAAATCTTTCTTTCCTGTGTGTAGTTAATTGATGGTGAACACTAACTACTTTGGAGACTTTCCTCTCTTTCCATATCTGCTTTTAGCTGATAGAATTGAACAGAATCAACATTGTAGTTTTGACTGTGAGGCCTTCCTAATTTCTTTTTCTTTTTCTTTTTTTTTTTTAGATTTATTTATGTATACAGCATGTATGACTGCAGGCCAGGAAGAGGGCACCAGATCTCATTATGGATGGTTGTGAGCTACCATGTGGTTGCTGGGAATTGAACTCAGGTCCTCTGGAAGAGCAGTCAGTGCTCTTAACCTCTGAGCCATCTCTCCAGCCCCCTAATTTCTTATTTATCATCTGTTTCCCCTGAAAATAAGAATTCGGGACAATTGTGGTAGTTCCCTTTTGTTTCTATGTGATTCAAAATAAAAATAGCAACTTCATCTCTTAATATAATTTTTGTAGCCATCATTGAAAAATAATTGTGCAATGTGAACACTTTCATGTCTAATACATGTGCAAAATTGTAGCATTTTTTCTCCTTTCTAATGTTTTCCCCTTTACACATGCACTATGTATAAAAAGTATTGTTATTTGTTTTCTATTGTAAATGATCTTTTCCATTTATAGTTCTACTTTAAGAAATTTTAGACAGACATGAACTGAAAATACTTTTTACTTACTCTCATGTTTAGGTGGCCCTGTTGACCTAAACATACCCATGTCCTAATCATCTTCCCTTGCTCCCTCCCCACATAGAGCAGTGCAGGGCTTCTGTGGCAGTCTTTGTAGAATTCAGTGTAGGATGCTGGGGTACCAAAAGTGGGACTTAGATCTCCAGGGAGAGACACTGCTTTCTTTTTTTGCCTTCGAGACAGGGTTTCTCTGTGTTTTGGTGCCTGTCCTGGATCTCACTCTGTAGAACAGGCTGGCCTCGAACTCACAGAGATCCGTCTGCCTCTGCCTCCTGAGTGTTGGGATTAAAGACGTGCGCCACTGCTGCCGGGCAACATTGCTTTCTTTTGTGGCTTTCGATTGACCCTCAAGTGCACACGCACACCTGCCTGGAATAGGATACAGATGATGGTGTTTGTCCTTTTTGTGCAGCTTCGTTCTCTCTAAGTTGCACAATACAGTTTCCTCTACCTGCTTGCTCCAATTTTGGTAGGCATTTTTTAGCCCAAGAGAATGGCCTAGTGTAAATGCGTTTCTTTCCTTGATTTCAAGTTCAAAGCTTCCGCAAAGGATGCTGTCATGAAGGTGGACATGCCTTCAGCTACTTTGTGCATTGTGTTTCATCTGAGAGGTTAAGGGCAGCAATAGTCATGGTGCCTTTCTATGTTGATTGTTGGAAGCAGATTTTAAAGTCTTCATGTGCTCGGTCTGCCCTGCTTTGGGCAGGTGAAGTGCTTTACTTGTATTTTATAAGTGGAGCTGACCAGAACTTTTAGTCAGTCTGGGAGGACTGTCCCCCTGTGGCAGCTGTTACTGCTGGAAGTCACTGTGTGCTTGGAAGGAACGCTGGAGTGGTGTGCAGACTCGTGTGCTCTCTTCTCTTGCTGTGGTTAATAGTAATCATCTCTTCTCCTCCCCTCCCTGCTGCCTCTGTCCTTCTGTCTCGTTTTTATTCAGTTGCCCTGTCCCCTGTCCCCCTTCCGTCCCCCCACCACCCCGCTTTTCTTTTAATTTTGTGACCTCTGGCTTCTCTCTGTCTCCCCTCCTTGCTTGGGTTCCATGTTGCTAGTTTTTATGTCTGCTCGCGCGCTCATTATCACCCTTTTTTGTACTTCAAATCCCAGCAGCTGCCCAGCCAGGTCCCCGAGCACAGCCCTGTGGTATATGGGACTGTGGAGAGCGCTCATCTTGCTGCCAGCACCCCTGTCACTGCAGCTAGCGACCAGAAGCAAGGTTTGTGTATGACTGTTTCCTCCCTCTATCTTTAGTCTCTCTTATTAAGTGCGTTGCTCTTGGTATTCCTTCAGACATCTGAGGGTGACTCAGACACTGCTTTGTAGGTGTAGTGTACTCCAGGAAACTAGGCGAAGGGGTCTTGCATTTCAGCTGCCTCGCTCTTGGTATCTATGTGTAAGTAAATGCTTAGCTGCCTTCAGTTGTTGTTTGTTCTTTTAAACAAAGTTTTCATGGGGAGATTAACTAAAGCACATCTCTCTGTATATATTACTTTACAAGAACAGCAGTGGTTTATATTTTCACCATTCCTTGGGGATGTCCCTATTTCTTATAGAAGATAGCATGTCTCTAGGACACCCCAGTAGAGAACAGGGAATTGGAGCCCTGGAAGCAGACACAAGGCTCCAGCTTTGTCCTGCTGAGGCCTCTCACCTGGGCTTTCTCGTTTCTTCACTGGTGTGCCAGGGGCAGAGTTGTTATAAGGACAAGTCTCCACCTGCTTGGTAAAATGCTAAGCCATTGTTGCTGATGCAGGAATCATACTGAGGCTCCTGGCTACTGACCAGGATCAGGAGCTGCCAGGTATTTGTTGAAAACAAATACGATACCTTTTGGAATAGAAACAGGAACGTTAAAGGAAATTTCACCCTAGAAAGTGAGATGCAGTCTTTTCTTTCCTGACTTGTGGATTTTAGCTTTACCTTTGCTGTGCTCAGGACTAGTTCTATTTGGGACCAGGGAGCCCAGGGTAGCAAGGGTGTTCTCTCCTGCTTCTGGCTTCACTCTCAAGTGAGTAGAAACCATTATGTGCTAACTGCCTTTGTCCAAGTCTCTTCTACTATAGTAAGTTATTTTTAGATATACTTTTTAATCATTATTCTTTAAAAGATACTTGGAATTGTTCTTAAAATAGAGATATTTTAGCAAATGTTTTAAATTTTAACATGATTCCATTTTTATATTTTTACTTTTAAAGAGGGTTTTGTTTCACACACTAATTATACTCAAATGTTTGAAAAATGGACTTTTAAATACATCTGATTTCAGTTTATTTGTTCATTTGTTGGTGGGTTTGTTTAAACGAAGCTTCCCACTGAAGGCTGGAACTTGCTCCATAGTGCAAGCCGGCCTCTAGCCCTGCCTCAACCTCCTGGGTGCTAGGATTACAGATAGGTGCCGCCATCTGATTTCAGGGTTTTTCCACGAGATGAAAAGACACACACACACCCATTGAGTATTGACAAGTGGCATTAAATCTTTGATAAGATTTTAAACCAGAAGGTAAGAAATAAGCTCTTAGGGGGCACGCTTCTGAAGACTGGCCTGTCAGCCACAGAGCTGTATAAGGTCCATGTGTGCTGCTTAATGCTAAGTTCAGGAACCAAAGCCATCAGCCGTACAGAGGCTGTTGTGGGTTTGAGGGAAACTACTTTTTTGTCTCTAGTGATAAAGCACTTTAAAAAACAAAAATTTGAAACAGGGGTCTGGTTTTGAAGCTCAGGTTGTTTGGAACTGGCTAAATAACCCAAGCTGATCTCAGACTCGTGGTCTTCCTGCCCCTGTGGTTCTGGGATTGTATAGCTGTGTGCGGCCACACCAGGCGGTAAAGCATTTGAAGCAGACATCTCCTTTGATTTTACTCTTAGTAACAAATAATTTTTAGGAGATTTCCCTTAAAATTTTAGTGCACCTTTGTACAGATGTAACTGATTTTTATGCTAGCCGTCTTAAGCACCAGTCCGTTAACTACATGTTTCTTGCACATTTCTTCCACGCTATGATCAGTTAAAAATCAGCCTTAACATACTAGATAATGATAGTTTGGACTTATCTGAAAAACAGCATTATTTGTAGTTGTTTTAGGAAAAAGAATGCTCAAATTTTAAAAATACATATTTTTTGACATTTTCAAGAGGGGAAGATAAAGAATTCTAGAATCCCCTCAGGTTTTTTTCTTTTGCTTAAAGGAAATTTGAATTAAATTAAAAAAAAAAAAAAAACCTGACATGTTACAGATGTGGGTGGATGGGCAAACGTTTGAGATTGCCTTGAAAATCTGTGTTTTAAGTATATTTTATAGTACTGACAGGCAGCTCCTTGTGACTGCTATAATCTTTATACTCACTTCATATTCACTCAGGTATTCTCATAGATTGCCAATATGTGAAGTAATTTTTTGACTAGGTGGGTTTTGTTTGTTTCTTTTTTATTTTGAAGCATGGTCTCATATAGCCCAAATTGACCTCTACATCTTCGTGTAGTTGAGGATGACCTTGAACTCATGATTTTCTGCCATATCTCTTGGGTTCTTAGATCACAGTTGTTGCAGCACCTCACCCAGCTCATGTGGTACTGAGGATGGGGTCCCAGCTACTGTATGTGCTAGGCAAGGTTTCCACACACTGAGCTACACCCCCAGCCTCAGAGTAGCTTTTGGAACTATTTATTACTACTATTTGCAGTTCAAATACTAGAAAGTGCTAGCTAGAGTTGAGAGTTTTTATTTTGTTCTATTTTGTTTATGCTTGCTTTTCAATCATAAACCCTTTTTATGATGAAGTATAGAGGAATGCATTTACTTAAAACAGTTGTTGAAAGTCGAATGTGCTGGCACATACCTTGGTGCAGAGGCAAGCAGATCTCTGAGTTTGAGGCAAGCCTTGTCTATATACATAGCCCCAGGCCTGGGGCTGCACAGAGAGACTTCCCTGTCACGGTTCTCCCTGACAGGGGTCTGTGTGCTGTGCCCCATGGGTTCGTTTTCTGTCTTGCCAGTGGATATCGCATTGCTGAGGGTTGGCGCTGGGTAACAGGATGTCCCTCCTGCCTGAGCCATCTAACTGCTTTTATTTTTCACAAGCCTTTTCACCCCTGATTGCAAAAATTGGGCTTTGAAATCAGACTTGAGCCATTTGCTAGTTAGATGGCTTCTGGACCCAGGACCAATGCCTAAGCCGCAGTGTCCTCTTCTGTGAAGCTTCAGGGACAGACAGTAGTCTCTATTCTGATAGTGGTTTGAAGAAATGAAGGGAACAATGTATGCAGGCTATTTAACCCACTTTCTGCTAGGTGCTTAATAAATGCCAACTGCCACTGTTAATCTGGTTTCTCAGAATTTTTACATGAGCAGCTGAATGGCTAACAAGTCAAATGTTACACACAGATGCCACATTTCCCTTTAGTTTAACAATTTATAAAGATAAAATAATAGCTCGAAGATGTTCTAAAGAGGAAAACTATTCAGTGCACTAGGATTTTAACTAATGTTTATCTCTGACAGCACATCATATATCGAGGGTACTTTATGTTCCCTGAAGGGGAGGCTCCCTTCAGTCAGGTGTGTTGAAAGAGGGTCTAGTGAGCTAATAGAGAAGGCACAACACTCCCTACAGTCAGCTGTAATGATTTTTGAAGAAGTTCGCTTTGCATTCAGAAACTATTGTAACTTTAGGCCCTTATCCGGCAGGAGTTCTGTTAGCATTCAGGGCAGGACTGTCCCTCAGGTGGAGGATGCTTGCCATTCTTGATCTCTACCTAATAAATGTCTGTCACACCTTTTTAGTGGTCACAAAATGGGAGATAATCAGAGCTATGTAATAAGTGTATATCTGTTAAGCAAGATGGACAGAGAGCACACACGTGTATAATGAACGCATACGGTCCCCATGTAGTTCTGGTTTCTGCCCCGGCAACTTAGGAATCGGAGGAATTTGGCACTGAGCCCTTACTGCTCTTACTTTACGATGATGAGAAACACCAAGTATTGCAGGTGCCTTAGCTACCATGCCCATCACTTCCAGTGAGTCCTGAAGCTATGAACGCATTCCCCCTAGTGTGCTGATACGTTCCTTCCCTTTGGACATGGGTAGCAGGATTCTCATTCACAGACATCACTGCCCTGTAGTTACATTTGTGTTTTCAGCATTGACAGGAAAGTCTCTTGGCCTTCTCTGTCTTAGAGGAGAACTGGAAGTTTAGGGAGCCTAAGCTGGCGATGTCAGGAGCTCTCCTCTCACAGGGATTCCCAAGATGTTCACCTGGACCCCTATAGCCACGGCGATTAGCACTCCTTTTTATTTTAGACTTGCGGTACCTTTATGGTTATCATTTCCTACTTTGATCTTATTTTGTGTGTACAGAGATTGTTTTTTATGGATTTATATAAAATATTTCCCACATAGAGATGACCAGTGTTCTTTTTCTCTGTTTGGTTTATTTGATCATTAACTTTGGTTCTCTTTGAGGAACTGCTTTACTTTTAAAGAAACAGATAATTCTGTTTCCACACCACTGTTGCTTTTGGTTAGGAGCTTTTCTGAGAAATGGAAGTTAATTTGGAAACTACCTTCGATGTTCACGTGCTTAATGTTATTGGTCATAAAAATGGAGTTTATAACAATTAAATTTCTAATTATTTTTTTTTTCATACTGGTATGCCCAGACAGTATTGTGCTTATAATAGTCAGGGAATAAGATAGAGAAGAGATAGAAGTTTTACCTTAAAAAAATCATTGAACTTGGCTGGGTATGGTGGCACATGCCTGTAATCCCACCATTCTGTAGACTGAGGCAAGAGGATCATGATCACAGGGTACCTAGTAAGACTTGTCTCAAAAAATGGGAAAGATTTAAGTTTAGTTTTTATGAGACTTCCTCTTGTACTTGTGACATCATCATTTGGGGAACTGATTACCTCTGTTCTTCGAAATAAGCATCCTGTGATCTGGAGACTAAGCACTAGTAAGTGTGGCTAGAAAAGAAACAGGACAGTGTTTTTGGAATTCAATATTTTGGTCTGTTTTGCTGTCCATTAATTTGACCTACGGCAGTACTATGTAGTCTGTGGTTCAAAATTATTCTTAAAATTCTTTATTTCTTTTTCCTTAGAAGAAAAACCAAAACCAGATCCAGTGTTCCAGTCTTCTTCCACAGTGCTTCGGCTCGTCCTCAGTGGGGAGAAGAAAGAGCGAGCAGGCCAAGTGCCCGAGACTCCTGCAGGAGAGCCCACCCCAGAGCCTCCTCGGACATCATCGCCTACCACCCTTCCTCCACTTACCCGGAGTTCTATTCCCTCCCCTACTTCCGCTGCCCTTAGCAGCCAGCCACTCTTCACCACAGTTCTCGAGGACAAGTGTGACCTTTCTTCCTCAAAAGAAGATGCACTTCCTGTACCCAGCCCCACATCTTGCACAGCCGTCTCAGACCCTTCACTAACAGATGACAATGATATATGCAAGAAACCCTGTAGTGTAGCACTTCACGATATTCAGCTCATTTCTAGTACTAATCTAATTAATGAAATGAATGGCGTTGGTGAAAAATTACCAGCCAAGGAAAGCATTGTGGACATGGTAAAACAGGAAGCGCTGCCATTGACTCTTGAACTGGAGATTCTGCAACATCCCCAGGAAGAAATGAAAGCGGAGTGTACCCCGACTCCTGTTACCCCTTCCACGCTGCCTTCCTTTTCCCCAGCGCCTCTGACCCCCCCAACATCTCCCCCTTGCACCCCTGTCATTTCCGCCACCATTGCTCGTTCTGTTGCTGCCACTGTGGTCCCGAGAGTCGCCGAAGAGGGAGAGAGCATAAGAACTTGCCTTAGCGAGGATGCAAACGAGACTCAGAACAAAACAGAGGCAGAAGCAGATGGGCAAACAGAGGAGATTGTGGATTCTCAGACCTTAAATTCACGAAGGAGCCCTGCCCCAGGTAAGCCAGTCTGCCCTTAGTGATTTTATGCTGACCATGAAGAGGAGGCTGTGATGGAGTTATTTTTGAATTGGCTACTTTCCTTGACTTCCAGAAACATCGAATGAATGCAGAAATTCCTAGTCTGATTTCTTCAGTGGTGTGCTTATTTTTTAGTACAGCCTGCAAAGAGTTACTCCATTGTCTAAAAATGCAAATGAGAATTTCCAAATACACTAAATGCCTCCAAGGTATATGTCTCTATACATGTTGAGTTGTTTTGTTTTCTTTTGAAACTCATTTCCTCAGTGTTTGATCTGTTGCTTCAAGGCTGGAGTGGAGACCATGGTCTGTAGCCCCAACCCTTTCTTCCCAGAATTTAAGACTCACCAACCAGTTGGTGACTGCAAGTCCGCCCTCAAGAGCTGAGTAAGGGAAATGGTGCTGAGAACATCACAGCTTACAGGTGCTGGTGGAGAACACTTCACTTTAGGCTGCGAGTGATAGTGTGCACCTGTAATCCTAGCACTCAGGAGGTCAGCGAGGAGGGTATGGCTATTCTTTCTCCAAAGTGACTTCTGCGATATCAGGGCTGTGTCTCACCCCTGTCTCGATAAGGCTGAAAGGAAAAAAGTTTTATTTTTCAAGTTTTTATATAGTCATTTTTATTCTGAAATTTATAGTTTTCCACAACTCAAGTTGTTTTGTTTCTTGGTTTTTCGAGACAGGGTTTCTCTGTGTAGCTTTGCGCCTTTCCTGGAGCTCGCTCTGTAGACCAGGCTGGCCTCAAACTCAAAGAGATCCGCCTGCCTTTGCCTCCCAAGTGCTGGGATTAAAGGTGTGCGCCACCACCACCCGGCAAGTTGTTTTGTTTTAATATTTATTCATGTATATGAGTGCTCTATCTTCATGCACACCAAGAGGAATCTGATCCTATTACAGATGGTTGTGAGCCACCATGTGATTGCTGGGAATTGAACTCAGAACCTCTGGGAGAACAAGTCAAGTGCTCTTAACCACTGAGCCATCTCTCCAGCCCCCTCAAGGTTTTTTTTTTTTTTTTAAATGGGGGTGGGGAGGGTGTTTATTTGTCTTGACAGGGTTTCTTTGTGTAGTTTTGGTGCCTGTCCTGGATCTCGCTCTATAGACCAGTCTGGCTTCGAACTCATAGAGATCCACCTGGCTCTGCCCCCTGAGTGCTGGGATTAAAGGCATGCACCACTGCCACCCGGCTTCAAGTTGTTTTTTAATGTAGTATCACCTAGCTGTGATGATTGGATTTTGATTTTTATCAATTAAAAATGTATAGATTGCTTTATGTGTATGAATATTTGCCTACATGTATGGATGTGTACCACATGCATACCTATGATGAGAAGAAGGTGTCAGATCCCCTGGAGTTGGAGTTACAGATGGTTGTGAGCTGCTATGTGGGTGCTAGGAAATGAACCCCGGGTCCCCTGCAAGAGCAGCCAGTGCTCTTAACTGCTGAGTCTTTTCTCCAGCCTGAAATTTTTTATCAAACACCAAAGTTTACCTGGCACTTACCATATGACTCTGCAGTGAGCAGCCCAGAATATATAAATGCTGACTTATTCTCTGCAGCACTGCACTGTGCTGTGTGGTTTGTGCTCTCTGCCCTCAGCGGATGAGCCACTTTCCTTAGTGAGTTGCGTTCACATGGACAAATGAGTGTGCCCTGTGCTTGATGGGCACCTCCTTCAGTTATCAGCAGTTCGAAGTGCTGAAGTCAGGTGCCACTTGGTTTTTCCTGATTGTTTAGTAGATAAATTTGGTGAAGTGGTCGTGGCACAGAGAACTTGTACTTACTTCTGGAAAGCACTTCATTGCACTGTTCCAGGTGGGGGTCCTGGGTGCATCAGGATGCTGCCGTTCTGCATAATTGGGGTTAAAGAAGGACTCAGTCCATGTAAGATGAGAACTGTGTGTGTCTGTCTTTGTAGACTCAGACCCGTGTCCAAGACCGGCCAGATTTTTTATGCTGATTTAACTTGATCACCAGGCCCTTTGCTAATGGGGTATTCCTTTGTGGTGTTGGGAATCTTTAGGCTGGTTTCTTGGTTTTTGAGATGGTGTCTCACAAAGCCCAAACTGACCTCAAACTCTGTGTAACTGAAGATGACTTTGAACTCCTGATCCTCCTGCCTCCACCTCCTGTAGGCATGTACACCCACACCTGGCAGACATAGGTGTATTTCATAGTGAAACTGGGTTTCCAAACTGAGAAAAAAAAACACATTGTTTTCACCCAGGAGGTGGTTTTGTAGAATACCAGCAGTACACATGATTTACACTTTTAAAACAGTAGTGACGTTGATCAAACAATTATTTGAAATTTTATAGTTACCCTTTAATTTTTTTTTCTCATAGTGTGATTTCTCTCTCTCTCTCTCTTTTTTTTTTTTTATAAATTTGTAAATTCATTTTCAGGTAAATTTTTCTGGTTATAGTTTGACGGCAAGTCCATGTGACACACTTGTGTTGATGTTGTCACATGTCCTACGTAACAAAGCATGGGTTGGATGTCCTTAACTAAATTTAAACTTGGTAGTGTGAAGCCTCCTTGAGCTGTGAGTACTGGAGCTGCTCATTGACTGAGGCTGTCAGTCATCTTGGAGTCTGGGTTTTATGTGTGGCTCTCGGGTCCAGATCCCTACAGAGATTCAACATCTCCTGGTATAAAAGTGTAAACTGCTTGTAGTGACCCCACACCATCCCCAGCGTTGCCAAAAGGGTGGCTGCAGCGGCAGTGCCTGGGATCAGTTTCCAGGAACTTCAGCCTCTTGTTCAGTGGAGAGAGGTGTTGGGTTTCCCGATTCTGTAAGCTGGGAAGTGGAAGGCTTTTTCCTCAGAGGAAGTAAGAGTGTGTTTGGAAGACATTGATAAGTTGCTGTGTGTGCTCTTTTTTGATGTAGACTTGTATACAAGGAGGATACTGTGATGCAGGACAAACGATTCAGTAATACTCCCTTAATGTCAGCTGTAAGAAAAACATAATGCACACTCAGAGAAAGAAAAGTCAGTCAGCTTGACTAGTGAAGATCAACCATAGCCTTGGGGTTTCTTCCCTATTGTGACCTTTGCTTGACTTCGTCAGAATTAATGTCACTGGAAGATTTCATTGCTGCTGGCTCAAGGCCCAGGCCCAGACTCTGCACTCCTGCGTACCTTCCCCCGTGGTCTTCTAGAGTCCTGTGTCCTAAAGCCTTGGGAACAGGGATTTACACTGTCCCTATCACTGCCCACAACACACATCAGTTGTTTTTTTTAAAGATTTATTTATTTATTTCTTACAGTGTTCTGTCTGTACATATCCCTGCAGGCCAGAAGAGGGTGCCAGATCCCATTAATAGATGGTTGTGAGCCACCATGTGGGTGATGGGAATTGAACTCAGGACCTCCGGAAGAACAAGAAGTGCTCTTAACCTCTGAGCCATCTCTCCAGCCCCCACACACATCAGTTTTTAAAGCAGTGCCTTTAAACAAGCTTTTCCAGACTTAGGCTGAGTGGTCCTTAGAGATGAGTGAAGGCTTCTCTACCTCGTTTGTGTCTGCATCAAAGCTTAAAAATGTCCCCTCCGTTGCTGCGCTGGCAGCCACTGAGTGAAATCCTGGGCATTCATCTAGTGGCTCAGTTCCCCCTTGGGTTTTCCTGGGGTGCATCTGCCCACTGTTATTACTTAAATTCTTGGTCAAGAATAGGAATTGTGAGCGAAAATTCAATGTTACTTCATGTCCTTTAAATCTGTGTAATGGTTAAAAGAAGCTGATGTGGTGGTGCATGCTTGTAAGGCCAGCAGTCAGGAGGCCAATCCAAGAAGGTGGCTGCAAGTCAGATCCCAGCCTGGGCTACTTAGCAAGTTCTAGGTCAGCCAGGGCTGCATAGCAAGAACAGCAAGACCCTGCCCAAAGAAAACAAGAAATTATGGTGAAGCATAGTCTCATAGAGACAGTCCGTCTTTTTTTGGACAGTTTTTACAGATTTTGAATGTGTGTGTTTGAGATGTCTTAAACTATATTCCAGGCTATTGTGGAAACCACTGTGTAGCTCAGGCTGGCCTTGAACTCACACAAATATTCCTGCCTAGGACTATCGATGGGAGTCTCCACATCTTTTAATGGATCTTCTCAGTCACTGTAGTGGCAGCAGAGAGTGTGTGTCATTTAGCATGCAGAGGGCTTATAATGAATTGTATTTTCAATACACATTTCCCTGAAAAGTCTTCCATATAAAATGTTGCTTCTGGATGTACATCCAGGACTTATAAAGGCAGTTGTTTCTAGAGAACAATATCTATGCTCTCGGGCTGACCTTAACGTTTTCTGCCATTGTTTTCTCTAGTTTTGATTTTGCCAGTCTTTGTACCAATTTGATCAAAGTTAATTCCCTTATGGTTGGCTTTGTTGTTGGTAAATAAACTATTTTTGAGACAAGGTCTCACTGCCCGTTCTTAAGGTAGCCTTGAACTCCTTGTTCACATTGACCTCAAATCCTCCTGCCTTAACCTCTCTAGTGCTGGTATTATAAGCATTTGCCACCATGCCAGTATTTTAGTTTTTAGAATATCTGGTGACCTATAACTAACCCAGTTTGTTGCAGGAAGAAAAAAAAAAAACTTTAGTTACAATAGCTATCACTGAATAAATGCTCGCTGTTGATCAGACACTGGGATTGACTTCTTCAGCCCTCACAACCACCTACTGCCACAGAGAAAATGAGCCTTGGGGAAGGGTCTCATGGCCGGAGAGTGGCAGGCGGAATCAGACTTCACCTTCACGCCCTAGCCTGCTTCTTACACTAAATGTGTGTGTGGCCTCCTCAAATCACCTAGCCTCTATGGTAATTCTAAGCTTCTGTCATCAACATTTTAAATTACTAAGGGATTAGTGGGAGTAACAAAGGTCTAAGAAAGGATAAGAGTTTAGTGGACAGTGAAAGGGTGGGAATGCGATGGCAGTACATAATGTCCACTATGAAATTCCATAAAATGCTCATATACAACTAGCTTATGCTAGTAATACGTTGGATTTTTGGTTATCTTGAATTCTTTTGCAGGCAGAGGCAGGTAGATCTCTGAGTTTGAGGCCAGCCTAGTGAGTTCCAGGACAGCTAGCACTACAGCCAAACAAAAACAGTTGGCTAGACAGATGTTGCCAGGAGTTAAAGTGTTTCATACTAAGTCAGAATGGATTTTATATTTTTGGTTGTGAGCCTAGCCTTTAACGGCTGAGCCATCTCTCCTGCCCAAGAATAGATTTTAAACAGCAGGAACTGTGCTGATCCTGTTTACCCAGTTTCCCATTGATTCTCAGCCCTTGTGTGATGCACATAGCACCTTGGACTCAACATACCGAGGCAGTGAATTACAGCAGGGCCATTGCTTGTGCGGTGGCGCTCGGTGTTTCCGGAGACAAACAGTACTGCCTGACAGCCATCATCTCTGCTGTTCCAGAACTGCCATGCTTTCATGAGCTTCAACATTGAACTTTCGAACAGTATTAGAACGGTTTGCGAGATACGTAAGGGGAGAAACTACAGATTATTCTGGCAGTTTTTATTCATTATTACCTCACTTATTCGTAACCATTATGAATGGGGAGAATGTAAGTATTCCTCAGAAATTTGTCTTGTGTATGACTGAGGTTTTTTGGAGGTTAGGGGTGGACATGGGGAATACTGGGGGTTGAAGCCAGAGCCTCATGCATGTTAGTTAACCGTTGCCTACCTTCCACACAATTGTTTTGTATAATTGTTTTGAAGTGTATATATTCTCTTAGTTTTATATAGATATAAATTTAATTTACGTACAATTTTGTTATTTTATTTGTTCATATTCTATTTTATTTGTATTTAATTTTATTTAAATATATATTTAATTTTGTGTGGGGAGGGAGAAGAGATGAGAGTGAGTAGGAGAGAGGTCGGGAGCTGCTTATCTCCTTCCACTGTGGTTTCAGGGTATCAAACTCAAGTCCGCAGGCCTCCACAGCAAGCAGTTTTACCTGCTGCGCCCCCTCCCTGGGCCCTCAGGTCAAATTTTCATATAAGTGGATTACAGAAAATGTGTCTTTTCTTAGATTTATAATTTAATACTATTGGTTTCACGAAGCGTTTGGGCAGCTCCGGTTGCAGTAAGCGGTGCCAATGTTCTCTGCAGGCCTGGTCTGGCAATAGAGCACAGGCCTCTGACAACTGTTGGTGCGTGTGTTCTTGTTTATTAGGTGGTGGGGTCAGACCTGGAATCCTGAGCATGCAGTCATGTGCTCTCCTACTGATTTATGCCTCCAGCTCCTGTATTTATTTTTAAATAAGTCAGACCCCCTTTTTGGTTGCCTCTTTTTACCCACAATTTAGGACAAAGGAGGAAAAAATACTCAAATTTCATACTACCATTAAATGCCAAGAATCCTGGTGGCCTAACTATGATCATTATTAAATCCTCGCTCGTGTAACTTTGTAGAATATATAGGGTTAAGCTGAGTAATAACCTCATTTCATTTGCTCAGGTGATTTGCACTTGCACTTCACATTAATCTTCTGACCTTTGAACTGCAGAAGAGACTGGAGTCCCTTTCCTCTGAGTGGTTTTCTGTGAAGAGCTGTGGGAGTAGTGGCCTCCACTGGGGTGTGTCAGGCTTGTGAGGTTTTCCTTAAGGTCTCAGCAACTTGCACATTGTAGGCCCAGGTATGGACCCAGAAGAGCAATTGGGACGTTTTTCTCTTCTCGCTTTGCATGTTCATGGTGACCATCTCATTCAGCAATGAAGAGCATTATGGAAGTAAAGCTAACTCTTTGTCTTGGAGTCTCTCCTCTGAGTTCTAAGTTGGTGCTGTCGTGATCTATATATCTGCATCTGTTCTAGATTTACCTTAAACTGCAGTCAGTTCTGATAAAAGGAGCACAAAAGTACTTAATAAAGGTAAACAAGCCTTTGAAGGTGTGTGAAGAGCTATAATAATATGCAGACTTTAAAAAATGCTAATGGTCTCGCTGCTGTGATCTGGGTTCTCACGGATGACAGAATTGCCCATTGGGCTGCTCTTAGCTGAGTGTTCTGGAGCAAACCTACTTTAAGTAAACTGGTCAAGTTACCAGTTCATTTGCTTAATGACTTGGCATCTGTGCCCTATGCTGACAGACAAAACATACTCCTCACACTGTTCTCCTTTGCTGAGTTCCATATCCCACCTTCTACAAGTAACAGAGATGAAGAAAGCAGGATGGAAGTGGAGCTGGAATTCAGAGAATGCACAGGAACAATGTGTGAATTGTGTGGGAATGTCAGGTTCTGTAGTGAAAACCTGCGCTCTAATTCCCACTTCGTCTCTACTTCCTGGGTTGTTCTCTCTAGGAAAGTTTCCTCACTCACCAGCTTCCAGCTCTGTAACACAAACACTCAACCAGCTCCTGCCCTTAGATGTGCTTTTGATTGGTGGTCATTCATTCTTTGCTGGATCTTAAGCATCTGCCGTATTAGATGTGATCAGTAAGATAAAACCCTTTTCAAAAAATGCTTCAACTCACATAACACACTTAACTTGCATTCGAGTCTTAGTATGGAAAAGCAAAAACACAATGAAGTGCGGTGAACATTTTGGCACAATAGAGCAGAAAATGGACCTAAATTTTCAGCTAATGTGAAAGGTCTTGAAGTGGAATCTTAAGTCAAGCACCTTAGTGGTTTCACTTTCATGTAAGTGAATTCATTTCAGAATTAATCCCTTTAATAACTGTTTAAGACGACTAGAGTCTGTCAACTTAAGTTGTTACTTAAAACAGTCCTGAGATGGGAACATAGGCCGAGAGACTTCGGGATTATACACTGCAAATGTGTGGCTGATTCTGAGGACAGAGGTGAATAAGGACATTGACATTTTTGATAAAAACCATTATACCCTTTGGGACTGTCAGTTCTGTCACTAAATAGATGCAAGCACCATGGATTGAGAGAACACGCTGTGAAACGAAGAGTTAACGCCAGTCTCAGCCATGTAGGCAAAAGGGACTGGGGAAACAGCCTCAGGAAGTTGCCAGACACATAGACGGATGGGCTGAAGCCGGAGAGGCCCAGGAGCCTGTGTGAGTTCCTTCTGTTGTTCCCATCGCAGGCCGCAGGCCATAGAGCAATGCGACAAGAGACACTGAGATGCAGCAGGAATCAGCTAAATACACAGGACTCCAGAACCAGCTGCTCATGCTGGAGTCCAGTTTGATGACGGGTGACTAATCTGCCCATGATGGCAGTCCTGTGACCTCATCGTGGCTTGGAGCCCAGCAGCTGTGCTTTGGGCTCACTGAGGCCGGAGATCAGCGTCTGTAAAGAGGCCATGTGAGCAGGTGCAGCAGTTCAGCTCACAGGAGACGGCTCCGCTGCACTGCTGTTTTCCAGCTGTGTACCAGTGGCGTCCGACCTGTAGTTCCTGTATTCTGTACAGTCTCATAATATACGCCCTCTAACCGCTAGTTCTAGGTCAAAATTACATTAGCCTTTTTGGCCTCTTTATTTGCTTTATAAATAAATTGTCCTACACAAAACAAATTCTTGTTCAGAAGAAAATTAGATTGTTCTTTATGAATTCGCTTTCTCTTTATAAATCATTAGGGACTTCGTATAGACTAATTTTAAATTGTCTAATGCAGTCTTCACAAATTTTCTCTCAAATACAAATTGTACAAATCTCCATCAGCACATCTGTTACATAAAACAACCACGTATGTTGGATGATCCAGAAGGCCTGTTACCAGGAAGAGCAGGAAGGCAGGCTATTTCAAATGGATGTTAATGCATCCGGTGTGACAGTACGTGATGGGGGCTCTCTGTGACATAGATTCATGGATCCCAAAGCAGAACCCCCAGAAAATGAGCAAGAGACCCTGATACAAAACACACCTGTCTGTCATCAGGTCTTTATGTGCAGGCCGCGGCTTTGAGGCTGAATAGAAGCAAAAGCAGCCCTAAGACCTTGCTTTGGTCAGAAGAGAGATGAAATGGAGAAAACAGAGTGCCATGGTTTCTGCAGTAAGAACTGAACATGTATACTGGGAAACGCTCATTTGCTCAGGATTCTAATTCAGTTCTCACTACAAAATAGTTTAATTCAAGAAAAACAACTGCAAGGGCAAGTGAGATGCCTCGTTGGGTAAAAAGGCTTGCAATGCAAGCCTGGAGGTCTGAGTTGGATCCCCAGAACCCACATAGACATGCAAAAAAAGAACCACAGGCCTGGAGAGATGGCTCAGAGATTAAGAGCACTGACTGCTCTTCCAGAGGTCCTGAGTTCAATTCCCAGCACCCACATGGTGGCTCACAACCATTTGTAATGAGATTAGGCGCCCTCTTCTGTGTACATAATAAATAAATCTTTAAAAAAAAACAAACACAAAATTGTCCTCTGACCTCTGCATACATACAGTCGTGTGTGCAGATGTGTACAATTTGTATTTAAGAGAAAATTTGTGAAGACTGCATTAGTTGGATCCTTCTGAGTTTGAGGGCAGCCTGATCTACAGAGCAAGTTCCAGGACAGGCTCTAAAGCTACACAGAGAAAGCCTATCTGGAAAACAAACAAAACCTTTGTGTTCTTGGAAATAGGTACCACGTTTCTCTGTGGACAAACCTCTGGTAACCCACATTGGTTGCTTTCTGTGGTTCACACCCTCTTCCCCGATGTAGTTGGTTTCTTTTTTTTTTTTTTCTGTGTACCTAAATCTCCCCTCCCCCAAAGTAAGCTATCTGTTCATTCACTAACAAAAATTAGGGGAAAATTTTTTTCTTTTCTGAGCCAGGCTCTCACATGTAGCTCTGAGTGGCCTAGAACCCAGTATATAAATGGCTAGTTGTTTTGTTTAGTTGGTTGGTGGTTTTTTGTTTCGTTTCTCAAGACAGGGTTTCTCTGTGCATTCCTGGCAGTCCAGGTTGGCCTCTAACTCAGAGATACATACGCCTGCCTCTGCCTCCGGAGTACTGCGATTAAAGGCATGCGCCACCAGATCTTCCTGTTTCTGCCTCCCTAGTGCTGGAATTAAAAGTGGCACCATCAGCTACTAAATATATTTTTTTTATATTCAAGTGTCCACTTGAAATTTTATAGGGATTTTTCAAGTATTTTACTACTTTATTGAAATGTTATACAATTGGTCAAAATTGTGTCAGTCAGATGTCCCCATTTTCAATTTTGTGTCATGACAGTTATCTACAGAAGGCTAGCTAAAATCCACCCCAGTACACCATAGCATTCCCATTCTACTGTTGAACAGAATAGGCCTGTGAACAACAGGATGAACCATCTGATGGGCTTCTCCAAGGAAGGTGTGTCTTGTTTTTAGTATTCTTTCTCTTCTTTTTCTTTTTTCTTTTTTTTTTATTTTTCTTTCTTTTGGTTTTTCGAGACAAGGTTTCTCTGTGTAGCTTTGTGCCTTTCCTGGAACTCACTCTGTAGCCCAGGCTGGCCTCGAACAACTCACGGAGATCCACCTGGCTGTGCCTCCCAAGTGCTGGGATTAAAGGTGTGTGCCACCACCGCCCGGCTTTTTTTTTTTTTTTTTTTTGGTCTAGTATTCTTTCTTTGTGACCTCAAACTCGCTAACTAGAACAAAAGAGCAGCTCACCTACCCAGCAGTTCCTCTGGGTGCTGGGCTTCTTTTGTTCAGGAACAGGATCTCTATGTAGCCTGAGTTGGTCTTGGACTTGTTCTCGGCCTTCTAAGAGCTGTAGTTAGTTACACATGCCATGGCCACCCCTGACTTTTAGATGCTGTGTCTTCCGCCCAGTTGTCTCTGCTGTGTGTAGGATGGAAGCACTTGTCCTTCTTAATTTCCCTATTGGCATATTTTTCAAAGGTAGCACATAGTCATTGGAGAAAACTCTGTATAAAGTCACAGTTAGTAGAAATGTGTATTTTGTGCTGGCAAAATGGACATCAGGAGGCAAGAAATAAAAATTAGTTACCTATACAGAACAGTTGCCAGTGGAAAAGAAAAGTAAACTAAGGCAAGATTTCATAGGGGATATAAATAGTAAATTGACATATTCATTAAGGGAAATAAATGAATTACATATTCCATGAGATATAGTTAGTTTATATATTCCATATGTGATATAACTAGTAAATTTACAGAAAAACAAGTAGTTATAAAAGTAGGAAAAGATTATCACCCTCTATTTTTTTTTCTCCCTCCAGACAGGGTATCTCTCTAGCTCTGGCTATCCTGGACCTTCTGCTGGCCTCTAACTCACACATCCAGCTTCCTTTGCCTCCAAAGTGCTCAGATTACCATGCGCTGCAATCTCACTTTCTAATACTGTTTTTAGTCAATAATTTAAGAAATACATTATTGAATCCCTGTGAGAATAGCAGAAATGTGAAAGTCATATGGGAGCTAGAATATAAACTGAACTTTTGGGAAAACAAATGTGACAAGATATAAAATAAACATATAAAGAGAAAGATGTGTTTAATCTTTGGTACATTTCAGGAGTGAAAGTAACATTGGAGTGTGTGCATGCATGTGTGCATGTGCTTTTGTATGTGGCTTTGTAGCAAGAAAAACATCAAAACCTTAAGGGTCTTGAAAAAAGAATGGTGTATACAGCGTCTGGAATGTTGCACAGCTGATATAAGTTAATCTATAAAGTTGTATTTTACTTGAATGTGCAGAGGCCTGAAGAGGGTGTCAGATCCCTCAGAGTTGGAGTTGCAGGTATTTTGGGCGTGCCCAGCCTGATATGTGGGTGCTGGGATCCAGGCTTCTCTTTTGCAGGTTTGTACAAGTATCTCTGGCCTCAGGGTGAGTATTCTTAAAGGCAGTGAGAAGGAAGCTTGCGTAGTCATTGGGGGTGGGGATTAGTTAGTTGAGATAGGTGTTACTGTTAAAGTTATTTGTTCTAGTTGACACTTTTTTTTTTCCGAGACAGGGTTTCTCTGTAGCTTTGCGCTTTTCCTGGGACTCACTTGGTAGTCCAGGCTGGCCTCGAACTCACAGAGATCCGCCTGGCTCTGCCTCCCGAGTGCTGGGATTAAAGGCATGCGCCAACACCGCCCGGCTCTAGTTGACACTTTTGTCGTTTAAAACAAAAGTTTTAAAGCAACAGAAATCTGAAGAAATAGGACCAGGGTGTCTTGGAAACCACAGACTCTCTTTTCATAAAGGGAAATGCTGTGTACATGCCGGTATTTCATAAAGCACCCAGTGTGTGTGAGCATGCTGTTAGATTGCATAGGTGCACTGTTTTATTAACGACTCAAATCCTTGAACACTGTCACTGAGACGTGATTATGATATGGGGTAACATACAACTATTTCACATATTTCACTAATTTTCACAACCATTTTTACTCTTGTTATATAAGCAGTCTACCATCAAGATCATGGCCATATTTTTACCTGAAAAGTTTTTCTTGGGGTTGGAGAAATGGTTTAGCAGGTAAGAGCGTTTGCTGCCCTTCTAGAAGACCCAAGTTTAGATCCCAAAGAAGCCAGGTATCCCACAGATGCCTGCATCTGCAGCTCTAAGGAGTCCAACCACCTATTCTGTACTGTGCATGCACGTGCACGCATGCATGAACATAAATAAAAATGTTTCTTTAAGGTGGGTGTTGTTGGTACATGGATTTGATCCCAACATTCAGGAGGTAAGGCAGGTAGATCTCTGTGAATTCGAGGACAACCAGGACTATACAGAGAAACCTTACCTTAAAATATCATCCTCATACCTCCAAAAAGCTTTTTCTTTACTATTCATAAATCCCTGCTTCCTGTTTTACCCTCATCCCAACCCCAGACACCACTTTCTCCCACTGTGAACTAATCTGCATTTTCAGCTCTATAACAATTTTAATTCTTCAACTTATCCATGATGTTATGTACGTGAGCAATCAAATTCCTGAGTAGATTTACCACATAGTATGTATGTTTCAGGATTTTCTAATTTCTTCTCCTCATTGACCTAGCACTGTAGCCCAGTTTGGCTGGGACTCACCAAAATCCCTGTCTCAGCCTCTTGAGTTCCAAGATTATAGTGATTACATACATGTGCCTCTGTACCTTACTGCAGGTAACTTTTATTCATACAATCCCTGCGCTGGCATGATTAGTAAGGTCTGTGCTAAGTCTTCACATCAGACAGTGCTTAGTTCCTGAGTCCGTTCTTCTTGTTCATTACGGGATTAGTTGGTTGGTTGTTTTGGTTTTTGGTTTTTGGGTTTTTTTTGGGGGGGGGGGGCTCTTTTAAGTCCTTAATTTTTTATTTATTTTTTACAATTGGTTTTTACTGTAATTTTTTTTAACATAACAAAATTCCCCTGCTATACTACAAAGAGTTCCAGGTCACTCTAGACTTCATAGCAGGAACCTGCCTGGTAAAATAACAATAAGATAAGCCCTGGTCGATTTGCATTCAATTAAAGCATAACTGACATCTGGGTAATATTGGGGCTTCTCTTCTTCAGTATCGTGTATCTTGCCACTTATGTAAGTCTCTGTCTTAGCAATGTTTTAAAGTATAATGTGTAAGTCTTCTACTCTTTGCTATATACATATTTTTAGAGATATGTGTGCGTATGACCCTGCACGTTCATGCCTGTATGCAAATAGGTATGTGCAGGTAAGTGCCTGGACCCTTGGAGTTTAAATTTAGATGCCTTTGCATGATACTTGGAGGCTGACTTTTTGTGTCCCACCTGCCAGCTCACAAATAACCACACAGAGACTTCTTACTGTGAAAGCTCAGTTGATAGCTTAGGCTTGTTTCTAACTAGCTCTTACAACTTAAATTAACCCATTCCTAGTAATTTACTTTTTGCCTCATGGTTTTATTACCTTTACTTTTTCCATGTTGCTTTCCTGCTTCCACTGTATCTGGCTGACAACTCCTTGTGCCTCTGCCCTTCTCCCCAACCTTCTCTCTGCCCTGAAAATCCTGCCTAGCTATTAGCCATTTAGCTTGCTTCTCCCCCCCCCCCATTTTTCCCCCTTTATACAGCATTTCTCTATTTAACAGTCCTGGCTGTCCTGGAACTCGCTCTGTAGACCAGGCTGGCCTCAAACTCACAGAGATCCACCTGTTTCTGCCTCCCAAGGGCTGGGATTAAAGGCGTGCACCACCGCCCAGCAGCCGTTTAGCTTTTTATTAAACCAATCACAATGAAATATCTTCACACAGTGTAAAGGAATATTCCACAACATTTCTCTTTTTGTCTAAATAAAAAGGAGCGGTTTTCACTCTATTGTAATAAAACTGTAAACAATAAGAACAATTATTGACCAGGTGGTGGTGGCCAATTGTATTTGGCAATTTCAGATAAAATACTTCAATTATTTATCCTATCTTCGTGAGCCCAAGGTTTTGTACCTACTTTACTTTCTGTCATACCTAAGGAAACTATAACTATCTAGTCTTCAATGCCATAGAAGATTCCAGGAGGATTATTATATTACTTGAGGAAACAGGAAGTTCAGTGCAAGCCACTTCCAAAATGAAAGAGACATCTGGCTGCCTGGATGAAACTTCCTCTTCAACATTTCGAGCATCTGTCTTTGACCTGCAGGCCTGTAATATCTGACAGACTTCTGTGTAACAGGAATTTTGAAGGAATGTCCTAATCTATCTTGGCAGTTTGTTGCCCATTGTCTAGCTTTGCCACAAAGAAAGCAAGCTCCATATGGAGGTTCTTTGGGGCCCATCATCCTTTTTTGAAACAGATTGGTGTCTTTAGGAGCAAACATGTCTCATTGTCAAGAAAAGCCTTATGTTATTAAAACATTTTAAATGCCATATTTTGTAGGTCTTTGATGTGTTGGAAGATCACCTGTCTATCTAAAATATAGATCTCTGTGTGACCTTGAGAACATATCTAACATGCATTTCTTTATTATCCTAAATAGCGTTCAAAGACTAAAATTTTACATAAACCTTTTTTCTTTCTTTCTTTCTTTTTTTATTTTTGGAGGGGGGAAGGTTTCTAGACAAGGTTTCTCCATGTAGTTTCGGTGCCTGTCCTGCATCTCGCTCTGTAGATCCGCCTGGCTCTGCCTCCCGAGTGCTGGTATTAAAGGCGTGCCCCACCGCCGCCTGACGAGTTTTTTATTCTTAATTGTTTGTCTATCTGCACATATATATTAGTCATGTATGTGTGCACATGCACCATTACACACTTTGTGAAGTCCTTTTTTTTTTTTTTTTTAAATAAGGTGGGAGATTGAGCCAACTTTGTAGCGCTGACTGTCCTGGAATTCTCCATGTAGACCAGGCTGTCTCTGCCTCCTGGGTGCTGGGATTAAAACCATGTGCCAATGTGCCTGGCTTCCATCAATTGTTTTGGTTTTTTTTTTTTTTTTTTTTGGTTTTTCGAGACAGGGTTTCTCTGTAGCTTTGCGCCTTTCCTGGAACTCACTTGGTAGCCCAGGCTGGCCTCGAACTCACAGAGATCCACTTGGCTCTGCCTCCCGAGTGCTGGGATTAAAGGCGTGCGCCACCACCGCCCGGCTCCATCAATTGTTTAATGAGTTCCCAGGATTAAACTTAGGTCCTGAGCCGTCTCAGCCCCCTCTTACTAGTTTTATGTTTTCTCAAAACATTTATAACTAGATTTGGTATTTCTCATTTATTTGTTAAAACAGTGGAACCTCTAGTCTGGTATTAAATAGCGTGAAAACAGATATCCACGTTCTCTTCCTGTGCAGGGAGAAAGCCCGAAGTCACTTACCTTTACTTACTTACCCAGTGAGCTGGCGAGTTTTCTTGCTGCTAAGACATTATTTGGGGCATATAAGTAGAATCGGTTCAGTGCTCTCCCTGCATCCAATGAAATGTTCTTAGGACTTGCTTTTTTGTTGAATATAATTTTACCACGCTAAAGTTTAAACATTCCTTTTTGATTAGACAGAAGGGTGGAAATCCTGTGGGGTATCCTTCTGAATGCTGTGAATATGTATTTCTTTCATTGGTTGATAATAAAGTTGTTTTGGCCTGTAACCAGACAGAATAAGGCTGGGGGGGAAGCCAAATGTAGATGTGGGTTGAGAAGATGCCAGCCAGCTGCTGAGGAAACAAGACATGTAGAAAATGAGGTAACCAGCCACAAACCACATGGCAAAGCATAGATAAGAAATATGAGTGAATGTAAGAGCTAGCTAGTAACAAGTCTGAGCCATTAGCCAAGCATTCATACGTAATATTAAGCCTCTGAGTGGTTATTCGGGAGAGAACCTTCGGTTTACAGTTTACTTTTTATTTGTATTAATATGTATGGAACCAGATTTGTTTTCCTGAGATAAAACTTGATCATGATATAAATATAAATTTTTCATTTGTTATTATTGTGTTTGCATGTATGTTTGTGTGTCAGAGTATGGACCTACGCGTGTGCCCATGGATTCCAGGCAGTAAATTGAGATTGGGAGGTTTGTGTGGTAAGAAATTCTAGCTGCTGGGCCATCTCTCCAGCCTGTTACATTAAATATTGTTGAATTTCCAACTGCTAAACTTGGTGGGTTGCTTCTATTTGGTTTTCCTTCTTGCATCTGTATATATTCCAGTGCTGTTTGCTAGTATCTGGTTAATTGATTGACCTCATGGAATGAATTAGAACTACATACTGTTTTTTCCTCAAATATTTGGTAGAATTTACCAGTAAGTGAGTTGAGAAGACATAACTCAAGATGAATAGACAAAGGTTGAGTTTACCTATATTTTCCATTCTGGTAGAACTCTTAGACCTTGTCCATGTCATTGTTACTGTCACTGTTTGGTCTGTCCAGACAGTGGAGACCAGGAGTTGGCAAGTTGATAAGACCAGCCAACCAACAGGCAGTAACCGTGTAAGACAAATGAACAGGTTACTCTCGCAACTTCACTTAACAGACAGATTCGAAAAATCCTCTTGTGAAACCCTTACACATGTAGTATACATTCAAGTGCACATGACAGATTGACCCAGATAGACTTGGTTGTGGTTCATTTAAATTCTTAATAAAGTGTTCTAGTTGGGACAGTAAGATGGCTCAGTAGGTGTAGGTGTGTGTCACCAAGCCTGATAACCTGCTTCCCTCCAGAGACCCATGTCATGGAGAGAGAACCAGCTGCCACAAGCTGTCCTGTGACCTACATGCACAATCAGTGTCTTCTGTTCCTCAAACGTCAAGTCAGAGCAGGTATTTTCTCTTGCAATGGTGCAATTCAATTTGGAAATCATTGAGAAAATCCCTTGGGCAAGTCTTGGCAGCACTTAGACACCAGGTGCCTTACTTTCTGGAAGGTCAGAGGAAAAGCCCAAGGGAAATGCAAAAACATTTTTATCTGTAGCAGAATGAGAAGCCGGCACAGCAAGGTTTGTGGACTGTTTCTGATGCTGTGTTACGGTAGCTGTCGTAAATTTAGTGACAAACAGTGCGTATTAATTACCTTACAGTTTTGTAGGTCAGTGGTCCACAATGGGATGCAGTGGAGGTTCCCAGAGACCTGCATTTCTGGGGCTTTCATTGGGGAGCCTGTCCCACCACTGTTCCTTGCTGGGCAGTCCCCCTACTCACATGTCCCTTAATCCTCCTACCTTCTGTACTTTTTGGTTACTTGGTGTCTAATGGATTCCAGTCCATCTGATGGTGCTTAATTTTACTATATCTACAAGGGCACTTTGCCATGCAGAGGATTGTAAGGCAAAGTTGAGCATTTTGAGTGATGGGATCCTACATAGCATACGGCAGTATTGATTTTTAGATGGAAGCTTTTTTATTTTGTTTGGTTTGGGTTGGTTTTTTTTCAAGAAAGGATTTCTCTGTATAGCGTTTGCTGTCCTGGAATTCACTCTGCTACCAGGCTGGCCTCAAAATCTAAGATCTGATTGCCTCTGCCTTCTAAGTGTTGGGATTAAAGGCGTGAGCCGCCTCCACCACCCGGCTAGATGGAAATTTAAACCACTCTTTGAATATATTGTGAAAGGAAAATATCTTCATTGTGTTGGCCTCAAGCATCCACCTTCAGAAACTTAAAAGTAAGTTAAATTCAAAAAAAGGAAATTTAAGATAAAATAAGAAACAAAATTAAAGAAACAAACAGGAAAAATAACCTAAGGTGGTTATTGAAGGCATCAGTAGTGTTCACCTGGATGTCACCTACTGCTTAGCCTTGCTGCTGATCAGTAACGTTCAAGGAAGAAGTGAAAACTCTCAGTTGTGTCTCGACATCTGGTTTTGGTAGAACATAAGGCTGAATCTTTGGTTGTATTATACTTACTATTTTTGTTCCCGATGCTCAGCCTTGAAAAGCTTTAAACAGACCAAGGAGCAGTTACCAACCTCACAGGAGTCTCAGAGGCCGGACGCAGAGTCCTGAGTGCTTCTCCCTCCGCATCAGCGGTCATGCGTCTGCCTCGTTGCTGGGATTCTTGGCAATTTGATGCGCTCGCTGTGTGTGGTAGGGTGGTTTGGTCTTGTTTTGTTTTAGACAAGGTCTCACTTTGTAGCCCTGGCTATCCTGGAATTCACTATGTAGACCGGGCTAGCCTGAAACTTACAAGAGCCCCCTGTCTCTGCCTCCCGAGTACTGGTATCAGAGACCTAGGCCCCGATGCCCTGCAGTCTCCACTGGAGAATTTCTCTTCTCTTTCCCAGATTATCCTTGTTTCCAAGATAAATCTACCTTTTGTTTTTTCTAGATTTCCATGGGAATTGCTGTAACAATCAAACAAACCTGTCAAGGTGGGGGTGGGGGTGGGGAGACACGACAAACTAGATTACACTCCCTAAAGAAACCTGGTGGCGGCCCAGAGCTTGGGAAAGTGAGGACTTGAATTTAGTGCTGACTGAAGGGCAGAGAGCTAAGAGGGAAACAGCTACGAAGGGAAAGGGATGGATGAGAAAGGCTGAAAGCAGGTGTCTAGGGTGGGAACTCTCTGAGAATTCCATTGCTGGAACATTCTACTCTGTTGATGTGTACGCCTGGGCAGTGTGCTTGCCCTCCTCAGCGGGTGAAGTGCTTACTCGGGTTTGTGTCAGTTGAGCCCTGAGCCCTGTACTCTGGACACACTAGTCTTCAACTGGAGGACGGAAGGGGAGGGAAGGAGAACCCTTCTGTCATTAAGGCTCTCAGCTGGTAGCCACTCTGTCCACCCTCATTACCAGATTGTGACAGGAGAGTGAAGTCTCTTCACAGTCCAGAGAATTTACACAAATACCAAAAAACAACAAAAACCGTTTATTATGAAACAAACTTTAGTCCTGGATCGAGCACCACGGACGGCTCAGGAGAGAGCCCTCAGAACCTAAGAACCCTCAGCCCGACCCTGCGACCTTGCTTCCCCTCTAGTCCGGGTGCTGACAGGCGAGGGCAGCTCCTTGTCCGCTGACCTCTATGAGCCATGCTTGAATCAGCTAGATGAGTAAATCCGTGATGAGTTGGAAGAGCTGACTGACTAATTGTCCTTTGTGCTGTTAGATTGTGGCTGTAACTCCCGCTGTCCTCCTCGTATCGGTAGCAGCAGTTGGCTTCTTTCCACAAGTGTGTTCTGTGTAGCCCACCATGGCTTTCAACTCCCACGTCCATGCTGGTCTTAAACATGAAGTTCTTCTACCTCAGCCGCCGTTAACCATCCCCCTAAACTGTGTTTCTTCTTACTGTCAGCCATCTTGTCGGGTACCAGCCTAGTTCATCCTAAATTGTGGTAATTTCAGTGGCCATCTGTTAGTTGCTTCTATTCAAGTGCAAAGCACAGCTCAGGTCTTTATGACAAGCAGGCAGTTACCAGAGCCTGGTCCCTGGGTGAGAAGTCCGATTGTGACAGGGAGACAAAGCTGTTGAGACGACTTCTTGGCTCTGAGTTACAGTGCTGATTAAATTCATCCCAGGGATGTAGATACAGCGTGGGTTCTATGGGCAGGAGTAAGGACACGATCACCTGTAAATTGATGACCCTGACATAGGGAATGCTCCAGATTGTAGGGTCTGCCACCAATAGTGGCTCATAAAAGCTCTGCTGTGCTCTGTGCTGGATGTGAAGGTTCAAACCTGTTAACTATATATTGATAGGGACTTTCTATAGACTAGTCAGACATTTTAATCTGCTCCTCCTCTTTACTGTCTTTTTAACATTGTATTTATTGTGTGTGTTTCTGTCAGTCTGCACACAGGTGCAACACTTTGTATAGCTCTCAGAGGACAGCTTGTGGGAATTGATGCATTTTCCTTCCATCTTATGGGACCTATGAAGTGAACTCAGGTTATCTTGCTTGGTGGCAAGTGCCTTCAACAGAGCCACATCTTGCTCCTTAAATGCACTTAATTAAATGACTCAATTTTCTTGGTTCTGTACCTTTATGTATTTTCATTACTTGATATATCTTAAGCCTCAGTCATGTCCCTATGATTCACTTACTTTGAAAAATTACTCACCCTCACCCCCTCCCCCACCCCGCCCAGAATACTAATATGAACTAGAGTTAAACAGCATTTAGTGGAGTGAATGTACGTGTTGCATCTCTGGTGGAAAGGTATTCTGGCAATGTGATCCAAGGAACACCACAAAGTTACTGTAAGCGTAACAGCTTGCAGCCCTGCTCCACGGAAAGGTTTCCAATGCAAGTGTAACAACTCTGCTCCCACAGGGGAGGGATTCCCAGCAAAGGCTCAGCTTCTTTGAAGTGTTACAGGGGTACAGTTTGGTTCCCCTAGGGGAAAGTTTCCCTCCGGGAAAGTGTTACAGCTCTGCTCTCGGTGAGCAAAAGTTGTTACAGCTGGGCTCCAATCAGGTGGAAGTGTCATGCACAACACACCGCCTCCAGGAGATGATTTATTGGGAAGGAAAAATCCAGCATGGTGGCTACGCTAGGGTGAGAAGCAGCAGTAAACTGAACAGGATACAGAGCTTATATGGGGTTCCTTATGTAGGTGGAGCTTTCTAGGGTGGCTAGGGATTGATGGCATCTTGCTCTCAGGGTCCTCAGGGATTGGTGGGATTCTGCAGCCTAACTCTGGGGCAAGCTCAGGGATTGGTGGGATTTCAAGCCCAGGCCTTGGGTCTAGTCAGGGGCAAGGTGTTTTTTCCTGGCCCTTTTCACAGAGTGAATTTCAGCAGTTGGTCTTTAGGAACCTTCCACAAAAGGCCAATACATTAAATAGATTCCTGTTTAAAATTCAGTTAAAATACAACCAGACTGTAAACTAAACATGAAATGTATATATAGCTGTTATTTTTATCTCCTTATTTTGTTTTGGTTTTGTTTTTTAAGACAGGATTTTTTTGTGTTGACAACCCTAGCTGGAACTTGTTTTATAAACCAGACTGGCCTCACACTCACAGAGATCCACTTGCCTCAGCCTCCCCAGTGCTGGGATTAAAGGTGTGCGCCACCACCGCCTGTAGCTGTTATTTCTAAATGATAGAAATAAAATTGGCGCAAATGCCTGTGATACTTCCGGATAAGATGGCTTTCAGCGTTGCCTGTGCTTTATGAGGGCCCTCTCTTCCCTCCCCCATCTCGCAAAGGATTATGTCTGAAGTGCATTCTGACATGAGTCAGGCTTCTGGAACGTGCTGGTTACTCTTCCCTGTGCTCTTGACTGTCCAAAGCACCTTGGAGATGAGTGGAGCCTGTTGCTGAGGTGAACACATCCCCAGAGAAGGTTAGCTAAGAAGGGAAGACCTGGCCTGACTGTGCCAAGGGCCCATGTGTGATGGAAAGGGATGGAGGGGTTCGCCTGCTGTCACAGCTCTGCTCCTGTCTGCTCCTGTCCTGGCCACCATAAGAAACTGCTCCCCTCCAGTTCCCGCTTTCTCTCCCTGAGGTGGTTTTGCTCGGACTTTTTGTCACAGATAATCTGACAAGTAGAGAATTTGTGCTGTCAAGTGAAGAGGTCGCTGTGATTTCCTCCTGTTCGGTTCTTACACATTTGGAAATGTTATTTGGACAACTTTAGAAAAGCTAGAAACGCCCCAGCATGCCGCAGCAGGACTTGAGAGGGCAGTTGTGGTGGTGTTGTGCCAGCTGGAGTGCTGGCATCCTCGGTGCACACACGCAGTGAAGGGTGGCCTCCAGAGTGTGATGAGGATGAGAACTGGCACAACTTGTTCTTTATACCTTCTGTAGGCACCAGGAAGGTGAGTGTGCTCTACCTCTTCATTTACCTACTCAATGTAGCACAATAATGTAGGGTCTGAATTCTGTGCCTGGGTATGAGTTAAAAGTGGGAGTGTGCCTGATTTAATTCCTCCCCTGACTTACATTCAAAACCTCCAGATAAGGCAGAGCCTTCTGAAAATCCATTAATTAAGTTCTAGTGTTCCCTTGAGTTTTCCATGTGTGTAAATGAGTCACTTCATGGAAAGAACTCTGGAAAGAAGAAAATTGTGGTGATATTGTGTTCCCCGATATATTATGCACCTTAATGAACTTATCTGGGGTCAGAGAGCAGTTCAAAGCCACACTGGATACAGCCAGGCATGGTGACACACACTTTTAATCCCAGGAAGTGATGGCAGGAAGCAGAAAGGTATATAAGGCGTGAAAACCAGGAACTAGAGCCTGGTTAAGCTTTTAGGCTTTTAGCAGCAGTTCAGCTGAGATTCATTCTGGATGAGGACTCAGAGGCTTCCAGTTTGAGGAAACGAGATCAGCTGAGGAGTTGGCAAGTGAGGTTGGATATGTCTGGTTCTACTTCTGATCTCTCAGCATTCTCTCCAATACCTGGCTTGAGGTTTGTTTTTATTAATAAGACCTTCTAACAATTTGTGCCATAAAAAATACTTTCCCTTTCACTTGTAACAGTTTGGAGAAGCATAAAATAATAATGTGAAGGTTGTTTGTATTACTATTTTACATTTTGATTATGTATGCCTATAGAAATGTTGTTCATATATGGAGAAGCTGGGGCATCTCTAGGCTCACATGGCTAGGAACACCTCGGGATTTCCATCGCTTACACAGCGTTCATGAGGATGAGTAGAAACCCCTATCTTGGTCTTGGAAATGTCAGAAATCCCCCTTTCAGGCAGCTGGTGTGGCTCACTGTCATAGCACGCACGGGGCCCATGCACCCTGATAGCATGGAAGATAGTACCAGTGCGCCTGCACCACAGCCTGCTGGGGTTTGTCGCGTGTCTGCACTGCAGTGGATGTGTTGACTGTACTGCCTTCTTCGCCTGGTTCACAGAGCCCTGGAATCGGAGTCTGGAGCTCCGCCTCTCCTCCTAACTTCTTCCCTTTAGAGCGGATCGCTTCTCAACACCCCCCTCAACTCACCCAGATTTACACTTACACACACACACACACACACACACACACACACACACACACACACACACACACACACACACACACACACCGTGAGTCATGAAGAGCAGTCGTCTGTAAACCAGTCAGTGTTTTAGAAGGCAGGTGTCTCTCTTACAAGGGTGTGTGTTCCTTCTTTATCCACCTCCCACCTCCACTGCTGCACAGGTTACTCCTTCAGAGTCTTTAAATAACTTTTTAGCCCTGGAAGAAGGTGGCTAGCAGTTAGTCACAGTTTCTGCTGCGTAGTAGATTAAAGGGAAAAAGTCTTCAGTGTATTTCATAGCTCATTGGGAGAAATGTTTTCAGTGTTTCATGTTGGGTGTGCTTGATTTACTTTTGACAAGTTTTCATGTCTTTTGTAGTTTATAGATAACTATTTCTTTATTTAGCTACCACCACCACCCCGCCCCCAAATTCATTCCCTCAACTGTCCTTGCCCTTTCCATGAATGGAATTTAGGACTGAGTTCAAGCCAATATAAAATAAATGAGACTTGATATGTTGAGATTTTTCAAACTCCATGTCTCTTTGTAAAGTGAAGGAACATGAAAACTGTTCTTGAGGATTGTTTAAAGAAGGCTGTGTCTGTGTCCGACCAAAAGACCCATAAGAAACAGGGAACTCCAGAATACACACTCCTATAGCTTCTGTACTCTGAGGAAATGTTTTACCTCATATAAGCTAGGGGGGAAAATTGTAACTGCCCTAATATTTTCTAGCTGAGTGTGGTCCCTGAAGAAAAAAAGATAAATTGCCTTGAGGTTTGTCATCATAGGCCTCCAGGATTTGTAGCATTTCTGGAATGGTGGAGTAATTTTGTGTATTTTGACGGCCCCTTTCTTTTCCTTGTTCCCCTAAATAGTTTGTGTGTTGACACAGTCTGGTCATGGAGACATGGAGTGCTTCTCTTCTGCGCTTGCATACTCTGGTTGTGTTTCTGTTAAGTGACCTTCCTGATTCAAAGTTCTATCCATCTTTAGTCCTCTGGAATGGCCCATGGACTTCCGTCTGGACTGCCATCTGCAGCATCCTTCTAACAGTTTCTGCCTACCCCATGATGGCTAAATTGTAGATACATTTCATAGCTGTGTATTGACTAATTCTGAGAGCTCCATAAGTCTAATGGATATTTTTTTAATCGTTTATGGCTGTTGTTCCTGGCTTTAGTCCTCCACACCACCACCACTGAAAACAAGAGAAAAACTTTTGTGAACTCAATCTTCCGTTTAGAATTTTGATCCAATAGAAATACCTGGTAAAAGTTATCTATTTGGTCGGTTTTCCCCGGCACCAGGAAAGCTTTGGCCACTGATATTGATCTGAGATGAAAGTGGGTGTTGGTCACAGCTGCCTCCCATAGGAAACCCTTACACAAACAAATTCCTGACCTCATTTTTATGCAGGAGATCCAGAAGTGTCCCTTGCTTAAGATCACACAGTGGCCTGGTAGGACCAGACTCAGGTGTAGACTTAGCTCTTATGCCGGTCTGTGTCACCGTGATTTGATGTGCTAGGAACCGCAGCCTTTCAGACCTCAGATTTCCAGTTCAGAAAAGTGTGTGCAGACATGGCTAGAGGAGGATCTCCAGCCTAAAAATCCAGCTGCTTCAAAGTCTGGAGGCAGAGGCAGGTAGCTCTCTCTGATTTTAGACATACCTAGTCTACATAGGGTTCCAGGCCAGCCAGCGCTTCATGGTGAGATCTTGTCTCAAAAATAACTCCCCAAAACAAAACTTTAGGTTCTGGATTTTGATTAGGAATGCTCTGTCACTTCTGAATCACAGGCCAGATGCCTCATGCCATGTCGGAGTACCCAGGCCACCAGAGGAAAGCTGCGTTGTGTCTAACACACTTACCTTACATTGCAGTAGCTAGGCTGCTGCCGAACAAGTGTTCACATGGCTGTCATCTTGCTCCTGGCCATAGGTGAATTTCTCTGTGCTGCTGGGTTTGAATGCAAAGATGTTTTCGATCTATCAATCACCAGCAGACTGCAGAGGTAAGTAACAGAACTGATCTTGTATTTCAGTGCAAACAGCCACCATTGCACCAAAGACATGGAAGAAAGCGAAAGATCGGACCCGAACCCCAGACGAGGTTTTAGAGGCAGAGACGGAGGTGAGTGACAGCCCCTCCTGAGCTTGTCCCAAGACCAGTGGTGTCATTTCATAAAGACGTGCTTTCTTTTTTTTATTTGTTTCTTTTGGGTTTCTTGGGTTTTGTTGTTATTGTTTTGTTTTTGTTTTTGTTTTTTGAAGCAGGGTTTCTCTGTATAACAGTCCTCACTGTCCTGGAACTCACTCTGTAGCCCAGGCTGGCCTCAAACTCACAGAGACCCACCTGCCTCTGCTTCTCGAGTGCTGGGATTAAAGTCATGTGCCACCCCTGCCTGGCAACATGTGGCTTTCTTGAATAACATTTTCCAATCAGATTTTCATCTATCAAGCTCAAAAACTAATGTCTGGGGATTTTTGTTTGTTTAAAAACTTTCAATAACATTTGATTTCCTTGAGTAATGGTTGCTCTTCTTTGAGAATACCTCTTCTAAATAGTCAGGTTTAGTCAACTCTCCCTAGTTGTGTGTGTGTGTGTGTGTGTGTGTGTGTGTGTGTGTGTGTGTGTGTAGTTTTAATTTTGGTTTTATTTGTTTGTGTGTGTCGATTTCTTTGGATCTGTGTATCCAGGTGCATGAGTGGACACTGGGTGTGTATAAACCGAAAGTCAATGTTGGGTGTCTTACTGTCTCTTCAACCATAACTTTTTAGTTTATTGGCACTAAACCTGGAGATGAGTTAGGTGGGGTGGTCAGTGAGCCCCAGAGGTGTGCCTGGCTCCTTTTTGAGTTCTGGGGACCCAAAGTCAAGTAATTCCTTATGCCCAGCACTTAGTCATGGCTCTCTTGACAGTCCCTTAAACTCTTACTTTAAAATGTTACTGAAGATACAATGGGATTACGTTTTAGGGGCTGCTGTATTTTTTTTCTTGGTAAAGGAAGGGGGCTTATTTATAACTTGGGCTTGAACTGGGGGGAGAAATTCTCAGCCTTGCTCTATCACGGCAACTTGTATTTATTTGTGTGTGGGGGCCTGCCTTTATGCCATGGGACATGTGTCAAAAACAGCCTTGTGGAGTCAGTTCTTCCTTGCACCTGTGTGTGGATTCTGGGGATCAGCCCACGTCATCAGCCTTTCAAGGCAAGTGTTACCTGTTGAGGCACCTCACTGCCTAAGGCAGCTTGTAACTAAGTTTCTTGTGAGACCCTGGTTTCTAATAAAAACTTCCATCTTGTTCACACATCTAGTGGTATCCTTTGTTGCTTCTGCTGTCCTGTTATTGTCCTTACATGATGCTCTGTTGATGTCACAGTGAGTTTCCTAGCAACCACTAAAAAGGTATATGAGTGTGACATCATTGTGCTTCTGAGGAACAAGATTTAGCACTAAGTTAAGAGAGGTCCAAGTAGTTGGTGCCTGCCTTGAAGCTTGTTGAGAAAATGATGTTCCTGCAGAGGATAAGATACTTCCTAGAGGCTGGGGAGTCTCACACAGTCCGGGTGAGGCTTGAGCGTCACACAGATTCCTCTGGGGACGCGGCTGGGTTTAGTTTGTTTACTTTTTGTCCTTTGTGCTCTGGACCCATTTGTAGGCGTTATTGAATCCTGAACGGATGGACCTTCACACACCACTCTTTTCTTTAGTGTGGATGTCTCCAGGCCTGGCACAGTACACACTGTCAGTGAATGAAATGTGGTAGTGTTTCAGTAACTTACTGATAGAATTGAAATTTGAATTTGTATTTAAAAGACACATATTTTTTTGGTATTTCAACCCTAGCCTAGCAAGAATAAAAATTATCCTTAACTTGTTCAATTTATGAAAACAGTTGGTGAGCCAAAACTAGGCCATGGGCCAGGATGTGTTTTATGTGTGGTGAGGGTCTGAGGACTGCTCTGTTCCTTGTGAACCAGCCACTTCCTTCTAACTCAGTGTAGAATGTAAGTCTCTTGGCCAGAGGGATGGCTAGGTGGCTGAGAGAATGGTGCTCTTCCCGAACACCCAAGTTTGGTGCCTGGCGCCCACAGTGGATGACTCACCACCACCTATAACTCCAGTTCTAAGGGGTCTGATGACTTCTTCTGGACTCTCTGGGCACTGCGCTCACAAGAATACACTTGCACACACATAAATGAAATATTTTTGTCATTTTTAAAATGTTTTCTCCTTTTTATATAGTCTTCATTCAGGAATCATAGTCCTGTGCCTTTCCTGAAATAATGATCGTTAGAGCAGTGTATTAAATACAAGATGCTTTTTCTTTAGTTTTCGCTGATGAGTCTCACCCTTTCTTACAGTATTTTCTCAGCCTTTAAAAATAATATAAATAAGGCTCAGGTTGTGTGGGACTGGTATCCATACAAATATTTTGTTCAGTCATTTACAGCCTTAAAAATGTACATGAAAATACTAATTTTAGTCAGGCTTGGTGGCACACACAGGTGGATCTCTGAGTTCAATGCCAGCTTGCTCTATAGAGTGAGTTCCAGGTCTACACAGAAAAATCCTGTCTCTAAAAAAGGAAACAAAAACAGAACAAATGAAAGAAAATACTCATTTTAAAACTGCTCCTTGAGGAGCAGCAGGCCGGCTCAGCGTGTGAAAGCAGTTGTTATGACGGGCTGACAGCCTGCGTGAACCCCGAGACCGCATGGGGAGAGAGAACCCAGTCCCACAATTGTCTTTTGACCTTCCAACACAAATGGTGGCACTTGCGTTCTCAGAAGCACACGTGCCCGTACACAAACACACACACACAAATATGTAGTAATAATAGTAACAATGAAGTTTGCTAGTTGAGCCATCTTAAAATGGGTTTTAAATGTTAGGGCCTTTCAGGCTGGGAATATAGCTTAGTAGTGGACTTCCTTAGTATGCAGGAAGTTTGAGGTTCAGTCCTCCACACTGTATTAAAGTGAGTGCTGATGCATACCTGTAATCTCAGCACTTGGGAAGCAGGTCAGGGGTTCAAGGTCAGCGCCTCTCCATAGAGTGTTAAAGGCCAGCCTCAGGCATATGGGAGAGCCTGTCCTTAAAAAAATGTCAGATCCTTTCATCAGTTACTGGATACACAGTTAACAGTCTGACTTTCCTGTGATAGGCAGACAGTGCCAATAACAGCTTTGTGAATGTTAGTAACAATGATATGCTTTCATCTGGTTTATCCCCCCCCCCTTTTTTTTTTTTTTTTTTTTTTTAAAGAAAAGTCCTCATTCTAGTCCTGGCTGGCCTGAAATTCTCCATTTAGACCAGGCTGGCCTTGGATGCCCAGTAATCCACCCCCTCTATGCTTCCTGAATGCTGGGCTTAAAGCCGTGTAGTGTGCCTCCACTCCTGCTCCATCAGATTTTTTGAGTAAACCATTAAGACAGTGTTCATTAGCCGGGCGGTGGTGGCGCACACCTTTAATCCCAGCATTCCGAAGGCAGAGCCAGATGGATCTTTGTGAGTTTGAGGCCAGCCTAGTCTACAGAGCGAGATCCAGAAAAGGCGCAAAGCTACACAAGAGAAACCCTGTCTCGAAAAACAAACAAAAAGACAATGTTCATTGGCTAGAAGAGATGTTCATTGGCTTCACACAGCTAGAAGACAAACATCTACATTCAGTTTTCCAGTTGAAAAGGTTGAGCCCTGTGGCATTGTGTGTTTCCTCAGTGGTCCTGTGTCCTTACATTGTGGCTTACTGCTCATACCATAGGTGTCTTGTGCTTCTTTCTGTGGTTACAGACTGGATTTCCAAGTGTCAGGTCTGCGTTTGTGCATGATTGCCTGCTACTGGTTTTAGGAAATGGCTGTCACCTCTCCATTTTGCAAGATCTTAAGTAAGAATTTTAAGAATTGTGATATGGTATAGTGATAGATACCGTGGTCCCGCCTGCTGGAAGTTTAGCAGTGAAATCTCCGGGGTGACCTGCGCTGAAATGGAAAGTTGTGTTTCAAGGTCATTGTCAGTTTACCCAAGCATACTAGATTGCCAGGTGCATGAAACGGAGGCCCTTCGCTTAGTGATGCAGCCTCACCCTGTCTTTTATTTTCAAAAGTTGAAAGTGGCCTGCTTTAAAAAAAAATCATTTCCAGTCTATTTTCTTGGTATTTGATGTCTGCATTTGAATGTGTGGGTTGCTTGCTTTGCTTTGGACAGTGTCTCATGTATCACAGGCTAGCCCTCAAGTCTCTACATGATACAAGACTAAAATCTGTCTCTCCTTGTTACCTGATGTGTTTTAGGAAAACATTGCTAGTTTGAGTTTAACAAAATTGACTTAACAGGAATCAGGTAAGGTAAAGCATCCTGTGTGTAGGACGTTGCTCTGTTGCAGCAGCCCCTGCCCGTCTGCTCAGTCCCGTCAGAATCCCTTCCTTGTGAGTGCTGGTTGGGAAGGCTTGTGTTCAGAGTGCCCCCTTTACCAGACGTTCACTTCGCAGAGAACTCTGGCTCAAGAGTTGGGCTGCTCTTGAAGACCTTCAACATGTTGCCCAACACCAAGACCTTTGGTAAAAATAAACTGAAGGGTAATAGTTTCTCTTGGCCTATAAAATAGACTCCCCAGAGAGACACTGCTGTGAGTTTTTTTTTTTTTTCTAGAAATGATTTTTTGTGTGTGTTCTTCATGCATTGTCTCGGATTCTTACAAGTTAAGTAGTTTTTTAACCTGTGGCCTCCTTGTAAAGCAGAATACGATTATCTTTATAAGACTTTAATTCTTTTCTTTATTGTTTTTTTTTGAGACAGAGTTTCTCTGTGTAGCTTGGTCATGTCCCAGAACTTGCTCTGTAGACCAGGCTGTCCTCAAATTCACAGAGATCCTCCTGGTTCACGACTTCAATTCTTTAATTCCTTAAACCTCTGTTTCAAAGCTAGAGGTGTGCAGGAGCCTCTGCCCTCCATTGTCTCTCGATTTGTGATGAGCTGTGGTGGCAAGAGGAACATACCTGCTTAGATTTCTGAGTAGGGCGCCTTCACGGCCATCAGCTTTTAAGAACTAGCAGTTCTTAGCTGGGTGTGGTGGCTCACACCGTTAGTCCTAGCCCTTGGGAGGCAAAGGCAGGCAGATGCTTGAGTTCCAGCCTAGTCTACATAGTGAGTCCCAAGAACAGCTAGTACCACACACAGAGAAACCCTGTCTCAAAAAAGGAAAGGAAAAAAAAAAATTAGCAGTTCTTTTACACTAACCTTGGCTACATTTAGCCTTGATTAGTCCCAGGTTGAAGCATTTCAGCAGCTGTCTGAATTGTCTGTGTCATGTGGTAGGTGGTGAGGTGGTTCTCGTGCTGTGTGCGGAGCACAGACACTCAGGTTGAGTGGCATGTCTCCTGTGGAGTTTGGGGTTTGTATCCTTTGTTTTGATGGTAGGTGTCGGCCTTTCTTATAGATATTGTAATGTGACTTCTGTGTTAACTTGCACTCTAGCCTAAAGCTGAAGAAGAGCTTCCAGCTGACAGAGCACTTGAACCTGAGCAAGAGAAGAGCCAAGGGTCTCCCTTTGAGAGAGACCCCTCTGCCCTGAAAAGAGTGAAGGCTGGGGAAGAAAATGGCGAAGAAGCTGAGCCTCTGCGCAATGGCGCGGAGAGTATTTCTGAGGGCGAAGGAGGCGATGCCCACTCAGGCTCTACTGATAGTTCTGGGGACGGGACCACGTTCCCATTTAAAGCAGGTACGTGGGCCTCTGACTCCCTGGGTCTGTCCCTTTCCTCCTGTGCAGTCTTAAGGAAATGTCTCCACAGAGATTCACTGATGACAGAAGCTCATCATAGAGGAAGATTTACAGGACAGATACCTTAGCCCAAGATGGCGGTCAGTGACTACTAGTAGATCTGGAGTCCTATCCAAACCTTTACTGCCCCAGAATAGGAGACAGTGGGGATCTGCAAAGCAGGTTGTCACAGTTCAGTAAGATGAAGCTTTTGTCTTTGATCTGAAGGGGTGTTATAGTTGTAGCCAGTGCCCTGAAGGTAGGTGTCCCCACACTTGAGATTCGGATGTTTTGTTCTGTTTTCCCCTGACCGAACTCACTCTTAGTGACTGAAGTATTCAGGTGGAATGCACACCTTACAGCAAGGAGGTGCTGAAGCGTTGGGCTGGTGAGCCCTGGAGGGTCTCACTCACATCTGGACACCATGGATGCATTCAAGCCCTGACCTGGCCTCACGGAGGGCTGGCTCTGTCCTCAGCACCCCAGTAACCAACCCCACCCCTGTCGTTCTGTAAGCCGTGATTGCTGTGGGGTCTTATGGAGGGAGGGCCTTGCTGTCGACCTGTGGAGAGGTGGCTTCCTGGATGGGAAGTTTGGGATTGATGAAAACTTTCTTTCTTTGCCAGTGCAAAGTAAAGTTGCAGAGTTAGAATGTAAAAATTTGAGACTTGGAGATAGCCCAGGCCAGGATGTTTCAAACTGCTGCATTTAACTCCTTTACAAGCTGTGAAATTAATTACAGAGCAATAAGCAGTAATATTATAAAGCAAAATAAATGAAAAATGTCACTGTGGTTTTCTGTCATAAGACCAAGTGCAGCCATGAACAACTCAGTCCCATTGGGTTTATCTTTCTAAGTCCTTGTTCCTTCATTGATTTGATCCAGGATCTCACTGTAGCGCAGTTGTCCTTGAACTTGTGTCCGTCCTCCCACCTCGGCTCCCCAGCGATGGACTGTGGGCACCGTCTGCCCTCCTGGCCTGGCACTCTGGACCATTCATAAACGTAGACGATGCACCTTGCTCCTGTCTACCCCAGCTTCTTCCTCTTACTTCCTCTAGGCCCTCTGACATTTGTGTGCTCAGGAATATTTGGAACCCGCTAGCCTCTACTTCCCACCTTGAAGAACTAATTTTTTAATTTTTAGTGAAATTTTAATGCTAGGGAACTGTTCTGCCACTGAGCTGCGTTACAGCCCTGTTTTACTTTTCACTTTTGAGACAGTCTCCCATGATGTTGCCCAGGCTACTGCAGCGCTCACTCTATCCCAGGCTACAGCAGCGCTCACTCTATCCCAGGCTACAGCAGCGCTCACTCTATCCCAGGCTACAGCAGCGCTCACTCTATCCCAGGCTACTCCAGCGCTCACTCTATCCCAGGCTACTGCAGCGCTCACTATCCCAGGCTACAGCAGTGCTCACTATCCCAGGCTACAGCAGCGCTCACTCTATCCCAGGCTGACCTTGATTTGCAGTCCTCATGCCTCAGCCTCCAGGAGACCTGCGATTACCACTGCACTCCTGTGGGTGGGCTTTTTGAAATCGTAGTATTAACATTCTTACTGCACATAGAATTTTGCAACTATTAAACTAAAATAAATTTGTCTAAAAACTTCTTTTTTAAACTTCAGGAGTAGTGTTTTAGCTCGGTTTTGGCAATCTAGTCTTGTACCAGATTACTAAACACTGATGGTGACCACCAGCCTTCTCTTCTTAAGAGAGTGATGATGTGCAGACAGTGTGGTCTTTGCCCAGTTACAGGGTCCAGCTATCCGATTGCCTTTGACCTTGTAATCCAGCAGTAAAGGTTGGGGATGAGTGGTTTAAACCCTAGATCCTGATAACTTACCACTTTCAATTAAATATAGTTATGTAAAACAGACCTAGTTTGAAAATATCTTCATAGCATCTAGAGATATTTGTGGATTTATAGTCTCTTAGGGTAGGAATGACAAGAACAAAGGGTCTAGCCTGCTACACTGACCTGATCTGGGGCTTGATTTTTTTGTTTGTTTGTTTGTTTGTTTGTTTGTTTGTTTTTGTTATTTTGTTTTTAAGACAGGATTACTCTGTGTAGCCCTGGCTGTCCTGGAACTCATTCTGTAGACCAATTTGTAGATACGCCTGCCTCTGCCTGGGATTAAAGACATGCGCCTCCACCACTACTGCAGACTGGGGCTTGATTTCAGTGAGTTTTGTCAAAGAAAAAAAAAAAAAAAGGGAAGGAGAGAAAGAGAGTTAGTGTCCAATAAAAGTTAACATAGAATTTCTCTAATGTTATAATAAAGGTAAGGCCAAGGATCTGGAAGATCTGGAAATGGCTCCACCCTTAAAAGCACATCCTGATCATGCAGTAGACCAGAGTTCAGTTCCTGGCCTCAACTTTCAAACAGCTCACAACTGCCTGCAACTCCAACTCCACGGGATCCCATTCTCTCTTCTGGCCTCTGCAGGCATTGTTCTCATGTGTACAAACCCACACAGAAACATACATATATACATAATTAAATTTTTTAACTGATTTTTTTTTTTTAACAAGAGTTAGGTTAAACAGTTGATATAATGCAAATAGAGAGGCAAATGCCTATGGCAAAATACTAATTCAAATTTCATATTAAAGATCAGAACTAAGATAGTCCTGGTGGTTCACACTGTAACCCCAGCACTCTGAAGGCTGAGCTTCAGAGGGCCCCGGGAGTCAGGGTGTTTTAGAGGAAGGGTGTGGGCACCCTCAGCTTTCTTCAAATTAAACTGAAGACGAAGATGAAAATCATCTATCTAGTTGGCTGGATTTTCATGGTCTGAAGTAAATTGTTTTTGCTTTGTGTCTTTTTTTTCCCCTCTGAAGTAACATTTACATGTGAGCAACCACACTCCAGCCTTATTTTCCAGAAAGCTAAAGTCTTGTCCAATTCCTTGTTTCCGCAGTCTTCCTGGCTTGAGCTTTATTTAGTAAGCACTATTGTGTGTCCTCATGAGCCTGGCCAGAGGTTCTTAGGAGGACACGTAGAAAGTGCTTGCTCCCCTTGCCTCAGATTGTCTTTATACTTAGTGGTTTCCCAGTTCTGAAAGAGCCAAGGCTGCTTTAGAGTGTTCATTCTTTAAACTGTCGTCCTGTGTTGACTTTTTGAGTTGGCTCCTTTGTTTCCTTGAGGAGCTGTTGAAACAGGTTTGGATAAATGGTTTCTGCTTATGCTGCTCTTTAGAGTCCTGGAAGCCTGCGGATACAGAAGGCAAGAAGCAATATGACAGGGAGTTCCTGCTGGACTTCCAGTACATGCCTCCCTGTATCCAAAAACCAGAGGGCCTGCCTCCCATCAGCGACGTGGTTCTCGACAAGGTAAGCTGCGTGCTCAGGGGAAGCCAGGTGGTCTGAGTGTTAGTGCACACAGGCGCAGTATGAGCAGTTCTTAGGGACTGTTAGGTCACAAGCATCCACATATGACATGGAATGCTTGAGAACTAGGTGTCCCAAGTTATTATCATTTTTAGTGTATTGAAAGTCATGTTTAGGCCCTTATTTCAGTTCTGACTTTTTTTTTGTTGTTTCTTTTAAAATTTATTTTATGTGTATGAGTATTTCGCTTGCATGTATGTTTCCAATGCCCAAGGAGGTCAGAAGAGAGTGTCAGATCCCCTGGATCTGGAGTTGAGGATAGTCGTGAGCCACAACGTGAGGGTGCTGGGAACTGAACCCTGGTCCCCTGCCAGAGTACGTGCTCTCAACTGCTGAGCCTACTCCCTAGCCCTGAGTGTTGATTTTTAAAATGTATTAATGTGTCTGTTTATTGTGGCTTGCTTCTAGTGATAAACTTCCTGTGAGTTGGAGGAGGCAAGGCTGCATTCGTGAGCTCAGATTCTAAACTTTGATTATAGAGTAGCAACAAGGAGGGGTCGGAAACCCAAGAAGGAGATATTTACAAGATGAAACTTCAGTGGCAGGAGTCTTAATTCAGATATTGTATATATCAAAATTTTCCCAATAGTTAATTCAAGTGATTAAAGTTCCTAGTCATTTGCATAGAGATAGACATCCCTCCTCTTTTGACTTTTTTGGTATTATTTATTACTTTATGTGTGTGGGTATTTCCCAGCATGCATGTGTGTGTATCACATATGTGTCTAGTGTCCATAAAGGCAAGAAGAGGATGTCAGATCCCCTAGGCCTGGAGTTATAGATGTTGTGAACTGCCATGTATGTAGGTACTGGAAACTAAACTTCAGTCTTCTGTAAGAGCAGCAAGTGTTCTAACCACTGAACCATCTCTCCAGCCTTCCTCTTTACATTTGGTTTATATGGTGCACAATGAAAATTATTAACGTCGGAGCTTGTTTATTAAGTACAGAGAGTAAGGGCGTGGGGTTGGGCAATGGGGAAAGCACTCGCCCCACACGTCTAATCCTAGTCCTCCCGGGACAGTCACTGCCATCTGTGCTCCAGGAGCTAGTTTCTCTGGTGGAGAATCAGGGTTTTCCTCGTCAGCTCACAGCATCGCTGGCACTGAATGCGCCGGGACATGTGTGCTTTAAGCTTTTCTGTGCTTCTTCATGCATGCAGATCAACCAGCCCCGATTGCCGATGCGAACCCTGGACCCTCGCGTTTTGCCTCGCGGACCCGACTTCACCCCAGCCTTTGCAGATTTTGGAAGGCAGACGCCTGGTGGAAGAGGCGTGCCTGTAAGTGCTTGTTCCCTACAACAACCCAGTCAGTTAGGAAGCTGTGGTAGACATCCTGTCTGAGGACAGGGAGTGGCTTTTGTATGCTGAGTCCCGTGATGAAGAAGTAGAAGAGGCAAAGACGACCCTCCGTAATGTCTATGTGAATATTAAAGCAAATGCCCAATGCACGTCTGCGTCATTTTTCCTGCACTAACTTGGTCTGGCCCTTGTTTCTGTGTCCTGTTGATGTGACCTGCACATGCTTTAGCGATAGCACCAGCCTTGGTAGGATGCTGAGCCTCATGGTGTTCTAGAGATTCCCTTGGCAGCCAGCTAATCCTCTCTGACTTTGTTCGTACAGATTTACAAAGTGCGGGCATGGATTGCAGTTCTCGATCTGAGCACAGCCCCAGGCTGCACTCCACTGGAGAGGCCTCTCTAGCCCCAAAGAGCTGACCTGTAGGGTGTGCTGGATCTTTTTATAATCACTTTTTTAAGATTTATGTGTTTACTATGTATACAGTGTTCTGCCAGCATGTCTGCCTGCACACCAGAAGAGGGCACCAGATCTCATTATAGATGTCTGTGAGCTACCATGTGGTTGCTGGGAATTGAACTCAGGACCTCTGGAAGAGTAGCCAGTACCCTTAACTGCTGAGCCATCTCTCCAGTCCATTATATATATATATATATTAGACATGTCTATGGTATTGTAGTGTGTTGTTGGTTTTTTGTTTTTGTTTGTTTGTTTTTTTTTGGCTCTTACTTACTATAGGCCGTGAAGTCGAAATTTAGGCAGATGTCATCCATGGAAGTGTAGTATAGTGTAGTATTGGTAACCTACAGGTTGCCATATATACAGTGCTAGGCTTTTCAGAGGAGGAAGTGGCATCACCAGTGGGTCTGCACTGGGCACCACACTGTGCCAGATTCTGCAGGCTCTGCTTGCTCACTGCTTTGTAGAGGGTGGGGCTCATTGGTTATTCTCTGGATGAAAACACCTGTGTTCCTCCCATTTTGCTCAGTGTTGTTCACAAGTCACTCATGAATGGTACAAATCAAGGTATCTCCTTGCAGAATACCTTCTCAGTTTTTATTGCCAGCTTGTCATTCATTGTTTCCAATAGTTGAACCAGAGGAAGCCATGTGAGTTGGGAACAATCTCTATCTTGTAGAATACTACAAATAGAAAATGAATTGAGAGGTGACAAAGTACTTGCCACTAGCCTGAGGACCTGAGTTCAGTCCCCAGAACGGAACTCCTGTGAAAAGCTGGGTGTAGACATGATGGTGCTCACCTGTCACTCCAGCACCTCATTTTCAGTCTGTAATAACCATGGCACAGGATTCCATGTGTGGGTGTGGGCATTCAAATGTATGTGGGTAGGTGGGTGGGGTTTTTGGTTGGGGTGTTTTGGTTTGGTTTGGTTTGGTTTGGTTTGGTTTTTTGAGACAGGATTTCTCTGTGTAGTTTTGATGCCTGTCCTGGGTCTCGCTCTGTAGACCAAGCTGGCCTCTATCTCACAGAGATCCACCTGGCTCTGCCTCCCGAGTGCTGGGATTAAAAGCGTGCGCCACTGTCACCCCACAGGTGGGTGGGGTTTAAGTCATTCACTCTTTGGTACTGTTTTTAAAGAATATTCTGTGTTCTTAAAGTAAGTGCTTTGAATTGGGTAATTTATCGTGGCAGTGCAAACTACAGCTCTCATCTCGAAGTAAACAGTTGTTTATTCTAGAGCCCAAGGAAACAGATTGAAATACCATATTCTAACTTGGTGGCAGTTCTGTGACTTTTTGTACTGACAACAAAAGAATGTCACTCTTCAAATACACTGCTGGTGATTTTAGGTTAAGGGGTTATGACCAAGCAGGAAAATCTTGGCCTCACAGCTGTCTAATGACATTCTTGTCCCCTGAGTTATTAGAAGCTAGTGGTTTGTTAGCACATGCCTAAAGAATTCCCTGATGGGGCTGGAGAGGTGGCTCAGAGCTTAAGAGCACTGGCTGTTCTTTCAGAGGTCCTGAGTTCAATTCCCAGCACCCACATCACGGCTCATAACCATCTGTAATGAGATCTGGTGCTCTCTTCTACTCTGCAGGCGTACATAGAGGCAGAACAATGTATGCATAATAAATAAATAAATAAATAAATAAATAAATAAATAAATAAATAAATAAATAAATTTTTTAAAAAAATAAAAAAAGAATTCCCTGATGGTCACAAGGATGGTAGGTCAAACACAGGTGGACAACGAATGGCTTACTAATGGAGCTAAAGATAGCCCAGGACAGTTTGGCTTGGGACCTGTGACATTCAGCTTTCTACATTCACAGAAGTTCAGTAGTCAGTTTGCCTCATAGACCCTTTTAACACAGGTGACTTTTTCCTCTGGAACTGAAGCCGGTGAAGAGATGTTGCCGTTATAGCCTCCAGGTGTACTCACTGGTGTTTGCAGTATTCTTTGTAAATGACTACCTTTATGTGTGTATGGTGCATATGTGCAGGGGGGTGTGTCCTTGGGCAGACCAGAGACCCTTATCTGGTGTCTTCCTCTATCACAATTGACCTTATTGTTTGAGATGGGGTCTTTTGTGGAACCCAGGGCTTGCTGTTTCAGCTACACCGGATCCAGGATCACCTGTCTCGGCCCTGACCCACCATCACTGAGATTACAGATGTGCACTGTTGCCTGTGTGCATGCCTGTCTTTTATTTACATGGATGCTGAGGATTCTGAACTCCAGTCCTCATCTTGTGCTGCCCGCACTTTAATACCTGATCCATCTTCTCAGTCCCTCATTCCACGACTTCTACATGATTTTTATGTAATTTCATTTTACTCAAGTGGATTTGCTCTAATGTGTTTTTATATCCAAGTTTGGGTTAAATTAAGCATCTCAAAATATCATTGTTCTTGAGTTATATTCAGCTCTGAAAAAGGTACTTACCCACATAGTCTGCCTCAGGAACGTCACCTGGATCATAAAATCCAGACAGTGTTTGGCTAAGTGAATGTCTTAACAGAGCTGTTTGGCCTAGAGCCTATGAAGAAGATTCATTTCTAAGTAAGTGTCCTTCGAGCCTGGTTCAGCAACTGTCCCTGATGGAATTCTCCCAAGTCTTTAGTGTCTCTCCGTTAAACCACATTGTCTTTTGTTTGTTAGAGCTTTTTTGTTTGGTTGAGTTTTTTTGTGCATTGGTGTCTTGCCATGGGTGTGCGGTCCCCTCAAACTGGAGTTACAGTTAGTTGTGAGCTGGCATGTGGGTGCTAGTAGTTGAACCCAGGTCCTCTGAAGAGCAGTTGGTGCTCTTAACCACTGAGCCATCTCTCCATCTGTGTCCTTACTGGACATGTCTGACAATATTAATAGGGATTTGAACTTTTGTCCTGAGCCCACTCAGCACTACCATTTCTAATGCCTGATTGACGGTTGGTGTAAGAGATGGCTCAGAGCATTTAGTTGGAAATGCTTCTAAGCTTATCAGCCTACCCTAGGACCATAGGTAACCTGGACACTCCTTTTCTATGAAACATGGCAATTTAGTCCATAGTTTTCTTTCCCAGAGTTCTCTATGTATCTAAAAGGGCAACATTGAGTTACTAAGTGAGATACAGTTGTGGTTTGTCTTAGGCAAGCTTCTTTTCTTCCCTCTTAAGATCTATTGGCCACATTTACAGCATCTGAATGGTTTATCAGAAGAAAATGTAGGTTGTCAGTGTGTGGCACTGGCAGAGCTTAGTGCCCATTTCATGCTTACTCGTGAAAAGTCATGCTGGCTGTGGTGTGCTCCCCTGTGAGCCCGGTCATACAGGAGCAGACCTGGAGCCAGTTCAGACACTCTGAACAGCAGGCGACCCTGCCTGTGTCCCAAGAAAGGGCACACACATTGAATTCCAGCTGAGGCAGATGGATCTCTGTGAGTACAAGGCCAGTCTTGGCTACATAGATTGTTTCAAAGGGGGGAAAAGGTAAAAAAAACAAGAAAGGAAACTGATTTCAAACATTTAAGGTAGCTGCTGCTAGTTTTACATACAAAATACAGCTTTTAAAACTTTTTTTTAGAATTTAAAAAACACGTGTCTTTTTGTGTGGGTTTCTGCAGTACCTGCAGAGGCCAGAAGGCAGCCATGGAACTGGAGTTCCAGGCATTTGTAAGCTTTGTCATGGGTTCTGGGAACTGAACTCCAGTCCTCTGCAAAAGCAGTAGGTGCTTTTAACAACTCGCCACCCCTTTTAAAATGGTTTGTGTGTTCATTGTTTGTGTCTGTGCACCTGAGTAGAGCGCCAAGGCAGCACGAATAGGGCGTCAGGTCTCTCCTGATTGGAATTTGAAACAGTAGTGAGCTGCGCATCTCAGAGGCTGGGTCTGCCAACAAACACCTTTTTTTTTTTTTTGAGACAAGGTCTCACCATGTAGCCCTGGCTGTCCTGGAACTCATTCTGCAGACCAGGCTGACCTTGAACTTGCAGAGATCCTCCTTCTCTCCCTCAAGTGCTGGGACTATAGGTTTGCACCACCACTGCCTGGCATCCAGTAAACATTCCTAACTGCTGAGCCATCTCACCAGCCCTGCACAGCTTGACCTCTTGCACTAACAATACTTAATTTGATGACCATTACATCATCAGTGCTTCATGTAGTGTGGTAGCACAGGGACAGAGAGCTGCCATCGAATTAATAAAATAAGGTAATCCAATGGTCTGCCTTTAAAGTGGGTGTCACAGAATTTAATGATAAAGTTGTATTTAAATTTTACCCTTAAAGTTCACAAATTCAGCTTTTGTATGGATTTCTTTATGGTTTTAGAATTATACCTAATTAATTGATTTTTGACACAGAATCTCATCCTTAGCTCAGGCTGTCCTAGTACTTACTATGTAGCCCAGGCTGACATTTCTGTCTTCTGTCCAATGTGCTGGGATGACAGGTGTGTGGGTATGCGCGACCACAACTGACACAAATAGTTTCCTCTTTCCCTTTTTTTTGGGGGGGAGGGCTTTTCAAGGCAGGGTTACTCCTGGCTGTCCTGGAACGCACTGTATAGATCAGACTGGCCTTGAACCCACAAAGATCTGCCTGCCTTTGCCAACAGAGTGCTGGGATTAAAGGTGTGTGCCACCACTGCCTGGCCTTTTTCTTTATTTTCTTTTCTTTTTTTTTTTCTCTTTTAGACAGATAGTGTTTGGGGCAGATGTGTAACTGGGGGCTGCTCCTGTGAATGCTCGTGGAGTAGGAAGTAACCCGTCCTTGCCGCAGCCGTGATACAGCCCCATGGCCTGCACAGCGCAGCTTCTCTTGACTCCAGGCTTCCTGGGTGGGAATGGTAGCTTATCAGACACCATTTTGGGATCCTTTTGGCCCTTTAAGAGGTAGAGATGTAGTGATGACATTCAGAGACCATTTTTCTTCCTCCTGATACCTTAAGATTATTTCTAACTTGAACACATAATACCTGGTCTTTTCATCTAGAAGGTTTGTTGTGAACATGAGGCTTGAGCAGCCCTGCAGACACAGGCTGTTCTGGATTCCCTGAATGGATGTAATGTTCTTGTCCTAGTTGTTGAATGTTGGACCCCGGAGGTCTCAGCCTGGCCAGAGAAGGGAGCCCAGAAAGATCATCACCGTCTCTGTCAAAGAAGATGTGCACTTGAGGAAGGCGGAGAACGCCTGGAAGCCTAGCCAGAAGCGGGACAGCCTTGCCGACGACCCCGAAAGCATTAAAACGCAGGTGAGGGGGCTGCACCTGTACTCTGTGAGCTCGAGCCTTCCTCTGTAAGTTCTGCCTCGTCAGCATGTGGAAAGGTTTTGTTTTGTTGGAGACAGGGCCCTGGCTGGCTCCAGTTCACAGAGATCCTGCCTCAGTAAAACTGCTAGCCCCCACACCTGGCTTTGTATCCCTTTTTTCTAATGGCATTGTTCTGTAAGGCTCATGAATGACAGTCTGTTTATTCTTTATTGGTGGACCTAAAATGTCACTCTTGTCGAGGCTTACCTAGCCTGGGCAAGGCTGTAGCCTGAACCCCAATACAGCAAAGATAGAAGGAAGAAATTGCTGTGTCCTTTTCTGTGGCTCACACTGTGTTCATAGGAGGCTTGCTTTTCTCCGTTTTAGTTTTTTTTATTAACATTATTTATTGTACGTAATGGGTTTCATTATGACATTTTCATCCATGTCCTCTACTTTGAATGTGATCACGTCACTTCCCTTTCTGCCCCTCCCTCTCCTGTCCCTTGTCTTGCTCTATTACAGCCCTTCATGAATGTGACCCAGCGAGTGCTTGCTTCCCTTTAACACCCTCTTAGTGACGAAGCAGCTGTATCCTCTCCTGAGCCAGACAGCTTGTCACTGTAACCTTTGCCAGGCATTGATTTCTAATCTAGAAGTTAGAGGCGACTATTTTTTAGTTATCTCTTCCTTAATCTCTTTCTCCTTTTCCTCTGATTTTCCTATACCTGCCACTGCTTCCTCCATATTAATCTGCCTGAAGCACTGATTTCCCATCCCAACTTTTTCAAACATCGATTTGTCTGTGTATTGGTTCTGTCCTTCCACCATGTGAGTCCCAGAGGAGCGGACTCGGTTCCTCAGGCTTAGAGCCAAGCCCCTTGGCCTGCTGAGCCTGCATCTCAGCTTTTTTGTCTACGTTTTGAGACAAGGTCTCTGTACATAGCCTTGGCTATCCTGGAACTGGCTACGTATCCCAGGCTGGCTACTTTGATGCAGAACCATGATGTTTTGTTTTAGTTATGCTGATGATCAGTCTGTCACCTGAGGACAGAGCTCTTTGCCTGCGTATTTGTCTGTGTACCATATGTGCTTTGTCCTACCAGAGGCTAGAAATTTCTAGGGCATCAGATCCTCTGAAACTGGAGTAATAGAGTTGTGAGCTGCCATGTGGATGCTGAGAAATGAACCCATTTGGAGTGTTTACTTTTGTTTTGTTTTTTTTTTGTCTTTACATGTGTAGTATAGAATTAACTCCTTTATTAACTCCAAAAGAAAACATGGAAAGCCTTCATAGATTAGGATTTGAATTAAATTGTAGATAACTTTGGCAGAAACTTAAATTACATCAACAGTGAGTCAGATACCCTCCAGCTTCTGCCTCCCAAGTTCTAGAATTAAAGGCGCACACTACCCTTCCTGGCTCTAAGCAAAGACAAGGTTTCTCTGTGTAGCTTTGGAGCCTGTACTGGAACTCACTCTGTAGACCAGGCTGGCCTCAGAGATCCGCCTGCCTCTGTTTCCCAAATGCTGGGATTAAAGGCATGCGCCACCACCGCCTGGCTCATTTCTATATTATTTAAAGTTTTTTTTTTTTTTTAATTAAAATCTTTTTACTTAACCCCAATTAGGAATAAATTTCTAAAAACAGTAGTGATTCAAAGGTCACATCAACTGTTTTCAAGTTTTACATGCACCTTGTCTTGGGGTCTGAGAAATGCAGAGGCGGCTGTTTTACGGCTGAGCCTGTATAGGGTACTGGGAACCCCAGGTGGAATTCCTGGGGCCATCAGGACAAAGAATCAAAACTGCAGATGACTTTCCTGACCTTTAAGTGACTGAAGTCATTCCTTCCTAAAATGCTCAGTAACCAAAAGCGGGTGGTAGGAGTTGGCCTTCATTGTTAACATGGATATATGTAAGACTAGTTAATGCTCTGTTTATTTTAACCCTCCCAGGAACTTTTCAGAAAAGTTCGGAGTATCTTAAATAAACTAACACCACAGATGTTCAACCAGCTAATGAAGCAAGTGTCAGGACTTACTGTGGACACCGAGGAGCGGCTGAAAGGAGTCATCGACCTGGTCTTTGAGAAGGCTATTGATGAGCCCAGCTTCTCCGTGGCCTATGCAAACATGTGTCGATGCCTGGTAACGGTAAGAGGGGAGGAAGCTGTAAAAGCAGACCCGCCGAGAGGGATACTCTCCACTTGCTACACTTTCTTCGAAGAGTGTCACGGGGCAATGGAAAGGGGAGGATATATTGCTAGTGCTCATGTGTGGTGTCCTCAGTGATTAAAAAGAAAGTTGGCTAAAGTAATATCTGTCCCCACCGCTGGGGAGTGTATGGACTCGATTGAAATGGGCATACATAGGCTTACGATTTCCTCCAACCCGGGGAAGACTGAGGAAGGTTTAAGTAAGTAATGTAGAATTATGTCCTAGGCAACAATTTTATTCTGGAGTGTCATCTTATAGAACTAGAGCAGATGCTAACTTTAACATGAACTAAATTTAAAACTAAATTAACTGTTCTAATTCTAGTCTCCGGAAATGAAAAGATTGTTGTCACCAAAAATGTTTAAAATCTGATTATTTCCTCTCTTGCTGGACATAGTAGCTCATACCTTCAATCCCCCTACTCAGGAGAATGAGTGCTAGGCCAACCTAGGAGACAGAGTAAGAGCCTATCTCAACAATAAAAAGCACAAAAATAAATAACTTCCTTTTCTTAAATTGTCCACAGACATTTAATTCAACCCATAAAATACATATAAACAACAAACACGTTAATAAATAACTAGGTTTTTTTTTCTTCAAAGAATAGCAACTGAATAAAATTTCAAAACACTATAAGCATAAAATTCCTGCTTAGACAGTCTTCTAACTGCCAGAGAAAGTTGTGGAAAGGGAAACGGGATGCGACAGAGGCAGGATGGGGCCAGTCGAGTGCTTACTCCATCAGCCATCTCGTGATTTTCCCACTACTCACTGTCACTAAGTCACTTTGTGACTGTGTATGAGCACCACAACCAGATTTGTTCATTTCAAAGGGAAAAAAAAACAAACATGAAAACTGACCCAGATCTACAAGTTCCTTAAGACTATGAATCAGGAAAAAGTGTGTGCATACACCTGTGTGTGTGCCTGGGAGGCTAGAAGAGGTTGTCATATCGCCTGTGGTTAGAGGCAGTTGTGAATGGCGTGATGTGTGTGCTGGGAACTTAACTCTGGTCTTTCTGAAGAACAGCAAGTGCTCTTAACCGCTGACCAGTGTCCCCAGCCCTGCTTTTTTATTCTTTGTTAATTGATACAACCTGAGCCTCCAGTACTGAACTAGATTGACCTTCTCACCAGGATCTTCCTCATCCCCCCCCTGCCAGCATCTAGAGATGCCGTCCACGTACATTTTCTCAGGCCAGTGTGTGCTTTCTGGAAGATGGTTGCTGGGTAATGGCCCAGCACAGCCTCTGTATGTTCTGAAATAGCGCTGACTGTCGTGAATTCGGCACCCAGCTGCCCTTCCTTTTCAGTTCTGTTTGAGCACCATAATTGTCGAACAGCCCTATCAGTCTTGGAACTTTGTCCTTCTAGAGACAAGATGTCTTCTCTCCAGTCAAGCATGTATGTCTGCATCAGAGGGAGCACTTGACTAGTGCTCTACAGTGAGCACGGCTCTATCCTCCGGTGCTCTACGGTGAGCACACGCCTCTATCCTCCAGTGCTCTACAGTGAGCACGGCTCTATCCTCCGGTGCTCTACAGTGAGCACGGCTCTATCCTCCGGTGCTCTACAGTGAGCACGGCTCTATCCTCCGGTGCTCTACGGTGAGCACACGCCTCTATCCTCCGGTGCTCTACGGTGAGCACGGCTCTATCCTCCGGTGCTCTACAGTGAGCACACGGCTCTATCCTCCGGTGCTCTACAATGAGCACGGCTCTATCATCCGGTGCTCTACAGTGAGCACGGCTCTATCCTCCAGTGCTCTACGGTGAGCACACAGCTCTATCCACCGGTGCTCTACAGTGAGCACACAGCTCTATCCTCCAGTGCTCTACGGTGAGCACACAGCTCTATCCTCCAGTGCTCTACGGTGAGCACACAGCTCTATCATCCGGTGCTCTACGGTGAGCACGGCTCTATCCTCCGGTGCTCTACAGTGAGCACGGCTCTATCATCCGGTGCTCTACGGTGAGCACACAGCTCTATCCTCCGGTGCTCTACGGTGAGCACGGCTCTGTCCTCTGGTGCTCTACGGTGAGCACACAGCTCTATCATCCGGTGCTCTACGGTGAGCACGGCTCTATCCTCCGGTGCTCTACGGTGAGCACACAGCTCTATCATCCGGTGCTCTACGGTGAGCACGGCTCTATCCTCCGGTGCTCTACAGTGAGCACACGGCTCTATCCTCCAGTGTTCTACGGTGAGCAGGGCTCTGTCCTCTGGTGCTCTACCAGCTAGTGTTAGATTAACTCTTTCAATTAATCTTGATGCCAGCATGTCTGATGCCAACACTTGGGAGGCAGAGGTGGAGGCAGGAGGATTGGGAGTTCACAGTCATCTTGACTTTATAGTGAGTTCAAGACAGCCTGAATTACAGAAGATGCTATTTCAAACATAAATAAAACTGAGCCTGGTATCAGGTACTTGCCTAGTGCTTTCATCCCTACTACAGACAAACTAAGGAGACGATAGACCGGTGACCCGCGCCTGTGACCCCAGCACTGAGGTGGCAGAGGCAACAGGAGTCCAGATTTGAGGCCGCTTGGATTCTGTAATGAGCTTCAGGCTGCCTAAGCTGGTGACATCCTGTTTGAAAAAAAACAAAAAACTTTTTCACCCACTCAGCCTGGGCACTGTGTTAATTTCAGAACTGTTGGATCTACTTTGTGAGCTCAGAAAAACCCTTTTGCATATTGCACAGTAACTGCTCAGGAGAATTTCATACTTTAATGGAATGGATGCTACAGTTTTCTGTTCGGGCACAGGTGATGTGTGGGATAGGAGGGAGCCATTGAAGGTGCTAGAAGCAGTCATTACTGGGTGTAGCTGGAAACCCTCAGTGCTTGCCTCCGTGTGGGCTAGCCTTCCACTCTGGTCTTTGTGTGTCAAGAAATATCTAAAATGGCTAATTGTAGGCCAAGCTTGATAACACTTTCGTCTTTTGCCACCTACGAAGGCTGGGTGTTCTGGGTGTCCATGCTTCTAGAGGTTGAATTGGGAGGATTGTACTTCAAGAATAGTTTAGGCAACAAGTCTGCTTGTCTCTAAAAGAAAAATGAATGAAAAATAAACACCCTCCTGCATATTGATAGTCATGGTAAGTATGGTCCAGTGTGAGGGCATCCTTCTGGGAAAAGTTAGGGCAATAGTCTAAAAGCCCTAGCCTTCCCCAGGTTTTACTGTGGCCCTGAAATTCTCCCTTACTTTGTTATTTCTTTTTGTTCCTTTAAGCCAATATTGTTTAAATCGTTTGGTTGTTGTTTTTTAAACTAGGGTCTTTGAGTGTGGCTCAGGTGGTAGGGTACTTGGTATTCACAAACTCCTACCCCATCACTGTATAAATACCTGCATGGTGGGGCACTCCTGTAGTTCAAGCCCTCGGAAGGTACATCCAGAGGATCAGAAGCCAAGGCCACCTCGGTTGCATGAGATCCTATCAGGACATAAAAGGTTGGTGAGATGGTTTAGAGGATAAGGTGTTTGTGCACAACCTTGACAAACTGAATTTGATCCTGGTAACCCATGTGGTGAGTGAGAGTCCTTCATGGGCGCACACACATGCACTTCATGTAATACAATAATAATAAACAAGGTTGAAGCAGAGACCACCCTCCCCAGTTTCAGAGTCTAGCTATATGCAGGGTAACAGATTCCATATTAACAAAAGACAGAAGGTGTACATGAGGGTGTGTATCTTTTCTGCCTAAGAATCAAGAACAGCTTTTCACTGCACCGTGGAAATAACTGAAGCTACGTTTTTCAGAATGCTTACCCATGTGTCTGTCTGCATTAATTAATATAGCTGCCTTTATACTTTCCTCCCTCAATGCAGCTGAAGGTACCCATGGCGGAGAAACCTGGTAACACGGTGAATTTCCGGAAGCTGCTGCTAAATCGCTGCCAGAAGGAGTTTGAAAAAGATAAAGCAGATGATGATGTCTTTGAGAAAAAGCAGAAAGAACTGGAAGCTGCCAGTGCTGTAAGGACTTCACATCAAGTACTGTCAGTTGTCGCACAGCCAGCTAGGACACCTGTGAAGGGACCCGTTGTTGCCGGTGCACAAAAGAGAGAGAGAGAGGGAGGGAGGGAGGGAGGGATAGACAGATAGGCAGACAGAAAGAGACAGAGAATTTAATTGCCAAATGTCTGGGGTGCTCAGTTCCACACCAGAAGTCAGCCTGACCTCGGGCTATAGAGAGGTTGCTGGGTTCCACAGATCTTGATGAATGCACACTTCCACATGTAGTTCTTTTTTGCTTTCATTGTCCTGTGTCAGAGCCCTAAAGAGGATTTGAGTTCGAGAAAGCATAAGGCCCCAAGTCTTAGATGCTCTCACCCCTTTTTACACAACAGCCAGAGGAAAGGACAAGGCTTCATGATGAACTGGAAGAAGCCAAGGACAAAGCCCGGCGGAGATCCATCGGCAACATCAAGTTTATTGGAGAACTCTTTAAACTCAAAATGCTGACAGAGGCCATCATGCATGACTGTGTGGTGAAGCTGCTGAAGAACCATGATGAAGAGTCCCTGGAGTGCCTGTGTCGCCTGCTCACCACCATTGGCAAAGACCTGGACTTTGAGAAAGCAAAGGTAAGGCCCCAGCAAAGGCTGCGGGCAGCTCTCAGTCAAGTACGGAGATGGGCTGTCACAACAGTTCACCTGCCCAGTGGCAACCTGTGTGTTTGCTCCTCGCGCCCTTCTCCTTGCCTCATTGCTTTAGATCTAAGGTGAGGGGGTCCCTAATTATATTCAGGTCAGTGTGTAGATTCCCTAGCTTGTTTGGTCCTTGTCTTTTTCCCCTAACCATTTCATAGATTGGAAGCAGAAATGGGCTAAGAAATGCCGCCCCAGGCCTGAAAATGAAAGGCAAGAAGAACTAGTAGGATTGTTTGTTTCTCACTGTCTATCCCAGGCTGACTGAGCCCCTGGGATGGCATGTGTGCATCACCATGCCGCCCCAAGTCTCTTTATTTCTTGTTTTGAGACGTGTAGATGTAACCGTCTTGTTAAATAAGAAACACAGAGCCAATGCAGAGATGAAAGCCAAGAGGTCAGAGTAATAGCTAAGCACTAAAAACCTTACCCTTCACTGCCACTCCTGTCCTTCCCTCCACAAGAGACCTCCTTCCTGTGTCTCTGTCTTTTTTATAGACTTTCTTTTCTGCCTTCTCATTGGTTGTAAACCCAACCAAATGACCTCCTTGTCACTGTCTGTCTGTACAGACCTCCAGGTCTTCTATGGTTGGTATTGAGATTAAATGCATGTGTCTCCATGCTGGCTGTATCCTCGAACGCACAGAGATCTGTCTGTCATGTGGATTAAAGGTGTATGCCACCACCGCCTGGCTTCTGCTATGGCTTACTATTAGCTCTGACCCCCAAGCTACTTTATTTATTAACATACAAATAAAATCATATTTCAGTACAAATAAAATATCACCATAGAGACGGTCTCACTATGTAGCCCTGGCTGGCCTTGAACTCAGAGATCTGCCTGTGTCTGCCTCCCAAGTACTGGGGTTAAAGGTGTGCGCCACCACAGCCTGGCAAGATGTTATTCTTAAATCGCTTAAAAACTTACTTGGTACCTTAGTATGATGGTACACATCTGTAATCCCAGCATTCAGGAGACTAAGGCAGGAGGATCACAAATTTAAGGCACCCTGGGCTGCAGAGTGAGACCCTTTATAATAAAACTAAAACAAAAGTACATGAAGAAAAGAAAATTGAATTTCTCAGCCAGAAATCTTGGTGGTTTTATGTATTGCAGCCACGTATGGACCAGTACTTTAACCAGATGGAGAAAATTGTCAAAGAAAGAAAAACTTCATCCAGGATTCGATTCATGCTTCAGGATGTGATAGACCTCAGGCTGGTATGTTAGGTTTCTATCGTTTCAATAAACACCATGGCCAGAAGTAACCTGGGGAGAAGAGCGTTATTTCTGCTTACAGTTGCACAGTGTAGTTGATCATCCAGGAAGTCAGGGCCAGAGTCTGGTGTCAGGAACTGGAGCAGAGGCTGTGGGGGTTGCTGCTTACTGGGTTGGGGTGTGTGTGTGTGTGTGTGTGTGTGTGTGTGTGGCCATTGTAGGTCAGGTACCTTCATGTTATTGAAGGAATAAAAATGATTTCTTTCACCTTTGACTCAGAATCCTCTAAACTGGGTATGAACCCTCATGTCATACATGGTCCTGGGGAATCCTCTTCCAGGTAGACACGAAAGACGGCTGTACCGGCACCTGTATCCTCTGACTTTTATTGTCGGAATGTGCACTGCACACAATGCTAGAGTCCATCATTTTTTAGCTAGAGTTCCTAGAGCACACGTCATCTATGAGCAGCTGAGAAACTAGCATAATTCTCCATTTTGTAGGTATTGTATTTGCTTCCTTTGGTTCCCGTGATGGAAAGCTATAGACTTGCTATAGGCTTTTTTTTTTTTTTTTTTTTTTGCGGGAGTGTGTGTGTGTGTGTGTGTCTGTGTGTGATGGTGGTGGGTTTTTTGTGTGTGTGTGTGGGGTGTCAATACAGGTTTCTCTGGTGTAGCCCTGGCCATCCTGAAACTTGATCTGCAGATCAAGCTGGCCTCGAACGCCCAGAGATTCACCTTCCTCTGCCTCCGGAGTGCTGAGATTAAAGGTGTATACAGCTAACAAAAGTATAGGCTTTTAATATATTTGTATTTGGAAAATTATTGTTCTTATGTGGTGTCAAGGACCAAACACAGGGCCATGCACCAAGCCAGATTCCTGGCCCTTTTGGTAAAATTCTGCATTACTTGACTGGTAACCTTTTTGCTACTTTCATAGTGTAATTGGGTGTCCCGGAGAGCAGATCAGGGGCCAAAAACTATCGAACAGATTCACAAAGAGGCCAAAATAGAAGAACAAGAAGAGCAAAGGAAAGTCCAGCAGCTGATGACCAAGGAGAAGAGAAGACCAGGTGAGGGCAGAGATGACCGGGGTGGGTGGAGTGCTGGGCACTGTTAGGTACGAGTTGGAAATCAGGTCACAAAGGACAGAGATTGGCTGTCAAGCAACATCAAGGCACCTGAGACTAACCATTGAATAAGAGAGTGCAGAATGGAAATGTGTGTTGATTGATTATGCAAAGCCAGGCGTTCATAGGCCTGCAGTGAGCATCTCCCTTCCACGCTGTCCCGTGCGAGGTAAGAGAAGCAGTAGAAAGCTCTCTCCTCCAGGAAATCCTGTCCAGTGCATGCACGGGGTGTCCTCAGTGAGGATGCATTCTCCATTAAGGTTTTAAAGTTTAGACTTAAGAATGATGTGAAGTTTTAAGGGAGGAGAGAGATGGAAAATGGAAGAAACCTGGCTGGTATTTGAAAGGATTTCAGTTGTGAAATGAAATAAACATTCACTTCCAAAAAGAGTAAACAAGCCTGATTGGAGTGTGATTTCAGTGTTTGGACGGGGTGGACAATGTTTGTTGGGAGAACTGAGATCGGGGACTTAGTTTTCATTTCTGCCCATTTTAAGTGTGTAAACAAAGGAAGGGTGTCAAGAAAGTGGTATTTAACAAGAGCTGGACTATCTCTGCGGGGTGGGGTGGTTCTGAGTAGAGTCTTCTACCTTCTGTGTGCCAGGCAGGCTAGCTGCACTTGATCTCCTGTTAGCTCCAGTCAGACAGGTTTGTTGAACTCCACTGTAGCAGGCTTTCTTTTGGGTCACCGACAAGCACCCAAATCATGACATGGAGGCTTGTGCTTGTCCCACTAGCTCTGATAACTTAAATTTACCTGTTTCTCCATCTACATTTTGCCTTGGGGCTTTTTACCTTTCTTATATTCTGTATGTCCTACTGTGTGTCTGGGTGCCTGACCCCAGGCATCTCCCTCTCTTTCTCCCTCATTCTTCCCCCACCCCCAGCCTAGATTTCTCTTCCTACTTATTCTCTCTGTCTGACAGCCCCACCTATTCCTCTACTGCCTGCCTATTGGCCATTCAGCTTTATTAGACCAACCAGTCAGGTACCTTAAGCAGGCAAAGCAACACATCTTTACATCGTTAAACAAATGCAGCATAAACAAATGTAACACACCTTTACATAGTTAATTTTTTTACAACACTCCACCTTGTGACAGTTTTCTAAATCCTGTGTGTAAGGAACTGAGACTTCGTAACAATAGAAATAGATGGAATCAGAGCTGCAGAGATGGGTCGGTGTTTAAGAACCCTGGCTGTTCTTGCTAAGAACCCAGATTGTGTTCCCACCACCACCCAGCACTTCATAAGCATCTGTCACTCTAATCTTAGGGGATCCAACCACTTCTGGCCTCTGAGAACACCAAGCGCATATGGTTCATAGACATACATGTAGGCAAAACACCCATACACATAAGATTAAAATAAAATTTAAAAAGAAACAGGCTAGAGGATGAGACAGGTGCAGCTGTGTCAAGACAACGCAGAAGACATCTTCTCTCTGAAATGGACCTCCAGCTGAGTGTTCGGAGCAGCAGAAGCAGAAACCTTTCCAAAGAAACCTTCCAAACCTTTCCCAAAGAGTCATTTTCTTTTGAGCTTGTCAGAGGGGAATATAGGTCGTGTTAGTGTGCCCTGTGGTTCAGTGAGCATGATAGCCACAGTAGTGAGCATCTCTGTGGAGAATTGCTGAGTGGTTGACATGCGTGCTTGGGGTGAGGAGGGCAATGGCTGAAAACATGAACTTTGGAGCTGCCTGGCTCCAAATGTCAGCTCTGCTGTTCCACAGCTCTGTGATCTTGCACAAGGCACTGGATTGCAAGGTGGACTTGAAGAATTGTACCTTGTCCCGCAGGACATCTGGCTCAGTGAGCATTCAGTTACTATTGGCCAGGACTTAGCGTAGATAGTATCCTCCATAATAGAGGAGGCAGGAGAGCTGTGGCTTCTAGAGAGAGCAGAGTTTACATTTGCGTTACGTGGGCTGCCCCACGGAGACTTAGCAGCTTGCTTTCAGGTAATGGACTTTATTTACTGTTGAGCAAAATGGAGAAAATCAGAGATTTTCTTAAGGCCTAATTCATAGGAAATGCCCATGTGTGACTAAAAGAAGAAAGTGTCCAACAGCAAAGTGATGAGAAAGAGCAAGGATGTAGGTGTCACTGAAAGAAGAGACAAGTGTGTTGATGGTCACTAACATCCAGTAACACAGTCCATGTGTGGTTCACAGCAGCTCATCAAGTTCCAAGTGCCTGTCACTTAACTAGGTCATGTGCTGAGCAGCAGTAAATAAATCCTGGAGTAGAGTATACCACTTATCAAACAACTGTGTCATGGAACAATTGAGAAGAGAAATGTGGGGAATGCAAGGTTTAAAGGGTAGTGGGTGCAGTTTTTTAGGTTTTTTTTATTACATAGCATACTTTGGAGGTCAGAGAAAAACTTGAAGGAGCCTGTTTTCTCCTCCTACCATGTGTGGGTCCCAGGATTGAACTTGGGTCCTCAGGCCTGGCAGCAGCTGCTTCCACCTGTTGAGCCGTCCCGCCCTCCCAGGGGATTTTAAACAGGAGGCTGAGGGAGCCTGAAGCCCGGGAGGCCGGGCAGTCGTGTGCACATCTGTGGACGGACAAATAGGACAGGGTAGAGAAAGCACAGAGGCCTGCAGCCGTGCCTTCCGAAACAGGAGTAGTCCATGGTTAGAGCTCTGGGCCTAGATGGTAAAGGATCACACCAGAAGACAGGACAGAGGCAGCGGGGACCAGAAAACTCAGAGCTCGGTGTAGGCCTTTTGTACAGAATCTTGTCTTTTTTTTTCATTGAGATGACGACAACCAGAGGTGTTTCAAACAGAACAGCAGCAAGATTTCTGTCCTTTGTGGAATCACATTGTTGGCCAGGACAGATCAGAAGCTAGGAAGCCACAGCAAAGCTTCTTACCTGATCTGGGAAGCTTAAGGAGACCTGCTAACATTGAACTCAGCAACGTAAAAATCCATCCTGCATTATATGAGGTTTTGAGACAGGATCTTGCCATGTATTATCTATCACTAGTCTGGAAGTCACTGTGTAGCCCAGGCTGGCCTAGAATTCCTGATTCTCCTGCCTCTGAGGTGGCTGGTATGTGCCACTATACCTGGCTTCACATATATTTTAAAGGTGGGCCTGGCAAGGTCTGACAATTAGAAATGAAAACTGAGAGAACAGAAGTCAGGATTTTTCCTCCTGAGCGCCTACAGGTCAGAGAGAGTGGAAAATTTAGATGGGAATCCATCCAACGCTTCCCAAGATGTAGATGCAGTTATGATTAACTCTGCCAATACCAGACTTTGCCTGCCTTGGCTAATACCTAGTAGTCATTTGTGTAGGTTTTTTTTTTTTTTTTTCCCCTAAATCAGTAAATTTTCTTGAGAGTCAGAGTGCCTATTTCATGCTATGCAGATTAAAGATTCTCCAGGCCAGGTTTAATGGTACACATCTATATGCAGTCAACCTGGTCTACACAGTACAACTCAGTCTCTAAAACAGAAAAATAAACTTTCTCTTAACAGGACTACCATTAATATTCTAATAGCTTCATTTGTCATGTCCTTGGTTTTGACTGGCGTCCGTCAGTTTACAGTACTGCTCACTCAGTGCCAAACTAACTTGAAGTGATGAGGGATTGACATATTCTGTCCCCCCTGCAGGCGTTCAAAGAGTGGATGAAGGTGGATGGAATACTGTTCAGGGCGCCAAAAACAGCCGAGTTCTGGACCCCTCCAAATTCTTGAAAATCACTAAGGTAAGTACGATGCTTTAAAGGATTTATAAAACTGACTGCATGCTTGTAATCCCAGTACTTAGAAGGATCAGAAACTTAGGGTCATCCTCAATTATGTAGCAGTTTAAAACCAGCCTAGGCTACATGAGACCCTGCCCCTCCACAAGCTGGCTACATGAGACCCTGCCCCTCCACAAGCTGGCTACATGAGACCCTGCCCCTCCACAAGCTGCAAACGTGTGTGCGTGCGTGTTTTGAAAATTTTAAACATACACATGCAGTTTACAGAGCCAAGTGTGGCAGCACACACCTGTAATTCTAGCACTTAGGAAGTTGCTGCAGGAGGATTGCTTTGAGTTTGTGAGCAGCCAGGGCTATATATACAAACTGATGAGGCGATTTGCATATCACTGGGCATTGTATTAGAAGAATGATTTGAAACTGTATTCCATTTGGCAAGTTGATAAGCCGTTTTGAGCAGAGGACCCATGCACACCCTGGAAATCAGTGTGGCCTTCATGCTGTTCTCTGTTGCCCAGTCCAAGATAAGGTTTAAAGACCTGCCTGGACTGAGTCTATCAGGTCGATCCCAGTCCTTGGGGGAGGGAGACCTTGATCTGGAGGAGGTGGGAATGGGGGGAAGGGGAGGGGGGCAGGAAGGGTGAGAACAAGGGAATCTGTGGCTATTATGTAGAACTGAATAGTATTGTAAAATAAAAAGATAAGGTTTAAAGGCCCAGGGGTCCCACCTTAACGAGCACAGCTCCAGTTTATGATTGTTTTACTTTGAGGCAGGGTATCCAGGCTGGCCTGAAGTTGGTTAATGTAAACTAGGCTAGTGTGGAGCTTTGCTTAATGGTGTGCATCACCTCTGCCTGGCTAAATTCATGTTTCTTAAACTGAAACTGAAAGAGTGTGTTGCTAAAATTGTTTATCCCGCACTGAAGAAAGCCATTCTAGAATTGATCTGTGAATGACCCTTGGCCACTTTGATTGCAGCCCACCATTGATGAGAAGATCCAGCTGGTTCCGAAGGCACAGCTGGGCAGCTGGGGCAAAGGCAGCAGCGGTGGAGCAAAGGCGAGCGAGACGGGTATGTGCGGCGGCCTCTCCAGCTGCCTGGGCGGTAACGCCATTGCCTTGCCTTGCATTCCCAGTGTCCGGAACTGTTAGGAAGAGAAAGGTCTGTAGATTTATCTGACTGGACTTTGCTTAGTGGCTCTCGATACCATGACATAAAAGCTTCCTTTTCTGTAGGGTTCTTGCCAGTATTTAAAACTTTTTTAGATTTGTTTTATTAGTATGAACATTTTGCCTGGAGGTTTGTGTGTACACCAGATGCATGCAACTTGCCTGCAGAGGTGAGAAGTGGATCTGGAATTACATGTGGTTAGGAGCTGCCACATGGGTGCTAGGAACTGATGCGGGTCCTCAGGAAGAGCAGCCAGTGTTCTAACCACTGAGCCATCTCTCCTGCCCTCTCCATGTTCACTTTAAGTGTGTGTTTGTTTGTTTTGGTGTTTGGGACAGGGTTTCTATGTGTAGCCTGGCTGTCCTGGAACTTGCTCTGTTGATTGTGCTGGCCTCCAACTCAGATCCGCCTGCCTCTGCCTCCCGAGTGCTGGGATTAAAGGTGTGCCATCACACCTGACTAACATTTAAACTTTCGAGAAAATATTTTTTCAGTTAAGCGGTTTGTTTTATTTTTAAGTATTTTGTTTTTGTTTTGTTTTTTGAGACACGGTCTCACTCTGTATCCCTGACTGGACTGGAACTCACTACATAGACCAGGCTGGCCTGAAACTCAGAGATTGGCCTGCCTCTTTTTCCTGAGTGCTCAAATTAAAGATGTGCCAGGCTAGCATCAAGTGTTTTTTTCAAATTCCTGAACTCCTAGAATTTAGGAGATGGAAGACTGGAAGATCCCCTGTTCATGCCTGCCTGACTTGCAAAGCAAGACACTAACTATCTTCAAAAAGCTAGTTTGCAGCTAGGTGTGGTGGCACACATATAATGCTAGCACTTAGGAGACTGAGGCAGGAGGACTGCCATAAGTTTGGGACACCTAGGCAACCCAGTAAGTACCAGACCAGCCAGAGCTACAAGGTAGTAAGACCTTATCTCAAAAACAGAAACAAAGAGCAGGCTGCGTATGTGGCTTAGTGGTGGAGCGCTGGCCGAGTTGCACAAGGACCAGTTCGCAGCAGAGGAGGAGGAGCAGGTATTTTATTTGCAGGCTTGACTTTTGGACTAAGAATGAGTGCAGTTTCTGATCTTTGACATTCGGACACAATATTATCATCTACAAAGCTCACATTCCCCACCCTAATTGAAGAACTACTCACCTTTGATGGTCTTTGAGGGAGTGAGAATTAGTTTTCTCTAAGAGTTGGGCAGTGGTGGCACACGACTTGAATCCCAGCGCTCAGGAGGCAGAGGTAGGTGGATCACTTGAATTCTGAGTCCCAATTGAGCCTGGTCTACAGCAACAGTCCAGGACAGTCAAGGCTACACAGAGAAACCCCAAAACCAAACAAACAAAAGTGTGGCCCCTTGTAGGTCTGCCTCGATCCAGTTGAAGGCTCCACACTCCTAGTATGTAAGGAGCACCAAGTGTAGTTGGCGGGTTGTTGTTGTTGTTGTTTTGGGGGTTTTGTTTTGTTTTTGAAAGACAGGAAGTTGAGAGGGGTTGCAAGTGTATCTGGAAGAATTTAGGAGGATGACTTGGAGCTAATTATTTAAAGTTCACATTCAAGAACCATACAATCTAATTGCATTATGTGCAAAAAACAAAACAAAACCTCACAATACTGTTTTTTTTTTGTTTTGGTTTTTTGTTGTTGTTGTTGTTTTTTGTTTTGTTTTGTCTTGTTTTGTTTTAGACAGGATTTCTCTGTGTAATAATAGCTCTGGCTGTCCTGGATTTCGCTCTGTAGACCAGGTTGGCCTGGAACTCACAGAGATCCACCTGCTTCTGCCTCCCAAATGCTGGGATTAAAGGTGTGCGCCATCACCATCCAGCATCTCACAATGTTTTTATTACAATTATTGTTTTATCTTGGTCCAAATTCATACCTCCAGCACATGTGACCAAATTGGAAAAAGTCATAAACCTGTCTTGACAGCTGGAGAAATGCAGCAATCCAAAGGAAAACTAGGAAATTTCAAGTTTTCTTAAATTATTTTAAATCCCATTGTTTATTTGTATACTTTCAGATAAATCACAGCATTACGTTGGTTAATTTTGTGCAGTGTGTCTTGGTTTGTTGTGGTGCATTTCTCTCTCCTGCTTACCACACCTGTTTTTGTCCCCTGCACAGGGTGTCTTACATACTTAGCGGCTGGTTGATTGGTAGCTTTGTTGTGTGTGTGTGTGTCTGGATCCCATGTAGCCCAGGCTGGCCTGAAGTCACTGTGTAGCTGAGTTGATCTTGAACTCCTTGACTCTGCCTCAGTCTTCCTGCATCCTGAAATTACAGACCACCACACCTGAGCGAGCGCATATGTTTTTAAGGACAGAAATTTGTGGTGAACAGAAATCTAGGCTCTTGGATATGCTAAGACCCTAAAATGTACTTGTCAGAATATGATAGGTGTCACCTGCACTTGTTAGAAATCACTGTCTACAGCCATACCCCCTCCCCCACGGGGTGCCTCATCTTGGCTGATGCTAGCTGCTAAGCAATGGGCCTGGTTAGGACTTTGGACGGGAGGGCTTGCCGGGCATTGAGCTCTAACCTTTCTTGGCTCTCTCACTTATAAACTGTCTGTTTCCACTCTGTTGCATAAAGACGTGACTGCCCTTGGGCTGGGGTGCGATTCAGTGGGTAGAGTGCCTGCTTAGCGTGCACAGAGCCCTGGGTTTGAGCCTTAGTAATTCAGGAAATGGGTGTGGTGTAGAGTGCCTGTGATTCCAGCATTCAGAAGATGGGAGTCATGAGGATCTGAAGTTCAAAGTCATCCTCGGCTACATAGTGAGTTCCAGACTGGACTGGCCTATATGAGATCTTATCAAAAAAGGAACAAGGGTGGGGGGTAGGGGTGGAGTTCACCTGTTGTCCCAAGAGTCGGGGCCCACCTGGACAACATAGACCTGTTTCAAATTTTAAAAGGAAGAAATTCCTGGTCTTACTCCTTACTCCCAGTAGGCAAGAAAACAGGGTATTTGCATAATAACCATGTGATTTGTGTTTTTTTCCTAAATCTACAACACCTATAGATGCCTTACGATCAAGTGCTTCCAGTTTAAATAGATTCTCTCCTCTGCAACCTCCAGCACCTTCAGGGTCCCCATCAGCCACACCTTTAGAGTTTGATTCCCGAAGGGCATTAACCAGGTGAGAATTTACTTTTCACATTTGCTAATGGCTGTCCTCCTTGCACGCATGCCTGTCATCCCTAAAGTTAATGTCTTCTTTAATCTTGACACACCATAATTAATAAGGCAGGAATATAATCAGGTATTGGCTTTGGGGTGGGATGAGGGGAGAGCAGGTTCTCTGGCCTTCCTTTGTTCCTTAGGAGAGCCCGGCTGCCCGAATAGAGAACAATGCGGGCAGTCTAGGCCTTGCAAAGCTCCTCCAGCGTGGGAATATCCTTGCAAGCAAGGATTTGAAAATTAAGGAACACAAGCAGCCGCCAGCCAACCATCTCCTCTGTCTCTGTGTTAAGTTACTTAATTCATTCCGTCAGTAGCTGTCTGGAACATGTCGCTGGTTCCTGAGGCTTCTGGAGCAGTCTGCTGAGCACACCACCGCTGTTCAGAAGCACCTGGACTGTGGTCCGCAGCTTCTGTGGACTCTGGTGGTTCTGATTTTCATGTGCTTGTATATGTTCTTTGGGTAGACTTCTGTCCAGCCCAAGTTGTCCACCTCCACCCCTCACCCCTCACCCTTCTGCAGAGTCACCACAGTCAAGAACTGTCTGAATAAACTGGCAGGGAGACATGCAGTGTTCTCGTAAGATAATAAAAAAGCACGTGGCTTTCACTGGTAAAGGTCCCTTCTGCTTCTCGCAGATAAATCACAGCCTTTGGAAGTTTCTGGAGTTTCTTAGGTTGTGAGTCTGGGCTTGTGTAATTTCATTTCCTGCCCTTCATTCAGCTTACACTTCATCACTGGCTCTTACTTCAGAGTTCTATAAATCAGTAAGGAATCGACACTGACTCCTAAAATGTTTTAGTAGAGTTGGGGGCATATCTAAACTGCTTGGCGTATCTTAACCAGTTTACGGCCCTGGGTTTAATCCAGACCTCCACACTCAAAACCATGCAATTGAAAAGAACATTTCTTGAGTTCAGCTGTGCCGTACGGGCCTGTGCACTTGTCAATGTCCAGAGCGTCTTGTCTGTGATGGACTCGGGGCTCCTGGAGACGGGGCTCCTGGAGACGGGGCTCTGTGTCCTCCACACTTGTGTGTGGAACTCTGGACAACCAGAAAGAAGCAGTCCTGGAGCTCAAACTCAAGTCGTTAGGTTGACAGCAAGCGTCTTGACCTACTGAACCGTCTCATCATCTCCGACTTCAATGTCTTTTTGTTCATTATTAATGGTAGAGTCTTTGGTGATTTCATATATGAATATAGTGGATTTAGATATATTCATTTCTGTATAAACCCCCTGGACCCTCCTCCCCCATCCTCCTCCCAACTTCATACCTTCTACTTTATATATATATATATATATATATACACACATACATACATACATATATATATATATATATATATGTATATACACACACACATACATACATATACACAGATGTATACATACAAATATAGAGATATATAAAACCTTCTTTGTAGAGTTTGAGCCGCTCATAAGCTCTCTGGAGCATGGGCATCGCACCACAACTCATGTGGCTAATGAGAGCAGACTCTGCCACCCTCAGCAGCCGTCACCTATGAGAGACTCCTGATACTGGAATGTTCATTTGTTTGGTTCTTTGTTATTGTCTTTGTTTCTTTGTGCAGCCTTGACTGTCCTGAAACTTGCTCTGTAGACCAGGCTGGCTTTGAACTCAGAGATCAGCCTGCCTCTGCTTCCCGAGTGCTGGGATTAAAGTCATGCACCACCATTGCCCGGCTCATACTGCAGTTTTTACAGATTGCCTTTGATCCTTGCAAATAAAACTGTCATACTTTATATATAAGATCTATCAAATTATTTTAAGTAAAAAATCAGACTATTCACAAAAATTAAAAAATAATTAAGTATCATTTTTTCCTACTGAAGATAAAATTAAAACATCTTAGCAAGTATTTCTTTGGAAACTCAGGTTTGTACCTGTTTTGAGAGTTAGTATACTTTGAAATACAATCGATGCCTTGTATCTAAAGTCATGTGGGAGGCTGGAAAGAGGATCAGCTGGTCATTAAGGATGATAACCTGAATTTCACCCAGTACCCATGTTAAGGTGAAGGAGACATCTGACTCCCTACAGTTGCCCTCTGACCTCCACATGAATGCCACAGCATGTGTGTGCACTCACAACAATAAGTTAAGATTCAAAATAAAGTTATGTAGAAAGCTGCGTTTTCCGCAGTAATTGGCAATGCTTACAGTGTTGTTCTGTGGTTTGAATCTGAAGCGGGACGTTGTCCTTTTGTTTTTAAGTCGTGGGAGCATGGGCAGAGAGAAGAGTGACAAGCCAACTCCCGCTGGAGCAGCCCGTCCCAACACTTTCCTGAGGGGCAGTAGCAAAGATCTGCTGGACAACCAGTCTCAGGAGGAGCAGCGCAGAGAGATGCTGGAGACCGTGAAGCAGCTGACTGGAGGCGTGGATGCCGAGAGGGCCAGCTCCGAGGCGGACCGAAGCAAGACCAGGGAGCTAGGTGAGAGGGCTCTGGGGACACAAGACAGACCTGGCTGTTGGCCTTAAATTCAGAAGCAGATACAGGGGCTGGAGAAGTGAGAAATGGCACAGCGGTGCTGCTCTGGCTCTCCTCCAGAGGACCCTCTTCCGTTCCCAGCACTCGTGGTGGCTCACAGCCACGGGTGACTCCAGTCCCGGCACCTGCTTCTGCTCTGACAGATACAGTCCTCACATGGTGCAGGCACAACTCTCAGACAAATAAAGGAAAATAAGGAGTAATAAGAAACCACGACGACTCCACGTATGGGTAAAATTCAAAGCCCACAGGCAACACCTGCACAGCACCGTCATTTCTGCCGTGGGTCTCGTTGTGAAATGCTGTCTTCACAGGGCTTACCGTCATCCTTGTCTCTGGGATGTCATGATGACAAAGTTCCTCTTTCTTTATGCTCATCCTTCTGAGTTTCTCACAAGTCCTTTCAACACCTCAATGTCCATCGTCCTTAGAGGGTTTGTGCTGGCTAAAACCCCTGCTTTAGTCCTGATTAACAAAAAGAAGGTACCAGAGTGTCTTTTCCCGCCTTGTCTCCCTGGTAACTTCTGTGGAGTGAGCATACATGTGCTCTAAACTTGCTCTGGTGGTGCTGTGTCTTTAATCTGAGCTGTTTTTTTTTTTATCTACACACCTACACTCTACAGTTCCTAGAAAAATAAAATGAGACGTTAACATGGAGAAATCCTTGGAGCGAAGCCGATACAGTGGTTTTGAGTGGTCTTAGAGCTCATGAGGATGACTCGTAGAGATGAGCAGATGGGAAGCGAGGGGAGCATTGCTGAGGGAGCAGCATGCACACAGTTGCAGTGGGAGAAGCCGGCGTGTTTGCACAGGTCCCACGCTGTGCCGGGGCAGCCAGCGCTGGCACGCAGGACCTCAGTCCTCGTGTGTGCTGCAGGCCTTTGAGTACCCATTCTTGAAGCAGTTGCAGGGAAACAAAATAGAGAAACTGCCGAGCCGTGGCTCTGAAGGTTCACCTTGTCCCTGACTCCTGTTCGTGACTGTAGAGCAGACCACAATGTTACTCCGTGCCTATCTGTTGTAATGGAAACAGCTTCTTGATTCTGCTGTCCTGTGTCTGACTGTCAAACTGCTGTCTATAAAACGTCTCCATGGCAAAACCAGTGTAAGAGCATGCAAATCTTACCAGTCATGATCCTAGTGTACTGAGACTTCTTGCTCTTTTTCATCTCATTCACAGTGAAACCAGACATGTGTGCAGTGTCACCCCCTGACAAGCCTGCTCTGTCAGAAGAGGAAGTGGAGAGGAAGTCCAAATCTATCATTGATGAATTCCTACATATCAATGACTTCAAGGTAGATGCTGGTAACAAAGGGGAACAGCTCCTAGGCAGCCCATGTTGGAGAGCCATGGTAACTTGGCTTGGGTCTTAAGAGTGTTATTATGAGCAGATAAAACAAAGATTAAGTTGTCCAAGTCCTCAGGGTTCAGTTTGCTCAGCTCATGCATTTTGGCCAGGTACCATGTTTTAAATTGATGTGTGTGGGGTGGGGGAGAATGGATCCTAGTCAGTGTCATCAAGAGGAGGCCAAACTGACCGTGGCGTTAGGGGCAGAGGCAGCATATTACCATGAGGCTCCCAGCTCCACCTTTCGGCCCCTAGACGTATCCTCGTCATTCTTAGGTTGACCTGAATTGTAACTGCCATCTCTTCTCTTTATTTTGTAAGTGGGAAACTGAGGCACAGAAGGACAGAGAGTGTTCAGAGTCAGGGGGCCTGAGACACTTGAAGACCCTCCTGTAGCTTGCCCCTCTGATCTTTCCACCCAGACTGTACATGGCAGTTGGTAGGACAGGCCTCCTGCCTGACAAAATCACCTAATCAGTATCCAGGGACGGAGACAGCAGGTAACACCACAGATGTCCTCTGAGCTGGAGGACCTGGCAAAGGTCATGTGACACAGTCTAGTTGGCTACTCAAGGTCAGGAAGTGTCCTTTCTATTAAATGTTTGTTAGAGAGTGTGAATACTTTGGCTTTAGTTCTCCTAATTCATTTTTCTGAACAGCACAGTCCTTATCTGCTTTTGTATACAAAATCACTTTGATTATGTATGTCCCAGCTTTTCAACCTTTATACCTCTAATATTATCCAGAATTTGGAAGTAGGAAAAGTTTATTTCAGTTTTGAGGAGTTCTGCTTTGGTTTGGCTTGGTTTGGCTTTGGTTTTGGTTGCATTTGAGGCAGAGCTTCATGTCGCCTAGGCCAGCCTCCACCTCCCTCTGTAGCCAAAGCTGGCTCTGACTTTTGGCTTCTGCCTCCACTTCCCAGTTGCTGGGGTTGGACCACCAGCATGGGGTTTTGTTTCGAGATGGGGTCTTGCTGTGTAGCTCAGGTTAACTTGGAGTTCACTATATAGACTAGGCTGGCTTTGAACTTGAGGCAGTCTTTCTGCCTCAGCCTCCGTTTTCCTGGGATTGCAAGCATGGGCCACTAGACCCAGCTGGAAAAGAACCTTTTGGTGATGGTAAAGATTAAAGAGTGTTCGCAGAGACTTGACAGCGGAGCGGAATAAACACTGATTGGGGCTGGAGGGACGGCTCACCCGCTAAAGGCTCGGCTCACAGCATGGATTGAACAGCCAAGAGTTCACTGCCAGGCTGTTAACTCCTCAGCCACCTTCCTAGACAGAGAGGGTCTGGGGTCGTTCTTTTTTCTCCTGGCATGGAAGTGGAGGAATGTGAAAGACTTAGGAGAAATTGAAGAATTGCTGTAGGTGCCAGGGAGCAGGTCAGGAAGAAGGATGTGGAGACTGGCTTCAGACTTAATTTGAAGATGGTCAGAGTTAGTGCATGACAAACCTTTGATCCTGCAAACTGAGAGTCCACGGGGAAGTGCTTACTGTCCCTCGGGAACAGCTGAGCCACTTCAGCCGGATGGGATGGGTAGAGTCAGGTAGGCTTCATTGTTCTCTGCAGGAGGCAGCTGTGTGTACAGATGGGCTGTGAGGACTGAGCAGTGATGGAGACATTTCCTGGCTGCTTGCTGGGTGCTGGCTGCTCTCCTGTGAGTCTTTATGTGTTGCTTTGCGTGATCCTTATCTTACGCTGCCCTCCTAAAGTGTTTTTGACCTCAAACTCCCTATGTATCTAGCCAGTGATGACCTCAACCTCCTCATCATGCTGCCTTAACTCCATAGAACTAGGGTTACAGGCGCATGCTACCATGCCTGGTTCGTGTGTTCACTGGGATCAGAATCAGTGCTTTGTGCATATGGGACAAGTGCTCTGCCAGTAGAGCGTGAGCCCTGAAGTTTCCATTATGGTGAAAGCCATGTTTACAGAAAGAACCGAGCTGTAACTTGTGGAAGGTCAGCTGCAAACTACAAATGGCTTGATCTCATTTCCTATTCAGTGTTAGTATGCTAGAACAAAGACTTGCAGAACTCACTCCAGGGGAGGGCTTCCTTCCTTTAAATGCTATTGTTATCGATCACTGTTATCAGTCCTAATGCAGGGTAACATTTGCTGAGCCTTTATTTTGTGACTGGCAGTTCCAAAGTGCATATTCGTGTACATATATCCGTGCATGCAAACATACCTTCATTCTCTTAGGAAATTGGGATGAAGAGTTAGCAGACTTGGTAGGGTGCACCTGCAATCCCAGCGCTCAGGAGGTGTAAACAGAAGGAGCTGGTCAGTTACATAGTGAGTTCAAGGCTAGGAAGTGGAGTGGTGTATGTGACTAAAAAAATTATTATACTCTTGCAATCACATAGTAATAATAGGCAGAGCCAGAATTTAAGACTTCCTATTTGTCTTGCTCTACCATACATGTTTTTGTTTCTTATTTTGATACGGGGGTCTCACTGTGTAGCTTTGGTTGTCCTGGAACTCAGTGTACACCAGGCTGGCCTCTAACACAAAAGTTTTTAACCTGTACTCTCTATACTTACTGCATTCCTTCGAGCGTTTCAACCTCATTTTTTAGAGACTGCTACCTCGATTTACTACAGTAAAATGATAAATAGCATAGTGGGATATTGTGGGGGAAATTGACCAGACTGTGAACATAGATAATAAAGAAGCAGAAGCTAGAAAAAGGAAAGCCGGGCCAGTGAGAAGGCTTGGCAGCTGACGAGGCTTGTCGCCATGCCTGACGGCCTGGCTTTAATCCCCTGCTCCCACATGGTGGAAGGATTGAACTGATTCCTGCAAGTTGTCCGCTGGCTTCCATACATGCTCCGTGGCTAAGCTGTCTCCCCAGCCCACGTCCTGCTTTGTGATATGTCATCTGCAAATGCGTTGAGTCACACTCATGGGTCTCCCGGGACACACTGCAGCGGGGCTTCGCTTGTGCACAGGGGCCCAGACAGTAAATAGTTCAGGTTTTAGCCTGGAGACTGAGTAGTTGCATTCCTGCTTTCTCCTGCAAAGAACAAGGCGAGCAGAAAGAGCGGCCGTAAGACAGCTGGCGAGAGTGTGTCGAGATGTCAGTATTGTGGAAAGCTAGAGGGCTCTAAAGAGACGCCATGGCCTGGGGTGTCAGTTCTCAGTTGAACTCACCAACAAAAAGCTGCATTGTGCTAGGGGCGGGAGTGGACACTTGAAGACATCCTGTGCACTAGTGTAAGCTTTTTTTTTTTTTTTTTTTTTTTTTTGGTTTTTTCGAGACAGGGTTTCTCTGTGTAGCTTTGTGCCTTTCCTGGAACTCACTTGGTAGCCCAGGCTGGCCTCGAACTCACAAAGATCTGCCTGCCTCTGCCTCCCGAGTGCTGGGATTAAAGGCGTGTGCCACCACCGCCCGGCTAGTGTAAGCTTTTTGAATGTTCGGGAAGACAGAGCAGAGACAGTTGTGGACGGACACTCTGTTCTGCTGCTGTCAGTGACCACCCTTCTCGCCTCCACCAGCCCTTGTGGTAGCTGAGGGCAGAGATGCACTGGAGACTGGGCAGGCTAGACTGACGGGCTTTTGTTCTCCAGTGCAGAGAATTGCCTAGCCAAGTCACTCCATGCTCCATGTAACATTCTGTAATGGAAGATTGTACCAGTGCTGGCATTTCTAAGGCAGGATAGCCTAGTTGCCACATTAGGTCTTGTTTGTGGGGGTGGGGGTGGGGGAGGTATGTTTGTTCGTTTTGGGGTTTTTCCTCTGTGTAACAGCCCTGGGACTAACGGCGTGCACCACCACTCCCAACTCACATTAAGGTCGTTGAATCTTGGTATTGAGTTTCTGTTTCATAGTATCTTGTTTTCAGATTTTTAAAATGATGTATGATGGCACACACCTTTGCACTGTCAATATACATTATCATACATGTTAATTAAATATTTTTTTCAAAATCAGTAAGCACAGTATAAAATAATATATATATATATTTATGTTTTCTGTTTTTGTTTTTTGAAACAGGGTCTCATACTGTAGTAGAGACTGGCCTCAAAATCTGTGGCAATCCTCCTGCCTCAACCTCTTGAGTGCTAGGAGTACAGGTATGAACCATCACACTCTGTTTAGAAACATATTTTGACATTGGTCCTTTGAGTTACCTTTAATAAAACCGTTCACCTAGGGGCTGCAGACATTGGTCAGCAGTTCAGAGCACTTACTGCTCTTGCAGAGGATCCAGGGTTAGTTCCCTGCACCCATGTGCCAGCTTATAACCAACTTTTAACTCTGATTCAGCAGATCTGATACTAGCTAGGCTCCTACACACATGTGGTATACATACATACTTTCAGGCACATGCATATACACATGTGTAATACAAAAATAAATCTAAAAAGCACACAAAGTGTTGGCCATGTAAGGCTATCCTCTTGGAGGGGAAGAGAGCTCAAATTCCCACTGTATTACCCAGTCTCAGTTTCAAAATGGATAAAGCAATCTTCCTGCCTCAGCCTTCCAACCAGCTGAGCACAGCTAAGACTTACAGATGTGTGCCACCATGTTCAGATTTTTTATATATATATATGTTTTTTTATTTACTTATGTGGGACCTTACTGTGTCACCCTGGCAGGCCTTGTACTCAGTAGCCCAGGATAGAGTCTAACTCAATAGCCATCCTCCTGCCTCAGCCTTCTTTGTACACATCACCACACCTCAACATTTTCTTTCCTCTCTTATCTTTTAGCAATTTGATATAAAATTCTTTTTAACATTAAATAAGATAAAGAAAAAACTTAGATTTGAAAACTGTCCTGTTTATAAAGCTTTGTTCTGCTTTTAACATAAGTCGATTTTGAAGCAAGCCTTTATTTGTTGTTTGAACAGGAGGCCACGCAGTGCATAGAGGAGCTGAGTGCCCAGGGCCCACTGCATGTTTTTGTGAAGGTGGGTGTGGAATTCACCCTGGAGCGGAGCCAGATCACCAGGGATCACATGGGCCACTTACTGTATCAGCTGGTGCAGTCAGAAAAACTCAGCAAGCAGGACTTTTTCAAAGGGTTGGTATCCTCCCACCTGAGCTGATGGGGAATGGCTTCCATCAGTGACCTTTGTGTACACTGTAGTATTTTAACATCATATGCAATGCTGGTTGATGTAATGGCAGTTTGTAGACTAGGCTAGACTAGCATCTTCTGGTTTTCTCCGAGACCTCCGTCTGGTGTCTGTAATGTAAAAGACCTGACCAGAATACCCACAGCTCATTATCACAAGGCTTTAAGTCAGTGATCCTCCTCCAGAAACCTCTAGGTCTATGTGAAATGATCTGGAGGTCTCAGAGATTACCTGAGACTAGAGTCCTTGCTGCGTAGCCCAGTCAGACTAGCTCCTAATCCCACTGCCTCTACCTCCCCAATGCTGGGATGACACACAGTAGAAACTGGTTCTTTCCTGGTGGTGGGTAGTGAAGAGTTCTTGCTCAGCTCTAAGTGCTGCCTGCTGTTCTGTGAGTCTGTCTGTCCACACCTTGTGCTTCCTTCCCTTTGCTCTGCAGTCCTCTTCATTTAGCGCTGCCGGGGTTGTCTGCGCCCTGGAGTTGCCTGGATTAGCTCTGTGGCACCGCTGCCTTGTCTTCTGATAGTGCCAGGTCTAATGCACATCGTTAGCCCACTTTCTAAGTCATTTTTCACGGGGTGGAGGATCAGCCTGGTCTTCTGCTTGTGGAGACCATCCTGTCCCCACTGCGTCCTCAGCCCTGGGCTGACCGTGAACTGGCTGAGTGCGGGGCTTATTTTGGTTTTTCTCTTCTCTTCCATTGGTCAGTGTGTCTCCTTTTATCCAGTGTCACTCTTTTTCTTACAACTGCTTTATGATACTTTTTTGAAATAATTTCTTGAAATCAGAGATAATTTCTTTCGAGACATGCTTTGTTTTGTTTAATTTTGTTTTGTTGTTTTGGGGTTTTTCCTCCATTATTTTTGCTGTTTAAGGTCTTTTGTGATTCTAAGACATTTTAAGTTCTGGGCTTTTCAAAACCCTATTTTGAGCTATGTATGAGATTTTGATACAGGTTGCATCGGATCTGTGGATCACTTTAAGTGATAATGATGTTTTATCATTTTAATTTTTCTAATCCATGGTCTGAAGATGGCTTTTCTTTCCCTCATTTTTCTTCAGTTTCCTCAAGGTTCCCGCCAGGGTCCCAGTGTGGAGGTCTTTATATTGTCATCAGTGTTCTCAAGGTTCCCGCCAGGGTCCCTGTGTGGAGGTCTTGACATTGTCATCAGTGTCCTCAAGGTTCCCGCCAGGGTCCCGGTGTGGAGGTCTTTTACTTCCTTGGTTAGATTTAGACCTAGGGATTTCCTTCTTCAGTGCTTTGCTGTTTGTTGTATAGAGCAGTTTGCTGCAGCCTGTGCAGTCCTGTGGACATGGTGATACTGCATACATGGGCACAGCCATGGACCTGCTTCTTGGTCACTTAACCCACAGTGGATACTACCCTTTAGTAGTGCAAATAGAAGCAATTTGCATACCTAAGAATTTTCTTCTAAAAGGATCTTAACAATGTAAACTTGAAAAGAAAGTACTGCCAGGCAGTGGTAGCTCACACCTTTAATCCCAGCACTCAAGAGGCAGAGGCAGGCGGATCTCTGTGAGTTCAAGGACAGCCCAGTTTAGAGAGCTAGTTCAGGACAGCCAGGACTACACAGAGAAATCCTGTCCCGAAAAAAAAAACAAAAAAAAGGAGAAGAACAAGAAGAAGAGAAAATACCTGTGAACCTGTTCTATGAAACCCTGTGTTCAGAAGAAAAAGAAGAAAAGGTATTTTTATCAGCACGTAAACTGCTCCATGGTAAACTGGCTGACTGCAAAGTGGAAACACAAGTCAGAGTCAAGAATGTGTGTATGTCTTCTAGTTGTGATATGAGATGGAAACGATGTATTGTTGAATGACCAGGACAGCTCCAGTTGTCCATTGGGGACATTACATAGCTCACTCTATGCTGAGAGCCCACAGAAGATGAGTGGGCAGGATCAGGTGGTTAACCCAGTTCCGCCAGATGGTGTCCCCCAGTGACACATTAACATCAATCAGAGTGAGTGTCCGTAATGAGAGCGTGGGCAAGTCTCTCCTGCATAGCAAGTGGATGTCAAAGCATCGCAAGCTGTGAGGTCAAAATGTTGGCATCAGGATGCCTGAACACCACAGTTAGATGATGTAGCTGCACTACCGAGTGTTCTGAAACGGCAGCTCAAGAAAGGCGCCTGCTGTAAAGAAAGCTCCTTTTACATGAAAATGAAGTCGTGTGGAGGCCTCTGGACTGTGGAGTTGCAGTGGAAAAGCATATGTGTTGTATAAGGACATGGACACGACAGTCACCTGCTCCTGGCTTGCCCTTTGTTCCCTCTCCTCTTGACATAGCTGACAGATTTCTGCATGTCTCTTGCCTCTGCTTTTAAAATGTGTTACTTAGGAAAACCATTGCTGGGCGGTGGTGGTGGACACCTTTAATCCCAGCACTAGAGGCAGAGCCAGGCGGATCTTGGTGAGTTTAAGGCCTGCCTGGGCTACAGAGCAGGATCCAGAACAGCAGTTAGACAGAGAAACCATGTCTCAAAACACCAAAAAGAAGAAAAAAAAAAAAGAAAGAAAAGGGAACCGGGTTAACAAAGCTCTGAATTGTTTGCACTAAGCCCATGGCTGCAGCTTTCAGCCCACACGACTGTGCCGACTCTCGAGAAGCCTTTTCTCTCCAGTTGTTTTCTTTTTTTCCTGTGTTTATGAGATGTGTTAAGCTCTGTTACGGCTCATGTTGAACTTGAACTTAGCCTCCAAACAGCTGGGGATGCAGGAATGTGGTGCTCAGCTGCCTTCCTGCGTTTTATATTTAATTCCCTTTATTTTACTTCACATTAAGAACATTTCATAACACAAAAGCCAGCAAAACTCTCAGACCCCCGTAACGTGTAACCTGTGGTGGTGTTTATAACAGCATGCACTCAGTTCTTCCAGCTTTCCCATGCTGTGGGTCTCTAAGACTGACTCTCCTCCCTTGTGTCTCTGGCTATATGCCAGCATGTGTTTAGTCCATGATTTTGTGGTAGCTCTTACCCACACTTTACATGGCTATCTAAGTGTTTCAGAAGTCACTTCCAGACAGAGCTGTTCTGCCCTCCCTCTGGTGCTATTGGTCATGCTGAAGCACTGAAGTGCTTAATGATAAGGACAAATTCAGGCTTTCCACAGCCCCTTCCTGCTCATCCACAAAGCCAGAGGTGAGCAGGAAGTCTGATTGGCTAGCCTGTGTACTCTGTATTTGGCACACATCATCCCGATGTTCACTCAGTCTTCAGGTTGCCTTGACCTGTTCAGGTCTCCTCTCCCCAGGCTAGTGTGAGCTCCAGAGTATGGAACCTGTCTGTGCATTCCTCTGCAGCTGACCAGTCCCTTCACGTAAGACATGCTTAGCACACACAAACTTGTGCTTTACTGGCTTGGGTCTTTATTTAATTTTAACTTTTAAATTCATTTTCAGTGATTTTGTTTTTTGTTGTTGTTGTTCTCTTTTCAGTTTTTCTGAAACCCTGGAATTGGCAGATGACATGGCTATTGATATTCCCCATATTTGGTTGTACCTGGCTGAACTGGTCACCCCCATGTTAAAAGAAGGGGGAATTTCCATGAGAGAACTTATCCTGTAAGTTGTATTTGTTCTTTTCAATGTCTTATCAAGTTAACTGACTCAAAACTCCCTTACTCTGTGGCATATGCTGTCCATTGGCACCTCTGGACACTCATGGACACAGCCTGTCATTCTTAGCCTTTAGTTTCAAGGAGAAATTGTTACATTGTCTACACTGGAGATATGTTGGGGAAACAAGAGCTGTGTGGTCCTTGGAGGGTGGTAGTCATTGCAGACACAGCTCAGAGTGGGGGGTGGGGTTGTTTCTGGAAGTTTCCTGTAAGTCTGGTTTGTGCCTGCCTTTTCCAAGCTGCCCTGCTATGTCATAGGCTCACAGTTAAAATGGCAGTGTCCTGAGCTGGGTGTAAATTGGGATCAGTGCTGCCTTGTGTTACTAACTAATGCTTCTCGCCTTCAGAACACTGCTGCTCATACAGCAATTCACACCGTCCCACTCTGCAAATCACATGACCCTCCTCTTAAAGATTCGCAAAGTGCACATTGGGGATTGTGAGACCCTCATGGGAAACAAGCAAGAAAGATGATTTAATTAGGCATGGTCTCAGTTATTGTCAGAAGAACCCTTTTTTGAGGAATTTATAATACTGACCCTAGAGAACTTAGTTTAGGAAAGGAGGGTGTAGACTATGGAAAAATGGTCTCTTTCTACCTCACTTAGAAAATACCATAAAGAAAAGGAAATTCTGTCTTAAATGTCCTTGTTACTGAGCCTTAAATGAGTGTCATGCTTTCATTTGATGTCGTAGGTAAGTAGTCACTGAAGTGCTTAATGATAAGGACAATTCAGGCTTTCCACAGCCCTCTCCTGCTCATCCACAAAGCCGGAGGTGAGCCGGAAGTCTGATTGGCTAGCCTGTGTACTCTGTATTTGGCACACATCATTTGTCTGCTGCTCTAGAGCAGAAACTATGTTGGTACTTACTTGCCGCTCCTGTTCGTCCTCTGCAGAGAATTTAGCAAGCCTTTACTTCCCGTTGGAAGAGCTGGGGTCCTGCTTTCTGAAATACTGCACCTTCTATGCAAACAGATGGTGAGTGTTAGCTGAGTGTCGGCCCAGTGATGTGGTCAGAAGGGCAGGGATGTGGACAGGTTGGGGCTCCGTGTGTGAGGACTTGTGTCCTTTCTTGATCTTGGGAAGACGACGAGAACTGCTTGACGCGACTCTGCCAGCAGCACCGCCTCTGCTCTCGTGTTAGCAAGACCTTTGGGAAGAACTGTCCAGTCTCAGCCAGAATGGACTGCTGAGGTTGGAAAGATTCTCACGATGCCTATTGTCCGTGTCAAGGAAGTCTGTCTTTCCACAAACAAAACAGCTGTATTAATACTTGTAATGGATTTCAATAAGAAAACTTGGAGAGTGGGGCTGGAGAGATGGCTCAGGGATTTAGAGAACGTTCTGCTCTTGTAGAGGACCCCCGTTTGGATCCCAGCACCCACATAGTGACTCCAGCTCCAGGGGTTCTATGTGCCCCTTTGGCCTACATCAGTCAAAACACTCATCATTCACAAAATAAAAATAACCTTTTCAAAAAAAAAACTTTGAGACAGGAGTGACAAAATGGTTGATTTTATTACTTTTGACTAGTGAGGTGCTGTTCTTACCCTGTTAGAAATAGGTGGTGAGATGATGGTGCAGGATGGTGAAATTTTCAGTTAAATGTCTGCTATCTAAAGATAACTAAGCCTTCCAAGTCTGTACAGACTGGAGAAGGTATATAGTCAGAGCTGTCTGGGAGGGGGAAACAGTGTAAACATGTAAACTTGGTGTGTTAGGATGTTAGTAATTGTTGGCAGTTGCCTAACTTAAGCATCTAGTAAATGAATAGTTGACTCAGAAGCAGTTATACTAATTCATTCACTATTTTGTTTATTTATTTATGTATTTTTTTTTTTTAGGTTTGTGAGACAAGGTCAACTCTGTAGCACAGACTATCCTGGAACTCATTATGTAGTCCAGGCTGGCCTTGAACTCAGATGAGTTCACCCTCCTAATTGTTAGGGTTATCTGTGTGGCCACCATGCCAGAATCACCATTACATTTACATGTATTCAGACATCTCTGTTTGAAAGATTATCATCCCATTAGTAAGGGGAGTAACTCTAGAGGTCTGCACTTTTTACGTCCAGCAAACCTTTTTTCCTCCTTTCAAAGAAAGCTGATGCATGCATGGTTTATATCTGTTCTAGAGCCATAAGAAAGTAGGTGCCTTATGGAGGGAGGCTGACCTCAGCTGGAAGGACTTTTTACCAGAAGGGGAAGATGTACATAACTTTCTCTTGGAGCAGGTGAGTAACAGTTCCTTTTGATGGTGTGAGGTTGTTAGAGCCCTTGTGTAGCATTCGTGAGGCCCTGGGTTCTCTCCACATCACTGCAAATGATGACAATGATAATGATAATAAATAAATCAAAGTAGTACTGTTGAGGGGCTAGGATGTTGCTTCAGTAGTAGAGCCCTGGGTTTGACCCCCAACATTTCAGCAACAAAGACAAAAATGAGAGCCTTAGTGAAGGCAGCGTTTGAAGTTTGTGTTTTCAGGCTCCTCTGAGCATACAGTCAAAATACAGTCAGAAGAAAATTTTAGGTGTCGGGTACCACATCCAGCATATCTCAGGAACAGACATGACTGGGGCCGATTTAGATGCATATAGAGCAAAGTTTCATTTGATTGGACTGACCTTTCAGATGGAGAATCTATTCTACCCTAGACGCTCAGAGTGTTGGTTATAGAGGGTTGAACAGAGTGGTGGGATTTTTGCATTCAGATAAATGAGGAGACAGGTTTAATGAATCTCAGTAGGAGCAGTCTCTATAGGGGGATATCTTCAGGGCATAAATATCTCAGGGGGAAGGCTATAGTGGACATTTCTGCACACACTATCAATATATATACATGGGCCAGAAAGGAAGACTCTGCCATTTCCCTCAGGCATCTCAAGTCCCTGAGATGGTGCACATTCACCAAGGACTTCACACACTCAGGGCTTCGTCAGTTCCCCAACACCAGGAAGCTATGCAAGCATTGAGGACCTGAGTTTGATCCCCAGACCTCCTGTAAAAATGCCAGGTAGTGGTGTGTACGCATATCCCAGCACTGGGGAGTAAGAGACTTAAGATTGGTAAAGCTTGTTGGCAGTTGAGCCTGAAAAGTGAGTTCCAGGCCAGTGAGAAACCCTGTTTCAAAACAAAGTAGATGGGTGGTGTTCCTTAGAGACAAAACCCAAGGTTGTCCTCTGACCTACACACACACACACATATGCACATGTACACACATGACTATACCCATGTATACACACACACAGTTTAAAAAAGAATACATAGCAAACTCTCAGTGATCCAGAGGTGGATTTGATAAGTAGTGATATCACAAGCTGCCAGTGTTCTGAGCTCCAGTTTGAAGCCATGAGGTAGGTATTGGGGGGGGTGGGGGGTGGGCAAGGACTAGAATGCCACTTATAAGGCAGAGAATTGTAGACATGCTGTTTAAAAACCCATTGATAAAAATTGGAGGGGCATTAAAACCAGAACCTCCGATTTGATAGCCAAATGCAGAAATTTACATGCCAGAGTGCATCATCAGTGCACTCTATTGCTAAACAAGCAACTGTGGCATGCTAAGTTGAGGCAGACAAGACTCCTGCAAATTCAAATCCTGAAACACTTGAAGTTGAGCATTGTGTCCTCGAACCTGGAATCCCACCTCTTGTGGGCTGAGGTAGGTGTTATTTATTTGCGGCACTATTTACCATGCAAGAGAAAACATGAGGTACAACGAAACCCACTATAAGAGTTTTTATTAGGGGAGGGTGGCGAGGGGGTGTGCAGTAGGCCTACTAGGAGCAAACTGTGGAAAAGGGGGGCGAGAGAATGGGGGGAATCTGCTTTTATGGGTCCCCCCCTCCCGAGCTTGCACATACGGGCTCATGTGATCACGATGCTCACCGAGTTATATGATCAGGTAACACACGGATTAAATAGGACACAAGGCCCTGGGATGGCTAAGCATTCTGCCTGTCTGATGGACAGCGCATGTGTGGTCATGTAGCTGGGGAGTGGCTAGGAATCTAACAGTAGAATCTGCAGGTAATCAGTCTCAGACAAACAAAGTTACTTAGGGAAAACTGAAGCTAAGGCCAGTTGTACCATAATCAGTAATGGCGTACCTACTGGTGCACATAATGCTAGCACACAGGAGTTAGGCAAGGCCTCTCCGTGAACTTGAACGCTATCCAGAGCTACCCTGTCTCCAAGGGGAAAAAAATTAAACCAACAATAAAACCACCATAGCAAAATAATGTCAGTTTAAATAAGTAAATGTCAAGCCCATGGCTTTGTAGCCCATTGAGTTGTGCACTATGGGATGCTCTTGGAATCACAGCTGTTCAGGAGCCTGGTGCAGGAGGATTAATTGTTTATCAGAAATTTGAGGGCAGCTTGAGCAGTATAACAGAGCAGAAGAAAGGAACAGTCGTCTTGGGCTAAAGACACCATCGGTTGTGGTGCACTGGCTTTAGTTATGGCTGTCTATAGTCTAGGTACACTAGGGATGTGCTCATCTTAGGGGTGAGATCGGCGGAGCTGGAGAGGTGCCTGAGCAGTTAGTCTTCAACTCCCTAGGTAGCTAAGGCTGTCCTTGAGCTCCCCCAGTGGGCACATGCCTTTAATCCCAGCACTCAGGAGGCAGGCAGATCTCTGTGAGTTTAAAGCCAGCCTTGTCTGTAGAGTGAGCTCCAGGACAGCCAGGGGTACACAGAGAAACCCTGTCTCAAAACAAAAAACGTCTGCACCACAGGGCTAGAAGAAAAGTTTCAGGAAAAAAGTTAAAGATAAGGCAAAAATGATCACTACTGCCAGTGAAAGAGGCCACACTATTAAGAGTTCTGTTCCAAAAGTGAGTAAATGTTGATGAGTAAACTATGCTGATGCATTCATTCATTAGCCTCATTTGAAGTGAACAAATACCTAGAGCAGCAATTGAGTGTGTAGTTAAAAATGTTCCTACAAAGAAAACTTGAGGGTCCGTGGTCTGTCTCTGAATTCTACCGCATATTTAAAGACTAAGTAATATTACACACTACAGAACTCCACAAAATAGCCTGTCCCTGAAAGTGGCCCTCTGATTCAGGTTACATTCCTTTTGTTGCCTGTGATTTAAAAGACAGTGCTGTCCGGCATCATAATCCACCCCTTGGGAGACTCCGGGAAGGGGGTAAGGAATAAAAGGTTATCTTTGGCTACATAATGAATTGGAAGCCAACTTGGGCTATGAGACTATCTTAGTTAGGGTTTCTATTCCTGTGAAGAGACACCATGGCAAATCTTATAAGGAAAGCATTTAATTGAGGGAACTCGCTTACAATTTCAGAGGTTCAGTTCATTATCGTCATGGCGGGGAGCATGGAATCATGTAGGCAGACATGGTGCTGGAGGAATAGCTCAGAGTCCTACATCACGCAGGCAGTGTGAAGTGCTGAGACACCTGAGTGGTATCCTAAGCATAGGAATCCTCAAGCCTGCCCCCACAGTGACACATTTCCTCCAACAAGGCCACACCCACTCCAACAAAGCCACACCTCTGAATAGTGCCACTCCCTATGAGGTTATGGGGGCCAGTTACAGCCAAACTTCCCCAGAGACCCTATGTCAAAACCCGCAGCAACAAAAGGTGCTGTGGTGAACTCAGGTATAAGTGAAAGCCCAGGCCTCGAGGCACTGGAAGAGAGGTAACTTTTATAGCAACACAGGGACTCTATGATGCAAGTATTTCCTTCCAGTTTTACCTGTGTCAGTGGTAATTTAAACCTTTGTTTTTAAATTTTTTTACTTTTATTAACATTGTAATACTGTTGATTGCTTCATAGCTCAAAGTAAGTTTTGTAAATTCTGGTGGAATGTTGGGAGGTTTTCTTTGTAGATGCTTTAATCCCTCAGCATTAGAATCATGTTGTGGAAATCTTAAACTATACAACACTGGTAGCTTTTATTTTACATGTATTGGTGTTTTGCCTGTATGGATATATGTACTCCAGGTGCATTCCTGGTGCCCAGGGAGGCCAGAAGAGGGGGTCAGATCTCCTAGAGCTGAATTCCAGATGGTTGTGAGCCACCATGTAGGTGGAATTGAACCTCAGTTTTCTAGAAGAGCAGCTCATAACCACTGAGCCATCTCTTCAGCCTTTGATGGACTAGCCTTCAAAAGGATGGCTGCTGTCTTATGATTTTGTGTGTGTATTAAAGTGAAGAGTGGGCTGTTAACAACACTGATTCAGAAAAACCTTAGAGAAAAGTACTCCTTAACAATGTTAGGCCAGGGATGGTGTGGCTCAATGACAAAATGGTTATATCGACATGTCCACTCAAAGCCTGCCAAAAGGGGGCGGGTGAGAGAGAAAGGGAAGAGGCGATTATGTGAAAGAAATGAAACATTAGGATCAAAAACTGAATTCAAATGAGTTGATTTTTAGTTTTTAATCCCAAATTTTTAAAAAGCACTGGAGAAAACTTGATTTGGATGATCTTTAGTAGTTCTTTGTTTGTTTATGGTTTTTGTGTAAAGATGATGTAAAGCCATAGCCATATATCTTATTGCCTGACTGAAAAGTATGTTTTTTGGTTCCTGATTTGTCAGCTCCCTGTTACCATAACATTTGATAGCATCGTTTCTTGCTCTTGTGCTTAGCATGGTTAGGGTCCTTGGGACCTGGAGCTGCCGCCGTTCTCCTCAGAGCTAACCCCAGACGGGTTACAGAGAAGCTGCAGGCGTAGCCCTCAAGGACTCCTGTGTCATAGCTCCCTGTAAGACTACAGTTCACAGCGATCTGGAGGGAGTAAGGCAGAGAAAACCATAGGGAGCTAGTTTGCCCTTTTATGGGGAATAGAAATGCATAATATAAAAGTTTGAAAATTGGCCTGGCAAGATGGCTTCAGGTAAAGGCCCTCGTTACACAAGCCTGGTGACTGACCCACACCAGGTGGAAGGACAGAGTCTGGAGTGGAATGCTAGCTCAGCAGGTAAGAATGCATGCTGCTGCTGTAGAGCTCAGCTCCACGTCAGGCTGCAGCCAGCCACCTTAACTCCAGCTCCAAGAGGTCAGACGCCCTCTTCTGGACTCGGTCAGCACCTGCACTTGCATGGACACAAAGACATATAATTAAAAATAAAAAACCTTTTAAAGTTATTCTCTACCATGTATACGTATAGATACAAATATTAAATAGATTTTTTTTAATTTAAAAATAGATTCAGTTAGGTGTATGTGTCTCTGAGTGCAGATGCCCTCAGGTCAGAAGCGACGGATCACTATGAAGCTGAAAGTTATTGGCAGTTGTGATTATACCCTAGTGGGTACAAGGAGTCAAACTCAGGTCCTCTGCAGAACATTATGCACTCTTAACCACTGAGCCATCTCCCTGTCCCCCATTACAGTTTTTTGGAAAGTTTGGAAACTCATGGAAATACTGCTGGAGTAACAGTCATTCAAGGCTCTGTGTGGAGTGGCACCTGCTTCTTATTTTCTCTCGGACAGAGCAGCCTCATGGCTGGCCTCGCTGACCATGTAATTGAACAATACCAATGACTCATGTAATCGCCACCTTCAATAGTACCTCTGTCTCATGTAATAGTCAGATTGAGCAATACCTATGTTCGTGTAATCATCACACTGAACAATATCAGGGTTTCATATTTGGTTCCAGAAATTGGACTTTATAGAGTCCGAAGGTTCCTGCTCCTCTGAAGCACTTTCAAAGAAAGAACTCTCTGCTGAGGAACTGTCTCAGCGGCTGGAGAAACTCATCATGGAGGACAGAGCGGATGACGAGCGGATATTTGACTGGGTAGAGGTACAGACACGGCCCATGCTCTGCTGTCTCTCAGGAGAATGGCCAGTGGGGTCCTCAGAGTTCATATGGCAGTTCTTTACTTCAGACCTTTTATCCTTGGTGCACTGTGGCTTTTGTGTCGATGTGTACAGAGTGTCTGAAATTCAAAGACCATTTGGAGGGTTTTTATAAGTGCTGATTCTTTTTTATCATTTTTATTTTATTTATTTGTTTATTGGCTTTTTTTGAGACAAGGTCACATTATGTATAGCCCTAGCTAGCCTGGAACTTGCTAAGTAAACCAGGCTGGCTTCGAACTCATAGAGATCTCCTTGCCTCTTCTAGTGTACTCCCCCATGCCCAGTCAATTTCAGTCTTTAACAAGTCAAGTAAAAATCTGTTGCCGGGGCGGTGGTGGCACACGCCTTTAATCCCAGCACTCGGGAGGCAGAGCCAGGTGGATCTCTGTGAGTTCAAGGCCAGCCTGGTCTACAGAGTGAGTTCCAGGACAGGCTCCAAAGCTACACAGAGAAAGCCTGTCTCAAAAAAAAAAAAAAAAGAAAGAAAGAAAAAGAAAAAGAAAAAAAATCTGTTCAGAGCACAAACCCATTTCTCTGGGTCTCATTCCATTAGAATATATTCCATATTTTGTCACTCACTTACAACTCAAAAGAAGGTCTCTATTGTAGCCCAGGTGGGCCTGGAGCGCAGTCTCAGCACAGAGTGCTTCACCATGGCCAGCTAAGTCCTTGGTTTTTTTTTTTTTTTTTGGGGGGGGGGTTCGAGACAGGGTTTCTCTGTATAGCCCTGGCTGCCCTGGAACTCACAGAGATCCGCCTGCCTCTGCCTCCCGAGTGCTGGCATTAAAGGTGTGTACTATTACCACCGCCAGGTACCGATCCAGCTAAGTACTTTTAAAGAGGCATAAAGCAGGTGCAGCACATCTTCTCAGCATGTCTCTTGTCACCTGCTGTTCCCCACAGTGCCTCCCCAGATGTGACAATGGCTCCACATGCTTCTGTTTCTCTGGTTGACCTGGCCATGAAACCTCTAGGTCCTTCCTAGCTACTGGTGTTCCCAAAAGCTGGCCATCTGCCTGCCTGCCCTGCTGATCCTGGAAGTTCCTGCAGAGTGGAATGTGAGGGCAGGTGTCAGGAAGAGGCTGCCTTGCTCTGTCTCAGTTATAAAGCCTGTCAACACTGGCCTGTCTCAAATAGCCTTAGGTGGCTAAGCTTTCAGAAACAGAAATGGACAATGACATCTTCAGTATTTCTTGCCAGACACTGTGTTCAGACTGACTTTCTGTGGAAAAGACCATGGGATACTGTTGAAACGCTTGAAACACTTTCTTAGTGTAAGCCTAAGCAACAAGATGTACACAGTGGAATTAAATCGGGTCCCTTTGACTTCATTTGACAACTGTTCATGCACTGTTTGTTGACATCCTTAGAAAAGAGGAACAAGTTTCTCAACACCTGAAGGCTTTGTTCCAGGCTGTGCTAGAAACCAGCCCCATTTGCTGTAGATGAAGATGAACAGCAGTATTGGTCCAAGTACGCAGTCGCACAGTGCTGAGAACATGGTCCAGGCTACACTGCAGTCAGGTGCAGCTGCATCTTACTGTGTAGCTCTGGCTGGCCTCAAGCTCACTTTGTAGACTAAGCTGCCTAGAGCTCAGAGCATCTGCCTCTGTCCTCCCTCCTCCCCCCTCCCCAACCCCCAGTACTAGAATTAAAAGACATAGGCAAGCACACTCACCTGTGGTGCGGTTGGCTTTAAATGTGTAGACATGAGTCGGTCTCCTCCTGTGGGTGTTGTTGAGGAGTGCTGTTGTTGAATGCTTACACTTCCAAATGAGCATAGTACACGGTGCTGTGTGACTGAGCACAGGGGAGGAAGTTCCTTAAACTTGAGTGGCTGCCTGGAGCGTTTTTATAGACACGTGTGTTCTGTGTTCATTTCAGGCTAATCTGGACGAAAGCCAAATGAGCTCACCTGCGTTCCTCAGAGCTTTAATGACGGCCGTTTGCAAAGCAGCTATCATAGGTGAGTGACGTTTGTTGACCACAGTTCTGAGCATCTGACACAGATTGTTGGCTTTGCCTTCATCATCTGATTTTATATTGTCTTGGCTCTTGCAGTTTCTGTACAAATGGTGGCATCATATCATGCTACGTGCTGTCTCAATCATGGGGTGGATAGTTGCTTTCTCAGTAAGAACCCAGCCTCCACCTCACCTGCGTGCCTCATGTTCTGCAGTTGAGCAAAATTGTTTAATGCTTTTTGGGTCCACATAGATCTTTCCTTCCACTTTTCTTTCAGTCATCAAGGCCATATTTTCCATTCCTGAATGGGTTGAATATTTTTTATGTTTTTTTTTGAGGTGGGGACTAATGTAGCCCAGGCTAACCAAGGTCTCCTGCTTATTCCTCCCTTGTGTTAAAATTATAGGTCCATGTGACCAAATTTGGCTTATCCTTTAAATATCTATGCCTTATAAGCATGAGCACTTAACCATCAAGCTATAGCTCCAGCTCCCAATTTTGCTTTATTTTTGTATTTTTAAAGTATTTATTTGAATTTATACATTATTAATTAGTAATATTTTTAATGGATGTGACAAATTATAATTGTACACATTCATAGGGTAAAAGTGATGTTTTGAGGAATGTCTGCAATGTGGAATGTTTAAATCAAGCTAATCAGCATATCTGTCCGCTCTCCAACTTAATGGTGGAATATCTGATTAATGTGGCTCTCTTAGGTGCCATAAAACCTTGGTGCTGTTTCATTATAATTACAAACAAAAGTTGGGACATCTGTACTCAACATGCATTTCTCCTTCAGGTTTTATATCACTTTTTATAGACTGTACCATTACAAATATCTAGTGTCAGAGGCCTATAATCCCAACTCTTGAGGAAGCCGAGGCAGCAGGATTGTCAGCTTGAGGCCTGCCTGGGCTATGGAGAATGTTGAAGGCCTTACTAGGCACCTTAGTGAGACCCTGTCTCAAAATGAGAAGTTCAGGGATGTCTGGAGATGTAGCTCAGTGGAAAGTGCTTGCCAAGTGTGTGAGACGCTTGGTCCAGTCCCCCGTCCCAGCAGAAGAAGAACGTAGAGATTCGGGCTTTGCTTTCCTTGCCTCTCACAGCTGTGTGTCTGCTGTGCTCAGAGCAGTGGATGTACACTTGTGTGCTCATTCTGGTTCCTGTGTCTCTCCAGCCGACTGTTCTACCTTCAGAGTGGACACTGCTGTGATCAAGCAGAGGGTGCCCATCTTACTCAAGTACCTAGACTCAGACACGGAGAAGGAGCTACAAGCACTCTATGCACTACAAGCATCAATAGTCAAACTTGACCAGCCTGCCAGTAAGTGTCCAGCTTGGTGCCGTGAGCCCAGCTCATCGGGGGACTTGTGAGCCCTGAAGTTGGGGTTTGGACATGGACAGTAGGGCGACTTGCAACAACTTGTAGAACCAGCTGTGGGAAAACCTGTTTGAGAAAATGCTAAGTTTTGTTTAGCAGAGCATGGTGTCACACGCCTGTAATCCCAGCACTCAGGAGGCAGAGGCAGGTGAATCTCTGTGAGTTCAAGGCCAGCCTGGTCTATAGAGCAAGTTCCAGGACAGCGAGGGCTACACAGAGAAACCCTGTCTTGAAAAGCCAGGGGGGAAAATGTCTAGTTTAGGGTCTGGAGAGAGAATTCAAGTGTGACGAGTACTGGCTGCTCTTCAGTGGACCCAAGTCTCAGTTCCCAGCACCCACAGCCACTCACAACTCTCTTTAACTCTAGTTCTAAGAGATCCAGCTCCTTCTTCTGGTCTCCACAGCCACCAGGCATGCACATGGTGCACAGATGTATATACATGCAGGTAAAACACCCAAACACATAAAATTTTAAATATAATTTTAAAAAAAAGTCTGGTTGAACTAGGTGGGTAGCTTCCCCCATCATCCCAACATAGATGGGTATGGCTGGGACAGGAGGAGCAGAGCTTCAAGGCTTTGGCTGCTGTGTAAGAATATATCTCAGAAGCAAAGACAGGAAGTAAAACTCGTGTAGAGAGTTGATCCTCTCAGTAGGCCACGTCTGATGGACCTCTGGTCAAAGTGGATGTGTATACACTGCTCAGTGTGGCGACCTAGTCATCCTGAGATGCTTGAGGCCATGGTGCATGTAAACATGGCTGTTGTGACTGAGAACTTTCCATTTTGTTTAACTTGTATTGAAGTAGCCCCATGTGGGCATATTGGATGCATATTAAATACCCCTGAGGCTGGCCAACGATCTGAGCATCCTGAGTCACCCACACACCCCAGTAGTAGGTGCTAGTGCCCAGAGAACCACTGATGTCCTCAGGAATTGACTGCAGTTTGTGCACGTGGATGGAGCAGGCTTATTTCGGGGATGGCCTTGAGTGGTTCCCAGATGCTTTGCTTGTGTTAGGACATTTGCAAAGTTTTCCTTTGTTGAAAGTGAAAGTGCTTGTAGATCTTCCTGGGATATCAAAGAAAAGCAAGTTTCCCTCAGAGTTTAATCAAAGAGGGTATCAGAAACTGTAGTTGTCTTTCCTTCTCTCCGAGTCATGTGAGGTCATGCAACAGGATAGTGCTCTTCTCTGAGCCGTTGCAGATGAAATGCTTGCTGTCTGATGAAGCAGCTGCCAAGCTAACATTAGATATCCCGTTAGAGCGACCTCAGTCATCTTGGGAACTGTTAGTTTGGGATCCGGCTGCCATCAGACTTGTGGCCTCACTCCATTTCCCTGTAGATCGACTGGAGTTGTTTTGATTTTATTTTCGTTGGGTTTTTTTTTTTTTTTGGGGGGGGGGATTTACTTCAGTATTAAAAACCTAATATAATTACAAAGATCAATCTAAAAATTGTAACTATGAATCTCTCTGGCTCTCATATTTATTGGCATTTATCACTTATCGCTGCCTCTTCCATTAGTGTGATGATCAGGAAGCTGGCTGCAAGTGAGTCTTAAGTGCCAGGGGTGATGGCGCATACATTTAATCCCGGTCCTCACTGAGCAGAGGCAGGTGGATCTCTGTGAGTTCAAGGCTACCTGCTCTACATAGTGAGTTTGTGGCCAGCCAGAGCTCCATAGTAAAACCCTGTTATGAAGGAATTTTCTTTTTACTTGTGCTGTGGGTTGAACTCAGTTCCAAGGAACTATTTTAAAAGGAAGAATAAATACATGTAAAGGAGCTTTATACCTCTACCAATGTTCTCCCTCTTTTGAGTAGTAATACAAATTTCCACTGTAAGAGAAGAATAATTCAATTATTCAGGCAGTTGAGACATTTAAGACACCAAAATGTAGAGATCACTTCGTCCCATGTTTTTCATATAAAGTCACTCTTTGTTTTTAATACAGCCTTTGAATGTGTGAAGTGTTTAATTTGCTATCTGTATAATAGGAAACAGCTTCTCCATATCTGAACATAGTTGGATTTGAATTTTTAAAAAAGATATAGCCGGACAGTGGAGGCACACGCCTTTAATCCCAGCACTTGGGAGGCAGAGGCAGGTGGATCTTTGTGAGTTCGAGGTCAGCCTGGTCTACAAAGCAAGTTCCAGGACAGCCAGGACTGTTAACACAAAGAAACTCTGTCTCGAAAAACCAAAAAAAAAAAAAAAGATATAAAAGCAATGTAGAGCCGGGCGGTGGTGGCGCACGCCTTTAATCCCAGCACTCGGGAGGCAGAGCCAGGCGGATCTCTGTGAGTTCGAGGCCAGCCTGGGCTACCAAGTGAGTCCCAGGAAAAGACGCAAAGCTACACAGAGAAACCCTGTCTCGAAAAACCAAAAAAAAAAAAAAAAGCAATATAGATTGCTTAGGTTTTTTTCTCTGCAAATGGGTGTTACGTTCCTCAGCATCAAGAGTGTGTGGTGCATGGTCCTGGGAAGTGAGTATTTGTTCACTGTGTTGATTCACTTATTGACCACATTCATTCATTCACTCATTGCATGCATTCACTTACTCATTTGCACATCATTGCTTTCCCTTGCAACTGCAGTGCCCAAACCCATAGCACTTTTTACCTCCTTGCAGATTTGCTCCGGATGTTTTTTGATTGCCTGTATGACGAGGAGGTGATCTCAGAGGACGCCTTCTACAAATGGGAGAGCAGCAAGGACCCCGCAGAGCAGAGTGGGAAGGGCGTGGCCCTCAAATCCGTCACGGCATTTTTCACGTGGCTGCGGGAAGCAGAAGAGGAGTCCGAGGATAACTAAAACTTCAAATACACAAACGAAACAAAAGAAACAATTTAAGTATTTTTTTAAAAAGTTTCACGTCTTCGCCAATCACAGTGCAGCAAGGCCAACTCTCGCAGAAACCCCACGTGTGCACGAGTGGGTGAGGGCAAAGGAGACAGGTGATCATGGAGGCTAAAGGTGCTGGAGCGCGGAGCCAGCACCCCTGAGGGCGGGAGCTCGCAAACCAAAATACATGTACTATTTATAGAAAATATTTTCTGTTTTAATCTTTTCTTTTTAAACGAGGACTCATACTTTAAAAAAAAAAAAAAAACACATTTAGCAAAAAAAAAAAAAAAAAAAAAAAGGAAAGGAAAAAAAATTGAGAACTTTTAATTTATTTTAAGGACTGCAAATGCCAGTGTGTAATTTTTTAATTTGCAGTTTCTGTAAACAACTTGTATAATAGAAAAGCAGAGAAATAAATTTCCCCTTCCCTTCAGACGCACCTCACATTTGTATTAAGACATAGCTGTTAGTCCAGATTTGAGAAGGTTTGGGGTGAACAAGGTAAGAAAGATCCTTTTCTCTCTCTCTCTCTCTCCTCTCTTTCTCTCCCTTCTCTCTCTCTCCCTTCTCTCTCTCTTACACACACACACACACACACACACACACACACACACACACACACACGACTCCCACCCCTGGCATCAGATCTTTCTGCCTGCCTCTCAGCTTGCTTCAGAAAATTTAAAAATTACACTAGTAATCAAAACATACATCACCTTGGAACAGAAGAAAGTACTGTGGACCATAAAAATTCAAGAATTGTTCAAAAAAAGTACCACCCTGGAAAATACCCTGAATACCGTTGAAATCGTTAGCGCAATCTTAAGGCTTGTAAATACATAGAACAAATATTTAAAAACATAAAAAGGAACTGACTCAATACTATTTCTTTTCACTTTCAAAATATAAGGAGCAAAATAAAGACAAACCTTGCAAATTTAAAGTAGGACGTCTCCTTTGACGGCCGTCACGTGTGTGCCAGCGGGGAGGCGCTGTCTGGCCGCTTACTGCCTAATCCCAGTTGCTTCTGACCCTGTGGCGTGATGATGTGTGTGCGGGCCATGTGTGAATCTGTCCAGTGTGGAAAGAGGGTGCTTTTGCCTGGGTAGGAGTGCGGCTGTGTATATTACGACTCCGGGCAAGCAGATCACCCCAGTAATACCACTGGTTTTTAAATCTCCCATTAATCATTACAGTGGTTATAATCCAAACGGTGGGGCTGCAGAGGTGGCTCAGCGGGTAAGAGTACTTCCTGCCTGCTCTTCCAGAGGACCCAGGTTCAGTTCCCAGCACCCACGTGGCAGCTGTAACTCCAGCTCCAGAGGATCCAACACCTTCACATAGATGCATTCAGACAAAATAGCAATGCACATAAAATAAATCATTTAGGGAAAAAAAAAGACTCCTAAAGTTACCTTTGGAAGGAATGTAAAAAATTGGGCCAACAAGATGTCTGGGCGGGTAAAAGTGCTCACTGCCAAGCATGATGACCTGAGCTTGACCCCTGGGTCCACATGTGTGCTTGTGCTCAAGGTAAGTGTGTGTGCATGTGTGTGAACACACATAGGCATGCACACATAAAGTGAAAAATCCAGTGCTAAATGCTGCTTTATCATAGGTGTGGAGTTTAATATCACATCCACCTGGAGGGAAGACCTCATCATTCTAGGCGATGCAGTGGGTAGGGAGCCTCTGGTGACTTGCTGGGTCTGTGTCTGCTGTCGCTGCTGGCCTGTTTCTTCCCTTCCCCTCCATGAAGTGGCACTCGGAGATGGAGTTTCCGAGTTTCTGGGCTTTCACCCTACGAAATGATTTATGAGCAAAGCCAGGCTGATAAATAAATAGCCACCCAAATAAATACTTTGTATTTCATATCCACATAATGTAGATTTGTGCTGGCTTCTGTCTAACAAAATGTCCACAGGAGACCTTCCGACGGTGGCACCAGAGCAGCCTTCCACCGTGATAAATTGCTTTGCTGGACTGAGGCTGAGCACACTCAGAATCCTGTCACGTGTGGTCACACAGCCTGTTCCCCTGTGGTGGAGAGCCAAGTGCTAAACGTCCCGGCACCCGGCAGTGTCAGCCATGGAAATGGACATGGGGCGTGGTTTGGGAGGGTCTGAGTGACTTGGAAGCTTCAGAAAAGTCACCTGATTGAATGGTGTCATGTGGTAATGTCTCCGGGACCCTTGGGCAGAGGATTCCCATTCAGGAAGCTCCTGTAGGATGCAGGCTTTCTGAAGGATGTGATTTCAAGTGTGGGGTAGGGGTAGATGCAGGGAGAAGGTAGGATAGTGAGTACATCTTGGAAATCAATGGCTGTTTGCAGACTGGCCCATTCATCACTATTTTAAATTTAAGTTGATAAAAAATAATCAGGTTAACACATCCAGCACAATGGTAGAAATATGGTTTGGAATGTCATCCACTGGAGCAGGGGTGTACGTGTGATATATACATACATACCACGAGGTTGCTTTGGGCTTTCTTGATGCTGTGTTGCAATGTTTGATAAAATTAAAGCCATTCCTAGACCATGTGCCTGTTATCCCAGCACTCAGGGAGAATGATGACAGCCTGAGATATATGGGGGAGGGGAGGCTCTCTGGAAAGATGCCTCAGTGGATAGATCACTTGCTGCGCAAGTATGGAGACCTGCATTCAAATCCTCAGCACCTCCATAATAGCCAAGTGGGATAGTGTAGCTAGAGTTTTCCTGCTTTGCCCACAGTCAGGACAAATCTTTGTCACCCGCCAGTCCCACAGCCGCTCAGACCCAACCAAGTAAACACAGAGACTTATATTGCATACAAACTGTATGGCCATGGCAGGCTTCTTACTAACTGTTCTTATAGCTTAAATTAATCCATTTCCATAAATCTATACCTTGCCACGTGGCTGGTGGCCTACCGGCTTCTTCACATGCTGCTGGTCATGGCAGTGGCTGGCAGTGTCTCTCCGCCTCAGCCTTCTGCTTCCCAGAATTCTCCTCTCTCCTTGTCCCACCTACTTCCTGCCTGACCACTGGCCAATCAGTGTTTTATTTACTGACCAATCAGAGCAACAGATTTGACATACAGACCATCCCACAGCAGGATAGCATGCCTGCCTGCAACTCCAGCACTGTGGGAGCAGAGATGGGAGGATCGGTGAGGCTTACTGGCCACCAGTCAAACTTTAGGTCCAATGTGAAAGCCATTGGAGAAAGATAGGCAATCCTCTTCTGGCCTTGCATGTGTGTGTACATGCAGTGACTAAGTGGTGTGACTAATGAGAGACTGAGACAGAAGACTTGCTTTGAGCCCAAAGTCATTCTGGAGTAAGAGTTCTCGGTTCTAGACTCAATGAAGTTTTGAACAAAGAATGTTTTTTGTTAGGTGAATGCACAGTCTTGGATTGCTACCCTCACAGGCCTCTTCCAGGAAAGCATGGTTTCATGGGATCCAGTTTAAAATGAGTAATGCTTGGATATGGTTAGCTTGTGCCTGTAATTCCAGGACAGAAAACCCTGACACAGGAGAATGGCTGCAAATTCAAAATCAGCCTGGGTTAAAGAGTGAGAATCTGTCTAGGGGGAAACCAGGGCTGAGATGTCCTCCTGCTAAGAGTGCTTGCTCTGCAAGCTAAGGAACCTGAGTTCAATTCCTCAGCACCCACGGAAAAAGGTGAGCGTGGTTTTGTGTGCCTGTAACTGGGAAGGGGGAGACATGCCGATCCAGAGTATGCTATGACCAGAGGTGACAAGGAATGTTTCAGCATTTTAGTGAGCAAGCCTGTCTGAAGGTGGTAAGTCAGAGAGCTCTTAAGGCTCCCTGATCAGATCTCTGCACACACTGCATGGGTGCACTTAGCACATTCATGTGCATGGAACATACACAGTAACAAAACTCTGAAGCAATAATAGGCAACAACTGGCTTGCCTTTATTCCAAGACACAAAAGCTCTCTGGGGCCTGTGGCTGTGACTCATTGGTAGAACACAAGGTGGTTTTACATACATCTTTACCTCAGGAGCAGTTCATTAAATGTCTAGTTTGTTAAGTGTCTCAGGTGCACTGAAAACAGTTGACAGTTGTTCAGTAACTTGAAACCTCTCTCTCTCTGTCTCTCTCTCTCTCTGTCTCTCTCTCTCTGTCTCTGTCTCTCTCTCTCTCTCTCTCTCTCTCTCTCTCTCTCTCTCTCTCTCTCTCTCTCTCTCTCGACGGGGTTTCTCTGTAGCTTTGGCGCCTTTGTGGAACTCACTCTGTAGCCCAGGCTGGCCTCAAACTCACAGAGATCTGCCTGCTTCTGCCTCCCAAGGGTTGGGATTAGAGGTGTGCACCACTACCACCTGGCTGAAAGATGTTCTTTTTAAGGGGAGGGCAAAAAATGCAGGTTTTCAAAACAAATGCATTTTAGATTCTTGGGTAGATCACAGTTGGGTCATGAAGTAGTTTTTAAAGCAGACATTAACAGGCTGAGGATACAGGCAGTGGCAATGTGTATTAGCACAGGTGAGGTCCTATGTTCAATTCTCAGCACCAGCTAGAAAGAAACAAACATGAAACTACTTAGCATCTAGTAAGGTCTGCAGCCTCTGCTCTGGGAAATTCCTGTTCTGCATAAAAACAAAGCTTGAGCAGGGCGTAGTGGTGCATGCCTTTAATCCCAGCATTCAGCAGGCAGAGACAAGCAGATCTCTGAGTTCCAGGACCCAGGGCTATAGAGGGAAACCCTGTTTTGAAAAACAAAACCAGAAAGGTGGGGGTTCACACTCTAAAGTATAACTTCCCTTGTCTAAACCTTGGCATAGGCTCGTTTGTGTCATTGGTGTCTAACACCCTTTTGTTCTGAGCACTTAATTATGTATTTTACCTGTCCGAACCTGGAATCAAGGCCTGGCATCTGGTGCGGGTGGTTTTAGAGACCAAGACAACCTACTGTTCTTGGGCTGCCTCAGCATCCTGGTGTGCAGACTCTTCACACTCTTTACTGAAGGAAATACCTTGCCACAGAAGACATGGGCCTCAGCCAACAGACTTAGGAGCCCTGAAGTGCTGATGATGGAGAAAAGAGGGTGCTGTCCTGGCATGTATGAGACCCTGGGCATGAGGGAAGGAGAAATGGTTGTATGTGTCTGTGTCTGGGTATCTCTCTGTGATCTCTGATAATGACAGGAATTATTTCTCCTTCCTGGTATGATGGTTTATCTTTCCCTCAGCTGGTAATATTCAGAGTCCACTGAAATCTGTTCACTGCAGTGTGAAAACGTTACCCAGGGATGGAGAGTCAGCTCAGTGGGTGCAGGGCTCCACAAGCCTGAGGACTGGAGCTCCATTCCCCAGCACCCACAAAGCAGGGTAGGTGTGGAAGCTTGCCTGTAATCCTGATGCCCAAGAGATGGGATTCCTAGGGCAAGATGATGAGCCCTGGGTTCAGTGAGAGGTCCCCTGCCTCAGTAAATACAGTGAGAGTAATCAGAAAGACTTCCAGCTCTGGCCTCTATACAATAGCGCTCCTGCATATGCACTGTGTATGCATGAGCATTCATGTTGTCAGACTTTGGGCTGCCAACTCACAGAAAACAACAAAGACTTATTAATTACAAATGCTTGGTCGATAGCTTAGGCTTGTTTTAACTAATTCCTTTAACTTCAATTAATCCATTTCTATTCATCTACGTGTTGCCCCAGGCTCATTTACCTCATATACATACTTCCCATCCTGCTTGCTCTGCTTCCCTCTGACTCCACCCTTCTCCCTAACATTCTCTCAGTCAGCTCTTTATTAACCAATGAGAGTAATACATACTTACAGTGTACAAAGATTGTCCTACAGCATTTCCCTCTTTTTGTCTAATTAAAAAGGAAGATTTTAACTTTAACACAGCAAAACTATATATAACAGAAACAGTTATTAAGTAAGAATTACAGTTACATTTGGATTTGGCAAAATTAGAGAAAATACTCTTATCTGTTTTTGTGAGTCTAAAGTTTTGTGCCTTTATAATGGTAAGTTTTACTTACCATTATAACTAAGGAAAACTTTATGTCTAATTACTTGGTCTTTAACTCCATCAAAGACCCCAGAAGGGTGGAATGTTACCTAACGACAAAGACTTCTGGCTGCCTGGACAGTTACTCAAAGTTCTTCTGTAACATTGGGGCATCCAACTTGGGCCTACAAAAAATGTCTGACAGAATTTTAAAGGACTGTCCTACCTTGTGTTGGCACAAGTTTGGCAGTCATTTTCTTTTGCATCCTGCTGGTGAGTTTGGACAGTAACTGTCAGCAATTGAGGCAAGAGCAGTTTCTTGCCCAGATGGCTAGCTTTCGCCATAAAGAAAGCAAACTCCATATGGATGTTCTTTGATGCTGATCTCTTGATGTACATTGGTGCTGTCAGGAGCAGACATGTCCCACTGCCATGAAAAGCCTTATGTTATAAAAAAAATTTTAATGCCATATTTTGTATATATTTGAAGTGTTGAAGACCATGTATCTAAATATATGTTTAACTTTGAAAACATACCTAATATGACTACAAGTTTGATTATTATAAATGACTACTAACCTGTATTTCTTAGTTATACATTACATTTTTAAGTAAGTTGCATGAGCAAAATACCCCCAAACAATAGTAGAAACATACATACAGTATAACAAAACTAACTTTGAATTTGTTATCAATAAACCAAAACTCATACTAATGTAAAATATTTTCAGATTAGGAGTTGCTTTTTGGATTAAAGTAGATTCAATAATCTACCCTTTTATCTCATCATTTCTATATTATATTCCCCCCCTTTTTTTCTTTAGAAAGAGATCTTTGAATTTAACTCCTTTACTTAGCTATTTTCCTGACTATGATCAATAACAACTTGTAACCAACCCTGCTTAAATGATGACAAACATCCATAACCCATCTTTGGGAATGTGGGCATTATTGCTCTAGAAATTCCTGTTGTCTTCTGGCACTGGCATCTTTGGGCAACCGTGAGAAGAATTAGAATAATGGTTAAGTCTTGGCTGGAGTAGTCTGTGAGGCTGGATCTTCTTAACCTTGAAGCTGTTCTGAATGCAGAACTCTGAGAAAACTGCAACAGAGGTGCTCTGAGATGTTGGATCACCTGGGCCAGCCATTTTCATTGTTCTCTGGTCTCCTTGTTCTGAAAATACATAAACTTTTAAAGGTAACATACATATTTGAATTAACATAAGTATAGACTGTGTGTTGTATGCAAGTTAGCCACAGATGATTTTTTGTTTTATGTTTGAGTAGGTAAAATATATGTTACATGTCTTGTAGTTTTTGTAAGTTTATTTCTTTATGTCTGTAGCTAGGACTTTCAGGGAGTCTTCCTTAATCAAACTTGATCAAACCTTGAATGAATCCACAGCCTTTCGTTTTCTGTGGAAACAAAAGCACAACCTCTTCCCCAAAGCAACACAAACACATCTTTTGACTTCCATTTTGAAGTCAAAAGACAGTTTTAAAAGATATAGGTTGGTTTAATCCAGCAGCCTTCACAATCCAGTGTCTCTTAGCAGCTAACATTCCTTCATTAGCAACCAGATAATCTAAAGACAACACAATAACATACAGAATCCAGACTCCCCATGTATTTTCTATCTTTGTGTAGCTTTTTCCCTTTCTTTAAAGACTATCATTTTTAAACTATTTTTTATGACTGTGTATACCATTTCTCTATTCTCTCCCAAACCTATGTCCACTTTTAAACATTTAGAGGTGTAATCCATTTAGAGTTTTTTTTTTTTCTGTTTGAATCTCTTTACTGCATATCTATAATCTTTTCTGTCTGCAGGAGCAAAACTTAAACCTGCCATGAGGCCTAGTTCATGGCGTGTTGGTGGGGCTTACTCTGGCAGCACTCACACTGGCAGCTGAAGCCCTCAGGCATTGGCCGGGAGATGCTTCTCTGTACCACTGCCAGCATGAGAGAAATGAGACTAAGAAGCCACATTTGGCTCTGTTTTTGTGTGGTTAGAACTTTTGTGAAGCTTTCTCAGGTCTTATATAAATATAGGTGCTGGACATTTGGGCACCATCTGTAGTTGGACCTTTTTTGGACTGCCAATTCAGAAAAACTGACACAGAGACTTATTGTTAATTATAAATGCTTATCCGATAGCTTGGGCTTGTTTTTTAACTAGCTCTTATAACTTAAACCATTTCTATTAATCTATGTATTGCCCTGTACTTCCCATCCTGCTCACTCTGTATCTCATAGCATTTCTTCTGACTCTGCTTTTCTCCCCAGTGTTCTCTCTGCCCTGAAAATCCTGCCTAGCCATCAGCCAGCCAGCTCTTTATTAACCAAAGAAAGTAATACTTAATTGCAGTGTACAAAAATTGTTCCAGAGCACACTCATGCATGTGTACTGTGTGCGCATTAGCAAGTGTATACACATGCACATCACAGTTGTCTGCATGACCCAATGGCATACCTCTGTAGTGCCAGCTACTCCAGAAGGAAGATCCTTTGAGTCCAGGTTAGAATCAAAGTGAGATTTCCTACTGAGGCAAGCATGGCATGGGAAGGACAAGATGGCACGTGTCTGTAGTCCCAGCACTTGGGAGGTGGAGGCCAAAGATAAGAAGTTCAGGTTGACCTTGGCTAAGCAATGGAACACTGTCTCGAAAGGAGGTGGGAGGGCCAGACCTGATGATTCAGACCTTTAATCCCAGCACTTAGCAGGCAGAGACAGGCCTGGTCTATCTACATACTGAGTTTCAGACAGCCAGGGCTACATAGACCCTGCCTCAAAAAAAGAATTAGTTGGGGGTGTTGTATCAGTGTATGGGTGGGTGGGGGGTCAGTTGTTACTTGGATGACTAAATAGTAGTGGGAAGCATGAGTTGCTAGAAATGAATTGACAGAGCTGGGTGGTGGTGGCGGCGGGAAGCAGAGGCCAGTGGAGCTCTGAGTTCGAGGCCAGCCTGGTCTACAGAGTGTGTTTCCAGGACAGCCAGGGTGCTTCATAGACCCTTTCTTGAAAAAAACAAACCTGAAAGTTTATCAATAAAAGTGAAAAATAAAGATTAAAAACTGAAAGCTGGCCAGACATGGTGGTATGTACCTTTAATCCCAGCACTCAGGAGGTGGAGGCAGTAGGATCTCTGTGAGTTCAAGCTTAGCCTGGTCTACATTGTTCTAGGACAATGTAGTCAGGGCTACATAGAGAACCGTCAAAAGATAAACAAACCTGGAAGGCCGGCCTACCACCAACTGTACATGGCCATATACCCAAGCTTTCACTGATTTCTTGCAAAGATTGCCTTCAGCAGTAAATAGAATGATACCAAATTCAGAAGCTAGACAAAGAATTAAATCTCTCGCTTTTGAAAATGCTAGTTCACAATGCAAAAGGGTAATTAGGCCATTAAAAGCAACATCAACACCCTTGGAGGAATTGATCTGAGATACAATCAATATTCAATCTCATGACCACAATGATGCTTGGATAGAAAAGGTGATTTCCAGAGGTTTGAAGAAAAATCAAAATGTCAAGTGTTTCAATTGTGGTAAACAAGGTCACCTAAAAAGGGATTGTAAGCAGGGCATTTCTAGAAACAATGTTTTTTCCTAAGAATAATCCCAACAGAAAGCCCCTCTCTTCTGGAACATGCAGAAGGTATGGCAAAGCCAGGCATTGGACTAATGTAGATCAACAAGGGACAGTCAAGGTAACCCTTTGCCATTGGGAAACTCCTTGAGGGGCCTCCCGAAGGTCCCCACGTCAAATGCAGTTTAGTTGTTACCTGTCATAGTAGATAACAATGAAACAGCTACCTCTCTCAGGACTTGACAGTTAACCCAAATTTTCTTTTCAGGATCCCCTAAAGATGCCTTCACCCCCAGACAGCAGGAAGTAAATTTAAGAACAGAACACCCACATTCCCAAGAGGTGGTGTGTGTGGTTTCTGGTTGTTCAGTGTGTTACCGATATTTGTCATTGTTTATGGTAGTTACAAGTCGTTATTGGTAATGGTCAGGAAAAAAGCTGAACACAGATTAGACTCAGAGTTCTTGTTTTATTTTTATTTTTATTTTTTATTTATTTTTTTTTTTAAGATTTATTTATTCTGTACACAGTGTTCTGCCTGCATGTTTGGTGAATGCCAGAAGAGGGCACCAGATCTCACCACAGATGGTTGTGAGCCACCATGTGGCTGCTGGGAACTGAACTCAGGACCTCTGGAAGAGCAGCCAGTGCTCTTAACCTCTGAGCCATCTCTCCAGCCCCTAGAGTTCTTGTTTTAAAAAGAAAAAGGGGGATATAGAAATGATAGGATAGGATAAAGATAGATTATTGAATCTACTCTGAAAAGAAAAAGGGGGGATATAGATAGGATAAAAGGGTAGATTATTGAATCTACTTTTAAAAAGCAACTGCTTGTTTTAAATATCTTACATTGATATGGGTCTTTGTATATTTATACAAAGTTGAGATTATTTTTTAGAATATACTGTTCATATATTTCTAATCTTGCTCAAGGTATTATACATCTTGTTTAACAATGTAATGCAAATTGCTAGTCCTTGACAGTTATTACTGGGGGGTTGGAAGAGGGAGGACAGGGGAATCTGTGGTTGATATGTAAAATGAATAGAAAATCTCTTAATAAAAAAAAAATTAACTCTTAAAAAAGAAAGTTATTACCAACTATTTAGGATAATAAGGAAATGCAGGTTAGTAATTAGTCACCTATTACAATCGAACTTGTAGTCATTTTAGGTATGTTTTCAAGGTCAAACAGATATATTTTAGATAGGTCATCTTTAAACACACAGAAATCTACAGAATATGGCATTTAAGATGTTTTAATAACATAGGTTCTTCATGACAATGAGACATGTCTACTCCTGGCAGCACCAGTTTACTTCAGAGAAGATGATGGGCACTGAAGAAACTCCACATGGAGTTTACTTTGTGGCAAAAGCCAGCCACTGGACAAGAAAGTGCTCTTGCCTCGACTGCTGACAGTATGCTGTCCAAATGGGACAAGCAGGACACAAAAGAAAGGACCGCTGAACTTTGCCAAAACAAGGTAGGATAGCCCCTCAGATAATCCTGCTTCACAGATAAGTCTGTCAGATATGCTAGGCCTATAGGATGAAGATTGGTGCTCTAAAGTTACAGAGGAACCTTGGGTGACTGTCCAGGCAGCAACTGTTTCTGTCATTTTCACATTTTTTTGGACATCACTTGCTTGTACTTCCTGCTTACTCAGGTAATATTTCCTTCTTGGGTCTCTGATAGAGTTGAAGACTTTATAGTTATAGTTTTCCTTGTTACCAGATTCAGAAAAGACATTCACTAAGCCAGGCAGTGGTGGCACATGCCTTTAATCCCAGCACTCGGCAGGCAGAGGCAGGTGAATTTGTGTGAGTTCAAGGCCAGCCTGGTCTACAGAGCAAGTTCCAGGACAGGCTCCAAAACTACACAGAGAAACCCTGTCTCAACAAACCAAAAGAAAAAAAAAAAGACATTCACTAAAGTGTATAAGGTTGAGAGACATTAAAAGATAGTTTAAGTAATGCAAATTAGAATAGTGAATTAGGTATAACCTTTTGTCTCACCAATATAGGATAGATATGGAGTATTTTCTCTGAATTTGTCAATTATTAATGGCCTAGACATTATCAATGTATTTATTGTCTGTATATATAGTATATAGTTATTATACTTATTGGTTTGTTTCCACTTGCTCCATCTTTATGCCCGATGCTCCAGAGCTACCTGTCATTTCCTATATAAACATGAGATTTTAGTCCAACAGACTTACATGCCATACATCTCTAAATCTCACTAGGGAGGGAGAAAAAAAGAGAAATTATTACCTTAATAACAGACTGGATTCGGAATACTTGCTGCATGCTAAGTTACATACACCTTAGCTATTGTTGAAAGTTAGAAAGGATGCAATGACATTCCCAGAGCTTTTTTCTTGTGTGTTTGTGTGTGTTTGCCCCTCCCCCTGTAGACAGGGTCTCTCTACATAGTTTCAGCTGTCCTGAAACTCACTGTGTAGACAGGCTAGCCTTGAACTCAGAGAGCTCTGCCTGCCTTTGTCTTCCGCATGCTAGTATCAAAGGGGTGTGCCAGCGCACCAGGTTGCAAGTACTATCTTGATACTTACAACTTCACTTTCTAGCAAGTACATGGTTATATGTTCTTTACATTTTTGTTCTATCATTCTTCTTGGAAATGTAATTATATATTTTAAACTTTAGATATAAATCTGTGGAGATGCTGCCCAATTCTTATTGGAATCATCTTGCATGAGGAAGGACTTAAAAATGAAGGAAGCAGCAGATGACATTGAGGCCAGCCTGTCTTTATAGTAAGTTCCAGGCCAGATAAGACTACATAGAGAGAGCCTGTCTCAAAGACACACACATACCAATGCAGGAAGTTTTCAAGTATATCAATACATAAAAGTGGTGCCTTAGTTAGGTTTCCTATTGCTGTGAAGAGACACCATGACCACGGCAACTCTTACAAGGAAAACATTTAATTGGGGTGGCTCGCTTTGAGTTTCAGAGGTTCAGTCCATTATCAACATGGTGGAGAGCATGGTGGTGTACAGGCAGACATGATGCTGCAGAAGCTGAGAGTCATTATCTTATAGGCAACAGGAAGTCAACTAACACACCGAGGGAAGCTTGAGCAAAAGCAACCTAAAAAGCCTGTCCCCACAGTGACACACTTCTTCCAACCAGGCCACACCTCCCAATAGTGCCACTCTTGGGGGGCCATTTTCTTTCCAACCACCACAAGTGAGATAGGGGACGGAGGGTGTCTCAGTGGCTTAGGTCCCTTGTTCTTGTAGAGAACTTTAGTTTGGTTCTCAGCAGTTACAACTGACTGTAACTCAATTCCCAGGGGTGCAATCCTCAGACACCTGCACACAACTGGTACACATACAAACAGGCATACACCCATATACATGAGTAAAAACATTTTAAAGAGGATTTTAAAAGGAATAGAATTATTAAGAAAACAATCCCTCAAAATGACCAAAATTCCCCCTTTAACATTTTTATTTAAATTTTTTTTTCATACCATATATTTGATCGTTTTCCACCCTCCTCCAACTCATAAATCCAACTCCGATCTCCCCAGGGAATTGGTAATGTCACCAGTGCTGACACTCACCAGGGAGGAATTTTTAATGGTGGAGATTTAATCGACTTAGAACTTTTGGAGTGTTGGCCGCTATGGCAGGGTCAGAGGACTGGAAGTGTTTGGTTTCCTAAATAAGCCCTTAGAAAGTGGTCCGCCCGGGTGAGCTTCGGGCGCAATGCATCAGCTACTAGCTCCATATCCACAAGACTCACGCTACTTTACACACACTGGATCTTTCCAAAACTGGCTTTGAAGAATTACACCTACCATCTTTCCTTTACTTCCCTTTCCGTATTTCAACGAGCTCTCATGCATTCCAAGCGGGCCTCAAAATTGGCTGCGTACCTAAAATGACCTTGACATTTTGATCCTCTTGCCTCTACCTACTGAATGCTAGCATTACAAGCCTGCGCCATCACACTAGTCTTTGTGAGGTGCTGGCGAATGGAACCTCAAGGCTTTCTTCATACTAGACAAGCACTCCTAACCACTGAACTACTTCTCCAGCTGCAAGAATTCGTTTTCAACAGCGGTGGTGTATAAATTGCCCGAATTAGCGGATCCCAACGTAAAGTGCCAATTCAAAGGCATCTCCCTCCTCCTAGTTCCGTGGTTTCTCTTCGGAGGGAAGTGCCGATCGGGAAGCTCGGGCAGACCAGGCTCGCGATGGAGAAAACCATCTTCCAGTCCTTGGTCACTACACCGCCAGTCCTCAGGATGGTGGATGGTATTTAGTCTAGCGCCGTTTAAGGGAGGCTGGAGTCCCAGACACGAAGGGCCCTGGGTCGGCGACCGAGGACGCACCGAATGCGCAGGACACAGCCGGGAAGCTCCCGGCCGCGCCGCGCTCCGCCCCGCGCCGCCCGCCCCCCTGCCCGCCGTCCCCGAGCGCCCTCTCGCGCCCCCGCGCGCCCGCCCGGGACCCACGTCGAGGGAGCGCGCGGGGGGCGGGGCCGGCGCGGGGGCGCGCGCGCGAGGCCGCGGGCAGGGGGGCGGGGCGGCAGAGCTCGGTGCCCGGCCTGGAGGACAGCGGTGTCGGAGTCGGCGTCGGCGGTCGGCGGCGGCAACGCTGAGAGGCCGTGTGGGACGCGGGCGCCGGGTCGCCGGAGCTCAGAGGTAACGCGGGACGGACCTGGCGCGAGAGAACTGGACGCGGGCCCCCGGCACGAGTGGCGGAGGCCTCCGGCCTGGGCGCTGACGCCACTGCTGCCCGGGCGCAGGGGGCGGGGCGCGGGGCCGGGGAGCCGGCGCCTTTTGTCCGCCCGCCGCGGCCGCTGCGCCCTCTCGCGTCGCGCCTGCCACCTGGCCCCTGCCCCTGCCGCGCAGGCCTCCGGGGCCCTGCGGCGCGCGCTCCCGCCCTTGTTTTGTTTGGATTTGGGGAGGAGGGGCAGCTCTTCCCTGGTCGTGCTCCCCCCCCCAGCGCGTCCCAGCGCGCATGCGCCGGCGTGCCCCGCGGCGCCTTATTGGCTGCGAATTCGCGCATGCTCTGAGGCCCGTGGCCCGACTTCCGGCGCGCCCTCCCCTCCGCCCACTCTCAACGGTCTTCCAGCCGGTTCGAAAGATGCCGGCGGTAGTGACTGGCTGCGGCGGGCCCGCCCCTCCGGGTTCTCCGCCCCCGCCGCGGCCGCGGCCGCCATTACGGAGCTCCCAGTGGTGAGTGTGCGGAGCTGAGGCCCCGCGGGGTGCTGCCGAGTCCCCCGCGGATCGGAGCGCGGAGCGGTCACTGCCCCGAGCCGCCGCTGCCGCCCCCGGCAGCCCCGCGCAGGTCCCGGCCCCCGCTCCCCCGCTCTGCGCTTCCGCCACCGCCACCGCCGCCACTGTGTCACGCGACCGCTCGCGCCTTTGTCTTCGCTGCTCCTCCCGGCGATGCTCATCCTCTGTGGGCGCTGTCGCTTTGCTGCCGCCGCCGCCGCCGCTGCCATCGCTGCCATGACGGCCTTGCGCTTCCGTGTCCCCGCGTGCCTACAATTCCTTCAGCCCCAGGGCGCTCCCTAGGCCCACGCAGCTAGGGTTGTCAGTGTCAGTTTTTTTTGCCCGGGCCCGAGCTGATCCAGACCTAGCCAGTCTTCACGCCCCTGAGGCTCAGCCCTCCCGCACAGCCTGAATCGCTTGTCACGTCTGCGGTTTCTTACTGCACTTCTCCCACTGTCCATTGCTTTGGAGAGCGAGTCTTTTATTTTACCTGCGACCTCAGGCGCAAGCATCTTAGAGTGACAGTCGTTTTCACTTGATCTTATCCTAAAGGCCTAGAAGTGATTAGAAATGCGTTACGGTTTTTGTTTTTTTTCCCTAGTCAGCGTAGGCATAAAACGGTTACAAGCTTTTAAAAACGCTCGTACCCCTTTCAGTTTCACCGTAATTTGTTCAAAGCTTATTTCAGGTTTTGTTTTAGAGGTGGTCTCCCTATCTGTACTCACTGCTGCCTTGTGATCCTCCTGTTTCAGCCTCCTCTTTTCGAGTGCTTGGGGGGATTGGTGTGAACTGTTGTTACCTCAGAGTGTTGTTACCTCATGTGTAACAGCTTGAAGATTGGGGTTTTGGCCCTAGTTTTCAAATTAACTTGGAAGATGGACGACTGGAAGTTGACTAGGAAGTTACTGAAGCCCATGTCGATGCCAGCCTTAACTCCAACATGTGGAGTCAGTCCTGTATCATCGGCGTCTGGCCCAGTCAAGATAGACATCACTGCATGCTGATTTATGAGATGGAAAAGTTGCCAGCCATTACGATGGTTTATCTGAGTGTAGTGAGAAAACTCAGACTGAGCTGTTGGAGGTATTTAGTGCTCTCTATTAGTGACATTAGAAAGTATGTGTATTGTATGGAGTGTGTGGTAACTTATGAGATGCTGGTCCCTTTTCTAAAAACACAAATTGTAAAGGATAGCAGTAGTTTGAGACACATGCTGCAGCCCTAGACATATTGCCCTTTATAATGGAATAAACTACAACCATGGAATTGGGCTTTCTATTTCTGCAAGTCCTTTATTGCCTATAATAAAACAACTTAGGCATTTAGCTTGTCAAAAGTAAATCTCTGTTACTATTCTAACATTCAACTAAAAAGAACCCAAAAAACTCGTGGCCACAGGAGAACTTTATAAGCCACAGGTGAAAATACATTTTGGTTTCCACATGTTAAAAAACATAATTTTCATTCTCTGGCAAATACATTTTAAACTCCCATTCTGACCCTGCTGTGTTTTAGGCACTCCGTTTGTATCCATTACTCAGTAAAAAAAATACCTGCCTCATTTCCAGAGTAGCATGCAGTTGTACTACCAGCATTGGGAAGGTGGATTAGAAACTCAGAGGCATCCTCTGCTACGTAGCAAGCTTGAAGCCAACCTGGGCTACAGGAACCCCCCTCTCCCCCCCTCCCCACGAAAATCCCTATCAGGGAGCTAGTTAAGCTGTCTGAAAGATCTCATCAGAATGCTGTAAAAAAAAAAAAAAAAAAAAGTTCAATTACAAGGTACGCTGATAATATTAATTAGAACAGTCCTGACTGACCATCTATTTGGCTCTGTTAGCTGTTAATGAAAAGTGAATTTAAGCAGGGCATAGTAGCACATACCTTTAATCCCAGTACTTAGGAGGCAGAGGCAGGTAGATATCTATGAGCTTGAGGCCAGCCTGGTCTACAGAGCGAGTTCCAGAACAGCCAGGGTTACACAGAGAAACCTTGTATCAAAAACAAACAAAAAATGAATTTAACAACTTATTAACCTATTACAGAACAAAAAATACTATGGGTTAGCATTCTATGGCCCTTAGTAAAGAAATTAAGAGCTGAGGCAGATGTTTTTAAATATTTCCCCCAAATAACTATAGGTGTTTTCGGTTTTTTTCAAGACAGGGTTTCTCTGTGTAGCTTTGGAGCCTATCCTGGAACTCCCTCTGTAGACCAGGCTGGACTAAAAGCATGCACTACCACCACCCGGCTATTTTAATTTTATTTTATGTGCATTGATGTGAAGGTGTCAGATCCCCTGAAGCTGGAGTTACAGACAGTTGTGAGCTGCCATGTAGGTGCTGGGAATTGAACTTGAATAGTTGGTATTCTTAACCGCTGAGCCATTTCTCCAGCCCCTAACTATAGGTGTTTTATGACTTTTTTTTATTACATGCATTTATTTGGGGTGTTGAGTCGGGGGGAATGTGCTCAACACCATGCCTGTGCTGAGGTCAGAGACAACCTTCAATAGTAGATTCTCTTAACCATGTGGATGGATACTGTACTTGGGAGCTTTGTGTGTTTCTGTATGTTTTCCTGTATAGCATGTTCACCCACCTAGTGATGTTGTACATTAGGAAGAATTCATCAGCCCTGCCACTTTACAAAGGATCATGTGATCATAGTGTTTTACTTCTATATCGTGTTTGCTTGGGAAAATACTGCCTTAGTTTTAATTATAATTTTCAGGGGAAGCACATTGCTACATAAATACTGCTTGTTTGCATTGAAATCCCCATGCAAACAACCCAAGTAATGTCCTGAGCCATCTTGGCCTTTTTTATTTTATTTTTTAAGGGGTATTGGAGGATGGGGTTTGAGGCAGGTTTTCTCCGTGTAGCCCCGGCTGTCTTAGCTGTCCTGAAACTCACTATGTTGGCCATGCTGGTCTCAAAGTCAAAGATCTCTCTGCCTCTGCTCCTTTACCCCCTAATGCTGAGATTAAATAAGTGCACCACCATATCCAGCATGCTTTGGGCTGTTAGGAATTTTAAATCTTTGTAAATATTTCTAATTCACTGTTGTCAATAAGATATTTGTATGTTTGGGGAGTGGGCAGATTGAGGTAGTAGGACCCAGCGTGCTCCGGATCATCCTGTCTCAGCCTCCCATAGTGCTGGGGGTTATAGTTGAGTGCATTGTCCGAGCTTGCATTCTTTCAGCTCTCTTTGCAACTGATAGAGAAGTATGGAATTGCCACCTGTGTTTGCAGAAGATTTTTCTCTAACTGAAAGCACTCTGTTTAATGTTTTAAAATTTTACCCTAGTTTGTTGTGGCCTGGGACTATTACATAACAGGATAAAAGGTCTTAGATTTCTAAAAAGTTAGAGATTAAAGAAGAAATTAATTATTCCCCATCATTGTTAGTTGCTCATGAGCATGGATTCTTAAACACTTAAATAACCATTTTCCTCTACTAAGGAATTTTTATTATAGAATATCAGGGTCCAGCTGGGCGGTGGTGGCGCACGCCTTTAATCCCAGCACTCGGGAGGCAGAGCCAGGCGGATCTCTATGAGTTCGAGGTCAGCCTGGTCTACAGAGCAAGATCCAGGAAAGGCGCAAACCTGCACAGAGAAACCCTGTCTCAAAAAACCAAAAAAAAATCAGGGTCCTAGATTAGAGTTGTGTGCATGCTGTGCACATATGTGTGCATGTGTGGAGGTCAGAGGTCACAGACAGGAGTCTTCCTCAGTTGCTTTCCATCTTATAATTTGAGACAGGGTCTCTCACACTGAAACCACAACCTCACCATTTCAGTTTCACTGGTTGGCTGTTGAGCTTTGGGGATCTGCCTGTCTATACTCCCAGTGCTGGGGTTACAGATGGGTACCAAACATGCAGCTTTTACATGGGTGGTGGAGATGGAATTCAGATCCTCATGCTTTCATAACACTTTACCCACTGAACCATCCCCCCCCCCCCATTAGTGGTTTTTTGTTTTTGTTTTTTTCCTTTTTAAGGCTCAGGAGTGTTACGATCAGGTAAATTTGGGTGAGTGCATGAGGGTTTTTTTGCGATTTTGTTTGCTTGTTTGTTCACTTGTTACGAAAAGATTTCATCCTTTAGCTCACGATGGCCTAGAATTCAGAATTCAGTATGTATTGCCTCCTGCCTCAGCCTCCTGAGTTCTAGGATTGCAGGCATGTGCCACCATGCTTGACTTTCTCTGTGGCTATTTGATTATGCTCTTTTTTCTGTGTGCATTTGCTTATGTTACACTAGGACAAGATCTTGGATGTATACTCTGTTGTCTAGGTGGTGATCTAAACTCACCTCCCTGGCTCTGGAGGTTCTTCAGTGTTAGGTTCTCAGTGGAAATTTTTTTTTTTTTTTTTTTTTTTTTTTTTGTTTTTCGAGACAGGGTTTCTCTGTGTAGCTTTGCGCCTTTCCTGGAGCTCACTTGGTAGCCCAGGCTGGCCTCGAACTCACAGAGATCCGCCTGGCTCTGCCTCCCGAGTGCTGGGATTAAAGGCGTGCGCCACCAACGCCCGGCCTCTCAGTGGAAATTTTACCCTTCAGTTTTCCCTTTAATGAGGGGAAAATTTTTACTCTCTAATGGAGATAGAGGTAAAGATTACAGTTAATTTTCTTGACCCCATAAGAATGATAACAAAAATCATCTTTACTAAACTGCTTCTTGGCTAGACCTGCGCTTAGTCTCCTTCCTGAATTCCAGATGGATGGCAAGAGGGGTTGGAGTCAGGTTCCTTAGCCCACCCTTGTCCTTGCTGCCTTTGTTCCTGTGGAAATTGCAAAGCTGCTGTGGCTTACGCATTCCTCTTAGTCATTGCTTTACATTGTTGATATGTTAATAATGTTGTCTTTTTTAGTAATAACTAAGTCATCTAACGTAAAGTTTTAGTTGTATTTATTCCCTTTGGAATATTGAATTGAGACGTTTTAGTTTAGTTTGTTTCTGTTGATCTTCACACCAAGTCTTTTCTGTGCTTTAGGTTGACTCTCCACACTGAAGCCATTAGGAAAAACCCTTGTGATTAACAGCAGAGGCTTCAGAGTGTCACCAGTGTTCAGGCCTAGAAATTATTTTAAATGGCGACTGATATGTCTCAAGGTGAACTCGTCCATCCTAAAGCACTCCCACTTATAGTAGGAGCTCAGCTGATCCACGCGGACAAGTTAGGTGAGGTAGGGGCTGATGCATTCTTGAAGCTCACTCTTGGATCAATCCCTGACTTCAGGCTCTGCTGGGTTCTTCATAGATACAAAGTTCTGTTCGTCTTCCCCTTCCCCTCAAATTTGTTATAAAACTTTCAACCTTCTAAATTGATTCCAGATTACCTATAACTTTCCATTTGAAGTTCTGTCTAAAATAAAATATTTTGAATATTTTTAAAATCATCTTTCATTTAAAATTAACTCGTTAATAGTAATTTGCATCAGATCCTAGAGTTGACTTGAAGAATTCTCCTACATCTTTAACACCCAGTTAGGTCCCTTGAGAGAGACAGAAGAGAACTCTATCCTGTGTGATTATGGGCATCTGTTTTCTTAGAAGGCAGAGGATAGCACCATGCCAATACGACGAGCTGTGAATTCTACCCGGGAAACTCCACCCAAAAGCAAGCTTGCTGAAGGGGAGGAAGAAAAGCCAGGTAAAGTAAAGTAAATTTAAAAAGACAGAACACTCCAATTTGAAGTATTCCATAAATCTTTTTGAACTTAATTATTCTCGTGTTCATAATGCAGTGTTAAAGAGTATTTGAAGAGAGAAGTAGTAGATGTTGGTATGTCCTGCTGGACCCTGTGGGTAAAGAGTGCATTTTCTATTTGAAGGCCTTAAGAAAGTAAAATGTAATGTTCTTGGAATTGAAAACAAAAATGAAGAGCAATTGGTGTGACATTTTAGACATAATAATGCCCTGGGAGAGATGGCTCTGGAATTAATTCAGGAAGGCCTGGGCTTTTAGGATGGGCAGTGGGATCATCAGGAGGCCATAGGGAAACACGTGGGTGTGATCTGTTAGTGGAGAGAGATGAGCCGGTCAGGTAGGAGGACAGAGTGGAGGACAGAAAACTAGGCCCATCAGCCTGAGAAATGTTGTTCCTTCATGCTCTTTCTAGCCTCCTCTTCTGGCTCCCTGTTAGTCTTTGTCATGTGATCTTTTTGCTTGCTTTCTTTATCCCTTTCCTTTTTTTCTTCTATATCTTGGGTTTGCCAAAATGAGCATACCATTCTTTCCCTGTCTGGGCTTTTTTTTTTTTTTTGAACCTGGATTTTGTCTCAAAATCTTAAAGTGCTGTACCCCGTTTGGGCATCCATGCCTAAGGTGTAATAAGGAATGTGAGAGTCAGAATTTAAAAAGTGATGTGGGCAGGTGAGTTGATTACCACTGCATCTCTGGCCATGTGGTAGAATGAAGTGTGGTACTGTGAAGACTGAAAGGTGGTTTTGAATTTGAGACCAGTCAGGGCTATATAGCATGACACTGCCCCCAAAACCAAACCCTTACATTCTTTGCTCACTCATAAGAAGTAGCTGATCCAGGTTCCATCATGAATTTTCAGAAATTATGTCCAAATTTTAGGTTCTACTTCTTTTAAAATATTTTTTCTGTTTTGAGATAGAGTTTGGGCTTGACACAGCGATCCCAGGAACTTGCTGTGTAGACAAGTGTGACCTTGAAACTCCTTTCCTCACCTCTGCCTAGCTCATGCAGTCGTGGGTATTTCTCACATAATGGTCTGGCAGCTCAGATGACTTAACAGGATGAAGAGGGCGCCAGGCGAGGGTCGTATAACAGTGACACTCCTGCTCCACAGCTGTGATTGACTTTGGAATGTGTCTGTGAATTTGAACAGTTGGCAGGTCTGTTAAGTAACATGTCTGTGACTTTTATTGACTACCGGGTCGGTGGGGGGTTTGTGTTTTAGAACCAGATGGAAGTTCAGAGGAATCTATCTCTACTGTGGAAGAACAAGAGAATGAAACGCCACCTGCTACATCTAGTGAGGCGGAGCAGCCCAAGGGGGAACCTGAGACTGAAGAGAAGGAAGAGAACAAGTCTCCTGAGGAAACCAAAAAGGAGTAAGGGTCCTGCTTTCTCGCTCTTTATACTTGAAGGCTGTGTGGAGACTGCAGTCAGGTTGTGAGTGTACAGAACAAGCCGTTGGTGCTGGGCATGTACTATTTGCTTTTTAAAATTACTGTTTGATCAGGTTTTCCTATGCACTTTTATGCCTTTTAGAGTTGGTAGTGGTTAGTTAGCATGGTAGTCTGAGTAAGCATTTCCTGTTTGCTTTGGAGTATGTCTTTGTGCATTAAAGGAACATTTGATACTTTTTAAGCTTTGATGGACTCAGTAAGAAATGGTAAGTAACTACAAAAACCTGACTTGAAAGACACTTCACCATTTGTTCCTGCCTCTGTGCCAGCAGTGGATTGTTTGTGTGTGCTTGTTGAGTACTCAGTCACGTCACATCAAGAGCAGCATAAGCCCTCTATCTGGTGACTGAGCTCTGGAAGTAAGATTTGCGGTTGGTTTATATCTGTGTGCAGTGGTGGCAGAGGAGGGACAGACACATTGTGAGCAAGTCTTACTGTGTTGCCCTGGCTAACTTAGAACTCACTATGTCAACTCTGCTGGCTTCAGACTTGCAATCATGAACCTCATGCCTCTGCATCTCCAGTGCTGAGTTACAGGTATTTACCACCATATGCCTAGCTTCCTTCTAAAAGAAAAAGGTTTGCGAGCAATTGAGGAAGACAGCCAGTACTGACCTTGACCTCTGTGAGCACCCACATCACATATGCACAAACAAGAATTCCTGTATAACCAGAGTAGTAATAATTACACTTCTCCCATGTGCTACTCAGGAAATCTCTTATTCTCATTTTTTTTCTTTGTCTGGTTTGTTTTTGGTTTTCCTTTTGTTTTTCGAGACAGGCTTTCTTTGTGTAACACTCCTGGCTGTGCTGGAACTCACTATGTAAAACAGGCTGGCCTTGACCTCACAAAGATCAGCCTTCCTCTGCCATACTCCCAAGTACTGGGAGGAAAGGCATGGGCCACCAACCCCTAGCTAAGAAGAGGTGATTTTATACCTATTCTTTTGTTGTTGTTGTTGTTGTTTTCAAGACAGGGTTTCTCTGTAGCGTTGCGCCTTTCCTGGAACTCACTCTGTAGCCCAGGCTGGCCTTGAACTCACAGAGATCTGCCTGGCTCTGCCTCCCGAGTGCTAGGATTAAAGGCATGTTGCCACCACTGCCGGGCTTCAAATTTTTTTTATTCTTTATTTTACTTTTTATTCTTGAAGGTAGTTGATCTTGTTTTACTGTTTAGGGGACTGAGACATCACATGCTAAAATTATATACTTAGGACCTTAAGATCTTTTTCCATATCCCATTGCATCTGTTGTAGTGATTACTAATTTTTATTATTTTTACCATTATATATATTTTTTATGTGTATGGGTGTTTTGCCTGCCTGTTTGTGCATGTGTGTGCCTGGTGTTAATGGAAGCTAGAAGACAGTGTTGGATCCCTTGGAAATGGAATTACAGATGACTGTGAGTCATTTTATAGGGACTAGAATCAAACCCAGGTCCTCTGGAAGAGCAGCCAGTGCTCTTCTCACTGAACTGTCTCTTCAGCTAGAATTTTCACTTCGTTTTTAGTGACAATTAATGTGATTGCTCTTGCCTGTTCCTAAGAGAAACAGCTTTCTAGCTCATACCTAAGAGGAACCTCTTGATTCATTTATAGTACCAGGAAGTTTTTAATGTTATAGTTTGTAGATTTTTGCTTGTTTTATATATCATCTCAATGTAAATAATTAAAACTTTCCCCCCAAGACAAGATGTCATTTTGTAGCTGTGGCTATCCTGGAACTTGCTATCTAGCCTAGGCTAGTTTAGTCTTGAACCTAGGGTCACTGTGATTCCTGAGTAGCTGGGATTACAGCCCTTACCCCTGGCTCTCCCTCTGTGGCCTTTTCTTTTTTTCTTTCTGATTGTTCTTTGATGTTAGAGGGCCATTGGTTCTAAGACCCCTACAGTACCAAGATCTGTAGATGCTCAAGTCCTTCCTGTAAGTTGGTCTAGTGTTACATGTAACTGAGGTATATCCTCCTGTGTAGTCTAATACCTAATACACTGTGGGTGCTTTGTATACAGTTGTTGTGCTGTGTGACTTGGTGACTAGTAATGAGTGGGAAAGAAAGTTGTGTGTTCAGTACAGATGCTATTGCCCCTTAATGTGTGTGTGTGTGTGTGTGTGTGTGTGTGTGTGTGTGTGTGTGTGTGTGTGTGTGTGTAGATAGATAGATAGATAGATAGATAGATAGATAGATAGATAGATAGATAGATAGATAGATAGAGATATAGTCTTTGGGTGCAGAATGCAACTGTGTGAGATCTGTGAATACAGAATGTTGACTATCTCTGAAGAGTTCATCTTGCATAATGAAAACTCTTTGTTTTTAAGTGAGAAAGAGCAGTCTAAAGAAAAAGAGAAGAAAGTGAAAAAAACGATACCTTCCTGGGCTACTCTTTCTGCCAGCCAGCTAGCCAGGGCCCAGAGACAAACACCGATGGCTTCCTCCCCACGGCCCAAGATGGATGCAATCTTAACTGAGGCCATTAAGGCAAGTTGTTATTTCCAGCAATGAACTCAGGTTTACCCTCTTCATTTTTCCTTATTTGAAAATAGCTTATTTTGTCTGGACATCAGCAATCCTGCTTTGCTTCCTAAAGGATATACATCATAGGAGGCAAATGTTTTTCTACTGTAATTATATTTGATGAGCACTTTTTTTTTCTTCTAAGACAGGGCTTCTCTGCGTGGCCCTGCCTGTATTGGAACTTGCCCAGTAGACCAGGCTGATCTTATAGATCTGCCTGCCTCAATTTCGGAGTGGGGTGGGGTTGCTAGAGGCATGTCCCACCATTCCCTGAAAGCACATTTGTTTTTGAAACTCATGTTAAGGGGCTGGAGAGATTCAGTGGTTAAGAGCACTTGCTGTTCTTACAGAGGACCTGGGTTCTATTCCTAGCACCCACATTGATTGGCTCATGACTATCTGTAATTCTGGTTCCCAGGGTCCAGATGCCCTTTGTGGGCACCTGTACACACTTCACAGATGTGTGCATCATTAGAAAACATGCAGAATTTTTATTAAAAATTATTTCCTAGTTTTGTTTGTACAGCTGAGCATCTGATATATAGCAATTTTCTTTCTTTTCTTTTTGGTTTATCAAGACAGGGTTTCTCTGTGTATCAGCTCTGGCTATCCTGGAACTTGCTCTGTAGATCAGACTGGCTTCAAACTCAGAGATCCGCCTGCCTCTGCCTCTTGAGTGCTGGGACTAAAGGCGTGTGCCACCACTGCCTGGCATGTATAACACTTTTCATACCTAAAATAAGAAACTTCTAATCCTACTGCTTTGTTTCTTCACTGACCCTTTCAAAATGTTGCAAAAAGGAGCCTTCTTACATAGCCTTATGACTTCAGTGTATTCATTGGCTTTCATTAGCATATGTGACTCTCAGATATTGTTAGGGGGTCAGGGTGGATTTCCTGATGGAGCACAAGCTGATTGGCCTTGAACTCCCTGTTGTATAGTCAAGGATGACTTTGAACTTGGGGTTCTTCTTCAAGATTATAGGTTTTTGCTGCCATGACAAGCACCAAATGAAAGTCTAACCTTGCACTGCCTTTATTATGTAACTCTTCTCAGTATCCCCCTGCTGGGGATCATACATCAAGCCTTATGGAAGTTAAGCCTAAATCCCCCACCCCCACCTTGTATTTAAAAGAAGAAGATTTATTTCATTTTTTTATTTCCGTGGAGTTCATTGTCTTCGTATGTGTCCAGGAGCCCTGGGAGGCCTGAAGAAAGCATTGGCCACCCTGGAATTGGAGTTACAGGCAGTTGTAAGCTACTGTGTTGGTGCTGGGAACCAAGTCCAGGTCCTGTCCAAGAGCATATTGAGCTAGCATTCCAGCCTTGTCATCTCTCTCCTGTACATAGCCTCTCTTGAAGAATCTCATGCAGCCAAGACTACGTAGAGAGACCCTATCACCAAAAAAAGAAAAGAAGAAGCAGGTGGTGGCTTTACATCTGCCAGCCAAAGAGCGATAGATGCATGTATTTGCTCAGGTGCTTTTCTAGTTATACAGCCCAGGAAGTTCCTGCCCAGGCACTAGCCCCACTCAGAATTTAGATGGTTTGGGGTTGACTATTTTTAGTTTTTGATTGTTGTTTTTCTGAAACAGGGTTTCTCTGTGTAGCCCTGGTTGTCCTGGCACTTCCTCTGTAGAACAGGCTGACCTTGAGTTCAGAGATCCGTCTGCCTTTGCCTTCGGAGTCCTGGGATTAAAGGTGGGCACCACCACCACCCAGCTTTTTGTTTTGGTTTTTAAAGATGGTCTCACTGTGTAGCCTAGGCTGGCCTTGAACTTGCAGCAGTGCACCTACCTCTGCCTTGTAGAGGTGAGATTACAGGTGCGAGCCACCATAGCCAGCAGTTCCTGTGGTTTTGCAAAACTAAAATTGTTGCAGAAGTACTTGTTAGTGTTGTTTGTTTCTCCACGGCCTTTACGTGCTTCAGTTGAGCTAGCTGAAGCACTGTTCATTCTTCCCTACCACTTTGCCATTTAGTTCATTTCTAAAAGAACTTATTTTGAAGATGATTCAGTCTCTAATAAAAAATAACTAGTTTAATATGTATGATTTGAAAATCTTGTAGGCATGCTTCCAGAAGAGTGGTGCTTCAGTGGTTGCTATTCGAAAGTACATCATCCATAAGTACCCTTCTCTGGATCTGGAGAGAAGGGGCTATCTTCTTAAGCAAGCACTGAAAAGAGAGCTAAACAGAGGAGTCATCAAACAGGTACTACACCATTGTAGAAAGTGAGATGACGTCATGTATCAGCTAAGTTAGGTGTATACGTCATGTATCAGTAAGTTAGATATATACGTCATGTGTCAGCAAGTTAGGTATATTTTTCTCTTTTAAAAGTAAGTACATGACTGAAATAATTCAACTGGACCTAGTCTTATTATGTGAGGACAGGCCTCAGAACACTGATGGCAGTTGCCTTTGTAGGTCACTCTTAATAGAGCAATACAATGGTGTGATTTTTCTCTGCCTGTTGTACTGTTGGTTGGGTCTTTGGAGACTGGATTATGCTTGAAATTACATAGCTCTACAAATGATAATAAAGTTAAGGAATACTTTATTGCAGTAACAGAAGGAAGTTTGCAGTCTTAGGTCTGTTACCTCTAAAACTTAATATACGTGACTCAACTGGTTGCTTAATAAATTGGCTTTTCAGTAGATTCACCTTAATTGATTATTATCTAAACTATTAATGCCTGAGTGCTAAAGAGCATCAGCTAAAGCCTCACTAGAATGACCCTGATTTCAGGCATAATCTGTGTTGCTTTGCTTAGTTCTTCACAAAGGATTGCTTAGATTTGGAACAGCTTAGGGTAGGCATTGCAGCTCCAGCTAGAACACTTGCCTGAGCACACATAAGGTCCTGATTACCCTGTCCTGGGATAAAACCATGACAGCCTTAAGATGAAAATGGAGTTTATCTCATCAAGTACTCTTCAGAAGTCCACAGTGGTAAGAATAACCATTAAGATCCCATGGTAGCAAAAAGAGCTAGTCTTAGGACCTAATTTATCACATTCCAAAAGCTCCTGAGGTTCTTTGATAACTTTCTACAGGTTGTGATGGGGTTAGATCTGTGATAGACAGTTAAACTCTGCCTAGGAACCCTCCATGAGTTGTTCATTTAGTACATAGTGTTGAGTGTGTTCTTTGTGGTGGATGCTTTGGGGTTCATTGATGAATAAAGTGATTCCTATTGTGTGGGGATTACTTTTTTATATGATTAATAAATAGATTTTATTTTTGTGAAATATTTGATCATCAGATAAGCCTGAGTTACAGGGTTGTCCAGGGTTGACGGGCTAGTGTGGTGTCTTATCTCTTCAACTCCATTGTTCTTTCCTCTCCAGAGTTAAGCAGCATTTTACCTCCTGCTCATAACCTTCTAGTGTGAAGTTACTAACTCAGTCCTGGAGTAACTTAAATCTCATGTACTTTAGGTAAAAGGAAAAGGTGCATCTGGCAGTTTTGTTGTGGTCCAGAAATCAAGGAAAACAGCTCAGAAATCCAGAAACAGAAAGGTAAGTTTGCAGCACTTTTTGAATGCTGAAGTACTATTACCACTCCTGAAGACAGCAGCATTAATCGAGGGCCTGTGTGAGTAGTGCTGTTTGAAGCACAGCCTTTCCACTGAGGGCTAGAGACACTGTAAGTAATTTCCCCAGATAAGTGCGAAGAACAGCCAGGTTGCAAAGCTTAGTACTCCAGCCTTGTTAAGCCTATCATCTTCAATGCCTTATATTGAATTACGGGCAGCTGTATGAATTACACTACTTTTTGTGAAATATGTTTTAAGCTAGAAGAGATATATAAGTACATTTCTGCCCCATCAGGACCTAAACTGTACTCAGATTCCTTTTGTTTTCTCTTCTTTGTAAGTACTAACACCCAAAACAGTTCCATTGATAAACAAATAAAAGCTAAAAAAATTTTTTGTTTTGTATTTTTGAGACAAGGTTCCTCTGTGTAACAGCCCTGGCTGTCCTAGAACTTGCTCTGTAGATTAGGCTGGCCTCAAACTCACAGAGATCTGCCTGCCTGTTCCACCCAAGTCCTGAGATTAAAGGCGTGCGCCAACACTACCCAGCATGGCTAAAAAATTTTTAAGTGAAATAGTATTTGTATCATTGATTAGAATCCTGATAGTCTTTATCATTTTTACAACTCTGAAAGGTTTTTTGTTTTGTTTTTGTTGTTTTTCAAGACGGTTTCTCTGTGTAAGAGCTCTGGCTGTCCTGGAACTCGCTTTGTAGACTAGGCTGGCCTCAAACTCACAGGGATCCACTGGCCTCTGCCTCCCAAGTGTTGAGATTAAAGGTATGCACCACCACCACTTGGCACAACTCTGCAAGTTTTATAACTTTTAAAATGTAATTTTAATTTTATTTTTGAACAGGGTCTTTCTACATATCCCTACCTGTCCTGGAATTCACTATGTAAACCAGGCTGGCCTCAAACTTGCAGAGATCTTCCTGCTTTGAGAATGCTGGACTAAGGCATGCAGCACAAGCTATAGCTTCATACTGATTTTGTTTTTTTTAAGACAGGGTTGCTCTGTGGAGCTTTTGGAGCCTGTCCTGAAACTCATCCTATAGACCAGGCTGGCCTGGAACTCACAGAGATCCGCCTGCCTCTGCTTCCCGAGTGCTAGGATTAAAGGTGTGTGCTATCACCACCTGGCTTTCATACCATTTTTAAAATAGATTTTATAGCACTTGAAAATGAGCCTTGGTGGTATGCTTCCTGGTGCTGCACTTGATTCTTTGTTACTGGAAATGAAGAGTGAAAGTCAACCTTTAAATAACTCAATTATTCCTTTTGATTTCTGTGTGTATTTTTACTCTTTGAATCTGAAATTATTATCTGACAATTGCTACAATCTGTACCTTATCCTCTGATTTATTTGAATATGGGAGAAAGTATACTTGCCTATTTGCCAGTTGACCTGACAGCGATGGCAGAAAGCCCTGGAGTTGTAGGTAACGTGGGCTGACAGCTGTCTGTTGTGTAAGGATTAACTTTTGGTGCTGTGTTGCAGAAGGGTTCAGCAGTGGATCCAGAACCACAAGTCAAACTGGAAGATATTCTCCCGTTGGCCTTTACTCGACTTTGTGAGCCTAAAGAAGCGTCCTACAGTCTCATCAGGAAATACGTGTCTCAGTATTACCCTAAGCTTAGGGTGGACATCAGGTACTAGCCATGCCCTGGACTCCAAAGCAGGGCGTCCTGTTCTTGAGAAGGACATAGATGAAATATTAAGAAGGGTTTCTTTCGGGGGAAATAGAAGTAAAACTTCCTGTATGGTTTATTTTTGTCTCCTAATTTCCCATGTTTTCTTTTTTTTTTTGTCATGTGTAAGGGCTTTTGTTGCTGTTCTTCTTTGGTTTGTTTGTTTTTTAAACCCAAACTACATACTCTCACATGATCCTACTAGAGTTTGGTGTCCCTCAATCAGTACCTGTGGAGGGTTTGGTTCCAGTAGCCTCCTTGATGCCCAAGTCCTACAAATGTTCAAGCATATGCTTTACATAGTCCTGTCTGTCAGTGATAAAGCATGCATCTTCATGTATAGTTTGTGTTGTTGTTAAGATAGGAGCTCACTGTGTAGCCTAGACTGTCGTCAAACTCATAGTCTTTGTGCTTTTGCCTTAGTAATAGAATTATGCCTGGCTTCTGTATGTTTATTTTGCAGTACTGAAAATTGAAGCTAGAGCCTCGTGCATGCTAGGCAAGCCTCTACAACTGTATCCTGGCCTTCTTTACATTTTATTTTGAGACATGTTGCATTAAATTGCCTAGACATACCTTAAACTTGTGATTCTCCTGCCTCAGCCTACTAAGTAGCTGGCATTATAGGCCTGCACCATTGGTCTCGCCCTCCTGTATACTTTAAATCTTCCTTAGAACACTTAAAATACCTAATATAATTGTTATATAAATAGGTATTATAATATACAAAATAATGGTAAGGGAAAAGTGTGTACATTCAGTGTAGGTATAGCTTCCCCGCCTGAATGTTTGTGATCCAGTTGCTGCTGCAAACAGTGTGGTTACATAGAGTCATCTGTAACTTTTTCTTTTGTTGTTTATTTTGTTGTTGTTGGTTTTCAAGACAGAATGTCTTTGTGTAGCCTTGGCTGTCTTAGAACTAGCTCTGTAGACTAGGCTGGCCTTGAACTCAGCAGTTCTGCCTCCCAAGCACTGGGATTAAAGGTGCCCCTATCACCTGGCTCTTACTGTGGTTTGGTTTTGTCTTGAGACAAGGTTTCATGTAGCCCAGGCTGGCCACAAACTTACTATGTAAGAGAGGATGGCCTTGAGTTGCTAATCCCCCTGCTTCCTCCTCCTAAGTGGACTCAGTGTGTACTACCACACTCTCACACATCTGTACATGTGCATTTGGTATATATATGGGGGCATGTGTTTGTGTGTCCAGATGCATCCGCACACATTAGCCATCTGAAGTAGATGGTGAGTGTCTGTCTTGATTGTCCCACTTGAATTGTCTCTGGCTAGTCTGGCTAACCAGCTTGATCCAAGAGTTTGTTTCTGCCTCCTCTAAGCTGCGAATACTGATGGACCACCACACCCACTGGGCTTTTACATGGTATCTGTTTATCTGAGCTTGAATCCTTAGACTTATGTGGCAAGCATTTTACTCAGTCTTAGTTTCTTTTCTATTGCTGTGACAACACACCATGACCAAGGCAACTTACAAAAGAAAGTGTTGAATTGGGCTTCTTACAAGTTCAGGTGATTAGACTCCATGATTGCACAGCAAAGGCACACTGAGAGAATGGCACCAGTCCTTTGAAACCTCAGAGTCCACCCCTGTGACACACCTCCCTTAACAAGGCTACACCCTCTAATCCTTCAAACAGTTCCAGCAACTGGGAACAAGTATTCAAACATAAGAGCCCCTGGGAGCCAGTCTCATTCAAACCACCAGACCCACAGAGCCCTCTTCCATCCCTGTAACTCTTTCTATGATGGGCTAGAGAGATGGCTCCATGGTTAGGACCACTGGCTATTCTTCAGAGAACCCAGGTTGGATTCCCAGTACCCATATGGTCACTCACAGCCATCCAGTTCCAGGGGATTTGACGCCTCCTCACATACCAGGCATTCACATAGTGAAGACGTACATATATGTAAGCGGAATACCCATAAACATAAAAATAAATATTAAAAAAACAAAGAACTTGGCCTTACAGTGGTATGCTGTTAATCCCAGCACTCAGGAGGCAGAGGCAGGCAGATCTCTTGAGTTCGAGGCCAGCCTGGTCTACAGAGTGAGTTCCAGTAGCCAGAGCTGCACAGGGAAACCCTGTCTTGAAAAAAACAAAACAAAAAACAACAACTTTTATATCAGCTTTAGGTATGCATTTTCTATTTGCTGTGATTTTGGGGAGCAAATGAGAACTTGGGCTTTATTTAATAGTAAGTAGAGGCCTCAGAGATGCCTCAGTGAATAAAGGCGCCCGCTGCCAAGCCAGATACCCTTAGTATGGTCCCCAGGAGCCACATGGTAGAAAGAGAGCTGAGAACTGCTTCTTGATGATTGTCATCTGACTTACACACACGTGCCCACAAAAATCAATGTGATAAAAACTTGTAAAAGGGGAGAGGGCTTAATAAATATACAGAAATAGCTTATCTTTACCATTTAAACAAAAATTCTGAGTATGTTATTTTGTGTGTGCGAGTGTTTATGTGTTTGAGAGAGGGTCTTGAATTCACGGAAATCCACTTGCCTTTGTCGTTTCCTCCTGAAAGCTGGCATTAAAGGCATGTACCACATCTGGCTTTCAGAAAATTTAGAATAGTCCCTTAGGTTGTCATAATTGTAGACCAGGCTGGCCTCCAACTCACAGAGATCCGCTTGTCTCTGACCCCCAAGTTCTGGGATTAAAGGCGTGCGCCACCACTGCCCAGTTTCTATCACTTTTTTTTTTTGAGACAGGGTTTCTCTGTGTAGTTTTGCTGTCTGTCCTGGATCTTGCTCTGTATACCAGGCTGGCTTTGGACTCACAGAGATCTGCCTGATCTGCCTGCCTCTGCCTCCCGAGTACTGGGATTAAATGCAAGTGCCACCACCGCCCGGCTCCATCACCTTTTTATTGAAGCTCTTTACCCCCTTTTCTTCTGGAAGAGCGTATTGCTTTTCTCAACAGTCACAATGGAGTCCTGACAGCCTTTCTTTTTTCTTTCTTTCTTTCTTTCTTTCTTTCTTTCTTTCTTTCTTTCTTTCTTTCTTTCTTTCTTTCTTTCTTTCTTTCTTTCTTTCTTTCTTTCTTTCTTTCTTTTTTTTTTTTTTTTTAGGTAGGATCTCACGTATCTCAGGCTGTTCTATTTTATATCTGAATGTTTGCTTGCATGTATGACTATGAGCCACCTGCTTGCAGTGCCTGTAGGAGCCAGAAGAGGGAGTTGGATCCCCTGGGATTGAAGTTACAGTTGGCTGTGAGCCAGCATGTGGGGACTGGGAATTCAACCTGGTCCTCTGGAAAAGCAGCCAGTGCTCTTTACATCTCTGGCTAATTTTTTTTTTCTTCTTAAAGAAAAAAAAAAGTTTTTACTATGTATTTGTGTGAGGTGCAAATGCCACAGAACAGTTGTGGAAGTTGATCTTCTACAGTGTGAGTGCCGGCAGGTGAACTCAGGTCTTAAGGCTTGAGGCTTAAGGCCTTTACTGGCTGAGCCATGTCATTGGCCACCTCAGGTTTTTAAAGTCATCGCAGTGAGCTGCTTTATTTGCTTTGTCGTCATCATCATTGTGCTGGCTTACACACAAGATAAGTTTGCTTCCCACAGTCCTATAGTCTGGAAGTCTGCGATCATAGTGGAGTCAGCATAAATGACTGCTATCTGCTTATCGTCCCATGTTAGGTTGCTCGTAGGATCCCTTACTACCTTGTTTTTCCTTTGGGGGTGACTGGGTGTGCATGTGTGTGAGGGGGGTACAAGCTCACATGTATGTACACGTACATGGGAGGCCAGAGCACTTCAGATGCTATTCCTCAGGACCTATCAGTTACCTCCAAAATGACTTTTTTTTTTTTTTTTTTAAGTATTCTTAACATATCACACACATGAATTTGGCTGGTATGATTAAAGCCAAAACCTTGTGTGGCCTGGGCAACATAGCAAGTTAGCCCCCATTGGGGGAAAAAGAGATATCTTTGCTTTCTTTCATTGCTTAGGGCATTTATCTGATGGTACTAGATTACAGGGTTTTGGCACACTATGGCAATTAGAAAAGTTTGTTCTGTGTGGTAAGGATTATGTATGTGTCAATAATAGCTTCTTTTTTTTTTTTTTTTTTTTTTTTTTTTTGGTTTTTCGAGGCAGGGTTTCTCTGCGTAGCTTTGCGCCTTTCCTGGGACTCACTTGATAGCCCAGGCTGGCCTCGAACTCACAGAGATCCTCCTGGCTCTGCCTCCCGAGTGCTGGGATTAAAGGCGTGCGCCACCACCGCCCGGCTAATAATAGCTTCTTTAAGAGGAAAGAAATTCTACTTGTTCAGAATGCCATCAGTTTGGTGTTACTTTGTTCATTTGAAAGGATATACACATAACAGGAATTACCAGTTTAGATCTGGAAATAGACCTGGATCTATTTCTGCAGTTTCCTTTCACTGACAGATTTATCACTCTGTTGTCTCTCTCTGCAGGCCCCAGTTGTTGAAGAATGCTCTACAGAGAGCAGTGGAGAGAGGCCAGTTAGAGCAGATAACCGGCAAAGGGGCTTCAGGGACATTCCAGGTGAGAAGCCGGAGTCTTGATTGTTGAGAATGGTTTGCAAGGTTTGGGTTTCAGAACCTCTTCTCTTCTCAAAACTGTGTTGGGAATAAATCTGTCTTCAAGAGATTTTGTTTATATGTGTTAACATCTATCAGTATTTACTAAATTAGAAATTAAAACTAAGAACCAGACGTGGTGGCACACACCTGTAATCCCAGGCTACAGGAGACGGAGGAGGTAGGAAGATTTCAAATTCAAAACCAGCAAGAGCTACAAAGTGAGGTCATGTCTCAAAACAGAAAGAACTAGAAATGTAGCAGGCATTTTAAAAGTTCTTATTAATAAAATCAGACCCGAGGCCAGTTATTGGGGTCATGCTGGTAGATCAGAGAGACAGAATAAGCCACAGCTATCTCACCTTGCCAGTTCCTCAGCTGGTCCTGTTTCCTCAGACTGGAAGCTTCTGTGTCCTCATCCCAATGGCTCTCAGGTGAACTGCTGCTTCAAAGCTTGAATGCTTAACCAGCCAAAATCTTTAACCAGCCAAATGCTTCTAGTTTCTGGTCCTCACGCCTTATATATCTTTCTACTTTCTACCACCACTCCCTGGGATTAAAGGCTGGCTTTCTGGGATTAAAGGTGTGTGTCACCATGCTTGTCTATTTCCAATGTGGCCTTGAACTCACAGAGATCCAGAGGGATTTCTATCTCTGGAATGCTAGTATTAAAGGTGTGAGTGCCACCATTTTCTAGCCTTTGTTTTTAGTGGCTGTCTGTTCTCTGACCCCAGATAAATTTATTAGAGTACACAATATTTTGGGGAACACAATACCACCACATAGAAAGATGACTCGAATTCGAGAATCCATGGAGTCTTAAGGAGTATTGGGGAGATTTATTAGGGTAAATCGAAGCACTACACTCACGAATACAGAACCGAGAAGACAGCTGAAGTCATCCTCTGATCTGACTGGGAGCGAATCCACCCGGAAGTTCAATTACACCAGGAAGGAGGTGGTGCCTTCTCCCTTTCCTTTCCAGAGGTCACTTAAAAGGCAAGAAGCACCGCCTCCTTTGGACCATATAGCCCAAAGTCATGGGCGGAGCAAATACCACTACATGACTCAGCAGCTGCCAAGTCTAATGACCTGAGTTGTCCTAGGAGCCATGTGGTAGAGTGAGAGAAGCAACTCTTGCAAGTTGTCCTCTGACCTCCACATGTCATGGCATGTGTGCATCCACATACATACCCATCAATAAATTAATAATAAAATTTTGGAAAACTGGACTTTTTACATTAACTTTTTTTGTTTTGTTTTTTGAGACAGAGTTTCTCTGTGTAGCCCTGGCTGTCCTGGAACTCGCTCTGCAGACCAGGCTGGCCTCAAACTCAGAGATCCACCTGCCTCTGCCTCCCAAGTGCTGGGATTAAAGGTGTGTACCACCACCACCTGGCTTCTAATTTTTACCTCTAGCTTCAGACAACCTATAAGGTCTGCTTCACATTTCATATGATGAAATTATTGTGTGGCCTTTTGTATTTGGCTTGTTACTTGGCATAATGTCTTTGAGTTTTTCCATGTGGTAGCTTCTATCAGTACCTAGTTTATCCTCCTGTGAGTTGCATATTTGGATTATTTCTACTATTTTAGTTAATTATGTATACTACCGTGAACACTTGTATCCAAGTGCCTTGTGTAGATATATGCTTTATTTCAGTGAAGTCGGTAGCTTGGAGTAGACTTGCTAGCCATAGAGTGAGTAGGACTACACCATTTTTACATACCTGTTGAACCTGTGGTTTCTCCATGTCGTTGTCACCAACCTTGTTATTTTCCTTGGTGCAAGATCCATGCCAGTAGAGATGAAGTGTTCTCTCTTGAGGTGTAGATGGGCATTTTCCTAATGGTTACTAATACCAAGCTTACTGGTTGTTTGTTCATTTCCTTTGGTGAAATAGTTATTATTGTCTTTTTGCCCATTTAAAAAAATAATGAGCATTTGAGCAGGGCCATGGTACCGTACACCTTTAATCCCAATACTTGGAAGGCAGAGGCAGGCGGATCTCTGAGTTTGAGGCCAGCCTGATCTACATAGTATGTTCCAGGATAGCCAGGGCCACACAGAGAAACTGTCTCAAAGAAAATAAAAAACAAAAAATGTGAGCATTTTTAGGGAACACTTTATTATAGATAAAAGTCCCTAATCAATATAGAACTTGAAATATTTTCTCTGTTTTTGTGGGTTTCCTTTTTTGAGACAGGCCCAGGCTAGCCTTGAACTTTATATATAGTTGAGGATGACTTTAAACTTCTGATCTTCCTGCTCTGTCTCTTAAATCCTGGGGTTGCAGGCATATGCTACCGTCACTGGTTTATGGGCTGTTGGTGTTTGAACAACACCAACATGTATGCTAGACAAGAGTTTGCTGAATGAGCTACATTTTTATATATAAGTATGAGGCCAGACTTTGATACCTGAAGCCCTGTCTCAAAAAAATAAGTAAGCCAGTACTATAAAGCATTGTGGTTTTCTTTTCCTATTTGGCTTATTGTTACTTTTTTTTTTTTTTTTCTGTCCTAGAACTCATTGTGTAGACCATACTGGCCTCGAACTCAGAGATCCGCCTACCTCTGCTGGGATAAAGGTATATGCCACCATGTCCATCTTCATTGTTAGTAATCTTTAATTCTTAGTGTCAGCCTGGAATTAGGCCATGTAATTTTCTGTTGTATGATCCCTTAAATATCTGTCAGTATTTTTCATGGCACAGGGCATAAGGATGTAGAATGGATGTAGGCATGAAGATGTCAATCTCTTTGGGTTTACAGTATCTACTGCTGTTTTAGGGTAGTTGGAGGGTTTGATGGAAGAAGAAAATAATCCAAGAGAGGGTTGGGACTCCTCAGTGAGGTTGAAACCTTGTGAGCGGGAGGAGAAAGCCCTGACCTGATAATTCATTGTAAAACATATCTGTGCTGATGCAGGAGCTCCGACCCACCTGGTGCAGAGGAGTCTTGTCTTGACCTGCTTTGGGAGAGTGTTGTCTTGATGCTTTTCTCTTCCTCCTTGGAAAACAGCTGAAGAAATCAGGGGAGAAACCCCTGCTTGGTGGAAGCCTGATGGAATATGCAATCTTGTCTGCCATTGCTGCCATGAATGAACCGAAGACCTGTTCCACCACTGCTCTGAAGAAGTACGTCCTGGAGAACCACCCAGGGACCAATTCTAACTATCAAAGTAAGAGTCAGAGCTATGTGCATTATATGGGACTAGAGGAATGTTCTCATAGAGAAGATCATGCTACTAATGCTGAAGCATTTATTACTGACTGAAAACTAAGGGGGGCGGGGGGCACGCAGGAGAGATGGCTCAGTGGTTAAGAGCACTGACTGCTTTTCCAGAGGTCCCAAGTTCAATTCCCAGCAGCCACAACCATCTGTAATAGGATCTGATGCCCTCTGCTGGCAAGCAGAGCACTCATACATAAAATACAAATAAAAATTCAAAATTCTATTAAGAGGGGAGGCATTACAGATTTATTATTTATAAAAAGAAACAAAGCCGGATGGTGGTGATGCACGTCTTTAATCCCAGCACTCTGGAGACATAGGCAGGTGGATCTCGGAGTTCGAGGCCAGCCTGGTCTACAGAGTAAGTTCCAGGATAGGCTCCAAAGCTACACAGAGAAACCCCGTCTCAAAAAACAAAACGAAAGAAAGAAAAGAAAAAGGAAAAAAAATTCGAAGTAATCAAGACTTCTCTTTCACTGATGTTTATGCTTTTTAAAGAGATTTTGCTCTTCCATTATTTTTATTACGTGTATGTGTATATGTTTGTGTGAATGAATGTGTGCCACATGTGTCAGTACATGCAGAGGCTGTTAGATCACCTGTAGCTAGAGTTATCGGTGCTGGTAAGCAGCCTGAACATGAGTGCTGGGGTCACACTCAGGTCCTGTGGAAGAGCAGAACGCACTTCGCACTGCTGAGCCATCTCTCCACCCCTTAAGGTTTCATTTTTGAGATAATGTCTCATTGTTTCACCTAGGCTGGCATGGAACTCAGGATCCTCGGATGCTAGGTTTGCTGGTATTACTGATGCTTTTGGTTAATTTGCAGTTACTCCCTATAATGAGATGTAGTTTGTCACAGTATATTACGTTTACCAGAAGTAGTGCTTTGAGATTAGAGACTAATTACTAGACTGTAATTCAATACTTAGCAGCATTTTCGAATGTTCTGGGAGAGAGTGGCAAAGTTGACCCCTTATCAAGAGCTACTGGGAAAGCATGTAAGGATTTAGTGTCTAGAATATGGAAATTGTGTAACTAATAGAAATGACAAACTAGTATGTTTTATTTAAGTAAATTTTTAAAAATATTTATTTATTTTTATGTGCATTGGTGTTTTTCCTGAATGTGAGGATGTCAGGTCCTTTGGAACTGGAGTTATAGACAGTTCTGAGTGGCCATATGGGTGCTGAGGGTTGAACCTGGGTCCTCTGGAAGAGCAGCTACTGCTCTTAACCATTGCGCCATCTCTCCAGCCCCTATTTATTTTTTGCATGATGTGATGGTCCATGCTATATAGTCTCTGCTACTTGGGAGGCTTAGGTAGGAGGGTCACTCAAGCCCAGTCGTTTGAGGCCAGTCTAGTAACAATGCAACATCCCATCTTAATAAAAGAAAAGGAACATAATTTTGAAGTATGTGGGTTTTTGTGTTTTGAGAGTGGGTCTCAGCTATGAGCCCTGCTGGCCTAGAAATCACTGTGCAAACCAGGCTGACCTCAAAATTAGAGATCTGTATGCCTCCTGGGTACTTAATGTAAGGGCACGTGCCATTACACTTGGTCTGAAGAATTTTCCTTTTTTTGCAGTGGTGGCACATGCTTTTAATCCCAGCACTTGGGAGGTAGAGGCAGGCAGATCTCTGAGTTAAAGGCCAGCTTACAGAGAGAGAACTGCAGAGCAAGTGCCAGGACATCAAGGTTATGCAGAGAAATGTTGGGGGGTATAGCCCAGACTGGCTTTAAACTCAAAATCCTTTGCCCTAGCCTCCCCAGTAGCTGGGTTTATAGATACCACCATCACAAGCCAGGAAGCCTATTTAGTAACCTTTTCAGTTTCACTGATACTAAGGCTTTGTCTTTTATTAATTTAATTATCTTATTATACTTTTATGTGTCTTTGCATGAGAATGAGAATTATAAGTCCTCAGGAGCTATTCCATTGTCTTGTCACTTTATTCCTCTTTTGTATGTGTGTTATGTCTTTGTGTGTATAGTTAGTATGCGTACTCATGTGAATGTGGCCTCACATGCCCTTGAGCTCCATGAATCTGCCTATCTCTACCTCCTAGTTCTAGGGTTGCAGATGCGCACTGCCATGTCTGTGTTTTACATGTGTGCTAAGAACCTGAACTCAGGCACTTTACCAATGGAGCTGTCTCTCCAGCCCCTGCTCATCTTAATATAGAGTTCTGAGATGACATTGGTGTATAATAGAGGTTACGCATTAGATGCTTGGATGAGTAGAATTGGAAATTTTAATTCATAATTGTTATTAACCAGTTATGTACTGCCCAAGGACAAGATTCTTGACCTCTAGAATCAAGACATTGATTTCACTCTAAACACTTGTTATCCTTTTCTGTGACTCAATAGGTTCTCTTGCCTCTTTGTATTTTTTCAATATATCTTGTCAAATTTATGGGCACAAAATAATTATTTTCTTTTTTCCAAGACAGGGTTTCTCTGTGTAGCTTTGCGCCTTTCCTGGAACTTACTCTGTAGCCCAGGCTGGCCTCGAACTCACAGAGATCCACCTGCCTCTGCCTCCCAAGTGCTGGGATTAAAGGTGTGCGCCACCACTGCCTGGCAGTATTTTCTGAACTAATTGATACATTTAGGCAGAAAGGACTTACATATACTAGTTACTGTGTGTGATCAGTGTTGACTTGGTTTGCATTTAATTGTGGTTGATTGACTGAATCTGAATATCTAAACTTTTTCTTTATTCTTGAATTTGTGGTAAAGTGCATTTGCTGAAGAAGACTCTGCAGAAGTGTGAGAAGAACGGGTGGATGGAGCAGATCTCGGGGAAGGGGTTCAGCGGCACCTTCCAGCTGTGCTTCCCCTATCACCCCAGGTGAGTCCCCAAAGCGAAGCGCTGGCCGCTGTGTGCTTGAATCTGCGTCCGGGTTACAGCCTTGGATCCATGTATTTGCCTCATTACTGTTACCCTGAACTGGAAATACCTGAAAATAACGACTACAAAAGGTTCACACTAGCACAGGCATCTCTGCTGTCCTAGAAGAGCTGCTGGTTAGCCAGCTCTTGGAGAGTTGACTGCTTATTCTTCATCTTCTGAAATGGTAGCAACAGTCAGATTACCCTCAGAGAATGAAATACTGTAATTGTCCAGAAAATCAGATGGGGAGAACCTTGCCTGTTTCCACGAATCATAACTCGGCCCTCTTCAAACTTTTATTGGAAAAACCTGTCTCCTGTTGATGACGTATTTAATTGTTGGAACAGAAACATACATGAAGCTATTAACAGCCGTGTATCTATTTGTGTGCTGGTACTGAAACGCTCTTACCTTTCATTTCTAGTAAGACCATAGCCTGTGCTGTGAGGCTCTCGCTTCAGCAGCTCTGCAGTGACACTTTATTACATAATTCTTAAAAACATAGATATATATATACTTGAGTTTTCAGACATTAAATAGTAAATTGAGTAGTTAGGTCATATACATGTTTTAATGGACATACTAATAAGAAAAGTTAAAGAAGAGTTTAGAGGACAAGATTCTTGCCCAAATTCTCTGAAACTTTGACGAGTTTTATTAGCCTTTGAGTTATTTGCTGGTACTGTAAGGCAAACATGGTCACTGCTCTGCAGACCATTCCCTGCTGTGTGTTTGGTTACAGAGCCACACGGCAGGGGGTTAGTGACTGCTTACTGAATGAACGAGTCCTTTTTACGACATGATGGGAGGGAGGAGACGAACTGTGATGTGGAGCTTTCCTAGACTTATGCTGACTTTGTACATGTGTTCAAAATAAGTTCCATTCTAAACAGACATTTGTAACCTAACTACATGTTTGAGGGAGTGTGACCGGAAGTGGGTATGTCTGGTGATAGGCTCTAGGTTCACATTACTTTCCTTATCCTACGTGAGACTTCGTTTTACCTTTCCCCTCCTTAGCCCAGGAGTTCTATTTCCAAAGAAAGAGCCAGATGGTTCTAAAGATGAAGACGAAGATGAGGATGAGGATGAAGATGAAGATGAATCATCAGCAGACTCTGAGGATGAAGAACCACCACCCAAGAGAAGGTATGAAATGAGGAACCTGTTGAGACAGAATAATCAATATCTCAGAGCTAAAAATGGAGTTGGACCTGTAATTCCAGCTATTAGGGAGGCTGAGGTAGGAGAATTGAAAATTCATGGCCTGTGTGGGCAATTACTGAAACTCTATCTCAAAAAGTAAAACAAGGCCCAGGGACATAGCTCAGTGGTAGAGTGCTTGTCTAGTATCACTCAAAATACAGTGGTACTAATAGGGCTAAGCATAGGAATGTGTTTTAACTACTAAGATCCTTCTCAGATTCTTTGGGTAACATTTAAATGATCTCCTCCCTTGAAAATTCAGGCAGTGTGAATAAGTAATGTCATCTTTGGTCAAACATCATAAATATGTCTATAGTTTATTCAAAGAAAAATAATTCCATATTATCCTAAGGGATTCAGCTGTAGACTTCCGTGATTCCGTTAAATTCGTGTAATGCCTGTATTGAGAAATCAAGTCAAATTTCTTTTTTTAAATTTTTTTTATTTTTTTGGTTTTTCGAGACAGGGTTTCTCTTTGTAGTTTTGGTGACTGTCCTGGATCTCGCTCAGTAGACCAGGCTGGCCTCAAACTCACAGAGATATGCCTGGCTCTGAGTGCTGGAATTAAAACCATGCACTACCGTTGCCCGTCTCAAATTTCTGTTTTTAACATAGTGATTTCTTTTTTCTTTTCTTTTTTCTTCGAGACAGGGTTTCTCTGTGTAGCTTTGCGCCTTTCCTAGAACTCACTCTGTAGCCCAGGCTGGCCTTGAACTCAGAGATCCGCCTGCCTCTGCCTCCCTAGTGCTGGGATTAAAGGCGTGCACCACCACCGACCGGCAACATAGTGATTTCTATATAAGCTACTTCTCTTTAAGCAAAAGGAACTTGTCCTGGCAAAGTGACTCTCTCCTGCAGTGAGTGAATACCTTTATTCTTCTGTTCTCACAGCTTACAGAAGAAAACCCCAGCCAAGTCTCAAGGAAAGACTGCATCCATGAAGCAGAGAGGGTCCAAGCCTGCGCGTAAAGTCCCTGCTGCCCAGAGAGGGAAAGTGAGGCCACTACCCAAGAAAGCCCCCCCCAAGGCCAAGACCCCTGCCAAGAAAGCCAGACCCTCGCCCTCAATCATCAAGAAGCCTAGTGGGAGCTCCTCCAAAAAGTCCACAGCCAGTGCAAGAAAGGAAGTGAAACTGCCCAGCAAGGGCAGATCGACCATGAAAAAGGCTTTCAAGGCAAAAAAGTAAATTTTATAGGAAAAAAGGGTATCATGATAAAATTCAAAATCTTATTTTATAAGGTCAGTGTGCATTTGTTTTAGTTATGATGCTTTTAATTTTATTTTTTTCTTCCCGTATGAGCATTGTGGGAAGGAATATAAACAAACCAATGTAGACATGTTAGCTTAGGTGCTGTTCTCAGTGCCTGCTCTTCATCATTTAATTTCTGCAGTAATCCTGGACATTGCTGAACTCTGTAATCTGCCCTAGTCCTTTTGCTCCTCCTAACCCCAGCCCTCATGCTTTCTCTTTTTTTATGGTCCGATTTGGGGTTTTCCCTTCAAGTTAATCTAAACAATTGTAAAGATTTATATTTGTAGTGAGCACCGACAGGTCAGGTGCTGGAAGTCAAGAGAAGGCAGGCGCACTTCACAGAGGCATTGCCCCTGCCTGGAGACTAGTTAGAGCTGTGGTGATTAACCCTGGCTGTAAAATCACTCCACTCACCAGCTTGAGCCAGCTTGAGCCAGAGATTTTAGCTTTGGAAAGAAGCTCTAGTCTCTGCGGCCCCATAGATTCTGAAGATCTCCGCTCCTTTTGTCCTCTGACCAATTGCCAAGCACGCTTTGCTGCCCAGAGCATCGTCCCCTTAACAGCAAGCACAAGTTGTCCGCACCACTTGGTTTTGACTGAAGGGGAAGTACAGAAATATGAGGAATCTGATTCTGGTGTTGCTTATATTACCAAAAAATGACAGAATGTTCTCGATCAAATGTCTAGATATATTTTTAATATTTGGGGCATAAGTTGTCAACCCATGTTTGAGAGTTCCCATTGCTAATGTAGAAATGTTAAGTGGTAAAACATGTAATTTGCTAAAATAACCAGATTTCAGATTCACCTGTGTGTGCCCCCCTCCCCCATAGCACTTTTGATATCAGGCAAATGGTTTCCTTTTTGAGATATTTTAACAGAAGAGAGGAGGGGGAAGCAAATGAAGCTGTACTACCTAACCCTCCTTTTGTTTGTATTTGTTTTAGGATATTGTGAAGTTGTGTAAAATAGCACTAGCTTTCTACATGAGAAATACAGTTTCTGCTTATCATTTATTCCTTCCCTGTGGCACTTGACATTTTAATTGTCTTAAACTTTTTGATGTACATCCTCTGGCCCCTTACACACTGCCAGAGGAGAAGGTGTTTGTTTGAGATTCATTCCACTTGCAGTGTCTCCTGGGATCCCCGCAGCTTACATATATGGCTGGGAAATGGACTTTAGAAAACGGGCTTGAATTGGATCATAACCTGTGAGATCCCATCATGAGTCATTGGGATTTGTGTTGCATGTAAGGCAATCTTTCCTGTTGTAAATCTTCCTTTTTTATGTACATATATTTTGAGAAATATGAATAAACATGAAGTTTTAAAAGCTGCTGAACTACAACTTAACGTTGAAAAGTGTTCAGTGTACTCACAAGTATCTTACATTGCCTGCCCTGTAATCTCTACTCCTGCAAGGGATACCGTTGCTTGCTTCCTTTTTTTTTTTTTTTTTTTAATTAATTAACTTATTTATTGTGCATTGTTGTTTTGCTTATGTAAGGTTGTTGGGTCCCCTGGAACTGTAGTTACAGACAATTATGAACTGCCATGTGGGTGTTGGGAATTGAACCTGGGTCCTCTGGAAGAATAGTCAGTGCTCTTAACCGCTGATCCCTCCAGATCCTTTTGCTTCCTTTTTTAAGACAATCTCCAGCCTATTTTGATGGTCAGTGATGTTTCCTTTCTAGATATTTTGAGTGCTGGTTATTTAATGAATCAAAGGTTTCTTTTGTTTTGTTTTGTTTTGTTTTATGTTGTTTTTTTGAGACAGAATTTCTCTGTATAGCCCTGGCTGTTCTGGAACTCACTTTATAGACCAAGCTGGCCTCAAACTCAAAGAGATCCACTCGCCTCTGCCACACAAGTACTAGGATTAAAGGTGTTTGCCACCATGCCTGGGTCAAATGAAAGGTTTCTTAAAGAATCATCTTATATGAAAGACTTTTCTTGATAACATAAGAGTTTAATTAATATTCAGTATTCAGGGAAATCCTTAGACTAGAAAAAAATTACAGCACAGCCAAAGACAGTAGCCTACACTAGAGACCTTGTTCTAAAAAGCATTTGAATTTCTCCTGTGCTGTTTGCCAGGTAATGGTTACTCATAGTGTGTTGTTGCTGCCTGTGTCAACAATTTTCTGCTGTTTTGGAGTCAAAAGTTGGAGGTTTGGTTTATCTTTTTTATGATACTGCTTCTGAAAAGGTTTGCTGAGTGATCAGCTGGTATCTGTATGTACGTCAGGTACTTAACGTGTAGTTTGAGAAGTTGAGGTCATTTAAGGTCTCCCTTAGCTCTGAATTCTATGCACAGAAGTTCTGGTTAGGACAGTCTGCTTTAACATCCTAGGAAGGGAAAAGACTGGATTATTCAGTTGGAAAGTCCCAACTGTCAAACACAGTTTCTTTACACTGGCATTGGAGAAAACGTCTTGACTTTTAAATCTGTGCACTCAGCAGAACACAGTTATAATTTTCCCTTCCGTGTTACATGGGAAGAGCAAATGCAAGAGGCGGGTCTCTGGCCTTAGTGAGCTGATCTACGGTGTGTCATAGACTCTGAAGGCACCTGCTACAAATTCTTTGGTAAATGAGTCTCTGAAGGTGCTTGGAAGCAGGATGGTTGGCTTAAGCTACATTCTCAGATACCTTTCCATAGTAATGTGACAAGGCATTTAGCATGGGTTAGACCTGGTCCACACGAGCCATAATTACAGGAGATCTAATCCTGTGTACATTTCAGAATAGACAGGCGTGGTGGTCCAGGCCTGTCATCACAGCAGTGAGAGTGGTTTCAGTCATGTCTGTTGGAAATAGTTTGTGAGAAATTTCTGTGAAAACAAGATCTAAACAAATGCAACACTTGGCTTGGATATAAACTTGGTTTGCTATGTAATAATCTATAAGGAGGAAAGCCTTTAGTTTGTATTAGTTACTTTACAATTGCTGTCACAGAAACGCCGTGACCAAGGCAACCTATAAAAGAAAGTGTCTAATTTGAGGCCCATGGTTTCAGAGGGTTAGAGTCCATGACCACCAATGGCAGAGAGCGCAGCAGCAGACGTGGTGCTGGAGCATAGCCGAGCGCTCACTCTTCATCCACTAGCACAAAGCAGAGCGCTAACTGGGAGTAGCACGCGCTTTCGAAACCTCAGAGCCACCTACAGTGACACACCTCCTTATCCTTCCCAAACAGTCCCACCGACTGGGGACCTATGCGCCCGTTCTCATTCACATCATCACACACTGGCTCTCCAATAAGGCAGGGTGCAAGGGCACAACTTCTCCCACTGGACTGCTACCTATTAAAGGTTCTGCCACCTCCCAGCTACCTGGTGACCAAACTTTTGGATGTACCCAAACACTTAATAAAAATTCCATAATAAAAGTAGCCATGTCTATATGCCAGGCTTTGTATTGTATTGTCGCATGCCTAGCAGTTCTGTGGTCATGGTTTATTGTCTTCAATTTATGGGAGGAAAAGATTCTATAGTATGTCACAGGTAGGTGGCAAGGTGGAGTTAGCACCTGTGCACTTAAAAAAAATTAGTGTGTATTCATGTGCTATGGCACCCATGTGGAGATAAGGAAACAACTTGGAGTTGGTTTTCCTTCCACCATATCAGACCAGGGGATTTAACTCAAGTCATCAGGCTTGGTGACAAGTGCCTTTACCCTTTGAGATGTCTTGCTGTCCCCAACCCTGTGCACTTTGAACCATTTTGATTGCTTCCCCCTAGGCTTTTTTTTATTTTATTTTTTTTTTTTATTTTTTAAGCTTTTGAATTGTCCCAAGTGTCTCTCAGCCCAGTGACTCTATCTCTACCCTTGGAAAGAACTGGAAGGCAGAAGTTTCTGTTCCACAAGCCGTTCCCAGTTAACCACATAGAGGCTTAATTTAATTATAAATGCTTGGCCAGTAGCTCAGGCTTGTTACTAGCTAACTCTTACATTTTCAGTTAATCCATATTTTTATCTATGCTTTGCTATGCGGCTTGGTAACTTTTCTCCGTACTGCATGTCCATCTTGCTTCTTTCTGCTGCTGCTCACATGTCCAGACTCTGCCCTCCTTCCCAGCATCCTCCTAGTCTGGCTCTCCTGCCCAATCTTTTTCTGCCCAGGAATAGGCCAGTCAGTTCTTTATTGACCAGTGAGAGTAATACACATTCACAGTGTATAGAAGGATTATTCCACAGCAAAGAACTGTTTATGAACACTGGGAAATGAAGTCATCAGAAAGCAGGTTTGCAAATAAGTCAGGGTGGCTGGCAGGCATTTTGTTTTGTTTGGATTTTTTGAGACAGAGTCTTGATATCTATCCCTGGGTGACCTAGCACTCCCTACAAAGCAGACTGGCTTTGAGCTTGCAGTGATTCTCCTGCCTCTGCCTCTAAGTGCTGGGTCTATAGGCAATAACCTCTATATCCATCTTCAGTGTAGCTTTTGACTGCTGCCAAAACATTAGGCTGTTGATTTCCTGGGAAATACTATCTGTGTGGCCTGAAGGTTTTGAAAAGATTTTTTTTTTTTTGGTTATTGGGGGGATAGGGCATATAGTCCCTCAGAGGCTATGTAGGTGACCCTAAGGTTTTTATAGGACTCTGTTCAGATACTCGGCCACTCTCAGCTACTAGCCCTGGAATACTTTTTGTTTGGTACTCTCACAGTTTACTCCAGAACTAGTATCACCCAGTACACAGGATGAGCTTTCCCAGGAAACATGGTGACCGTCAGAACCCCATGTTAGGTTGGCAGTTTTCCATGATGCCCACCAAGAGAAGTTCCAGAACCTAGATGTATTCACTTAACAGCCATGAGCTGGATAGCAGTCCCCCACTACCCATCACCCATTTCCTGCCATCCTCCCCTTGGTCGTCTCCATCTGGGGTTGTGCGGCAGCCTCACTCCCTTTCACCAATCTGGAAACTTGGATCTGTTTGAATAAGTCAGTCTTGCTGATAACATACGGTGGTGAAGAATTGGAGAGATGGCTCAGTGGTCAGAAACCCAGGCAGCTCCATGTGAGTTTCCAAGGCCTGTGCAGCCATCAGCAGGCATCCTTGCCAGCCTGGGTCAACAGCAGGGCTGAGGGCAGAACTGAAGGTGTTCAGTGTGCAAGCTACAAAACAAAACCCCATCTTAGCGGCTTCCGTTTTTCAATGTAGGTGTTACAGAGTGGGTTGGGTACTGCGCAGTCTTCCTGTAGGAAATGCATCCTCAGATGCCCAGTCTGTCTTAGCAACAAACTCGTATGTTTCTGGGAAGACGCCCCCCTCTGCTCAGACCTCTCCTTTCTGCTGGAAAAGTGTAAGGCCTGGTTGGAAGCACGGCATCTCTCCTGGGGCACTGGCTTCACTGGGTGCTTGGGTAAAGGAGACGCACCACCCAGCCCTGTAGCCAGCTGGAGAGCAGCTTCCTGCTGATGTGCAGTTACTCCCACTCACATCCGTCAGCTGGCAAGCGCACAGCCAGATTCCGGGATTTTCGATTAAAGGGGAGATTGTGATAGCAAGCTCCCACTTGTGTGGCTTAGTGATTGTCACTGACTCATCAGGAAATAACCATGACTTGCAAGGTGCGCACTAATGCATGTGGCGATCATGACTCCCGCCCCGGCCTGTCTTTTTTTGACATTCCTCTCCATGCTCTATATGGGTAACACCAGGCTTCCTGCACAGGTGAGTCACCCATCCAGTTGAAATGCTGCTTCTGGAAACTCCAGAGAGCTTGCTGTTAGGAATGCAGGATTAGACACGTGGCAGACGAGGTGGGGACTCTAGCTTCATGCTACAGTTCTCAGTGGGACTAGGTCAGCTTGCCCAGAGATGGTTGGCACCTCCAAAGATTGTCACCTTTGAATTCTATGTGTATGGGTGTCTGTGTACCACATGTGTGCCTGATGCCAAAGGCAGCCGGAAAACAGTGTTGGATCCCCTGGAACTGGAATTACAGGTGGCTGTGAAACAAACAGCCTGCTGGTGCTGGGAATTGAACCTGGGATCTGGTAACCACTGAGCCTCTCTCCAGCCTACAGGATTTCCATTATTATTATTAATTACATCTTGTTTATTATTTGTATGTGCACATGTAAGGTTATGGGCTTTTGAAAGGCAGAGGACAACTTGTTAGGAGTTGTCTTCTTCCACAATGTGGGTCCTAAGAATTGAACTCCGGTCATCAGCCTTGGCAGCAGGTACCTTAACCCACTGAGCATCTTGCCTGGTTTTTCTTTCGTCAGTGCTAAGAACTGAACTCAGCCTTGGGCATGCCTGAGAAGTGCTGTACCACTGAAGTATATCTCCAGTCACTTTTTTCCTTTCTTTAAAAAAAAAAAAAAAAAAAAAAAAAAAAAAGGTTGTTTTTATTGTGGGGGCTGGAAAGATAGCTCAGCCATTAAGAGCACTTGGTGCTTATGCAGAGGACCTGGGTTGTATTCTTAGCACCCACATGGTGGCTCACAACCAGCTGTAATTCTAGTTCCAGAGTTGTGGCCCTCTTCTCTCTGAGGGACCCAAGCATGCATGCAGACAAAATACTCATAAATCTGGGTGGAGAAATGGCTAAGTGGTTGCTCTTCCAGAGGACCTGGGTTCAATTCCCAGCACCCACATGTGAGCTCACAACTGTATTTAACTCCAGTTTTAGAGAATCTGACTCCCTCTTCTGGCTTGCGAGGGTACCAGGCATGTATGTGGCACACAGACATATCAGCAGGCCAAACACCCATACTGATAAATAGAATGAAAGAAGGAATGAACCACCATAGCTCACAATTAAAAATAATCCAAATTAAAAAATTTAAATGAAGTAAGGTACTTCAAATATTTCTTATTTATTTTCTTTTTAAAAGTTGGGAGTTTGCCCTTTCATTTTTTATGTATCCTACGTTGCCAGTTTGGTAAACTGAGTTTGCCACGTTGCTGCTTCTTGGTCCTAGCCTGGAGACTCTCAGCTAGGTCCCTTAGCCCTCAGCACAGGCGAGTTGGTAAACGCTCGCTCGCCAGGACACAGACAAAAGAAACTCACGGCTACAGTATAACTGTATTTACTGAACCTTCACTTACCAGGCAAGGCCGGGCCTTGTGCTCTGTCAGCGCCTTGCGGAATCCTCACCTGGCTGTGAGTCAGGGGTGGCAACAACCTTGTGGAGAGGCCCTGAGGATTCATGCGATTAAAATGTTTACCCGAGTCCCACTTGAGAGTGAGGAAGCTCCCGTTGTGATTTGGGCCTCTAACCATCACACCTCACCATTGCCTCTGGGACGGTGCCAGGAGCTCTGCAGAGACAAGTGATGCCCAGTCCCCAGCCTGCCCCTGGGAACTCCTCTGAGGCAACAGATTCAGGGCCAGCTTCTCATTGGCGGTGCCATCTGCCCGGGTGTCCCCTGAGATGGGGACAGCAGTTACTCCCCCTGGGCCAGAACCCCGATGTCCTGGAATTCTATGGTGTGGGGCACGGGCAGTTTCTGATGCGTTCTCTTTGCGGATTTCGGGCTTAATACACACCAAGTGCTTGCCTGGCTGGGATTTGCGATTTATTTGGGCCACCTACAGCGCTCCTTGCCTGATGGGATCAGAAGGGCCCTCCCTCTATGCGTGCGCTGGCTAAATTCACTCACCATTTGCCCATCTAAGTGGATTTCCGTGCGGTCCTAAGGACAGGGTCAGCGCTCTGTGCTGGACCCCAGATGAGCAGCCCAGTGAATCCCCCCACGGGAAGGGAATACGTGCCACCAAGTCCTCTGCCATCTGCGTGTGAAGGTGTGGAACTGCGTGGTCAAGGAGCAATCGAGCGGAGCTGGGCCCTGCATGGAGATGGAGACCTTTGCGCTCCAAGTACCGTGGGGCGAGTGGCGAGACCCTGAGCTCTGAGGGACAGGATGGCTTCTTGGAGGAGGAGCGACAAGGCGGAGCCAGCCCGAGCCTCGGCGTAGGCGGAGCCAGGGACCCTCGCAGCTTCTGATTGGGCAGCGCAGCCGAGCGGAGCAACTCCGCTGGCTCCGATTGGCTGGTGAGGGCGGCCCTGCCGCCAGGTGATGTTGAGGGTCGGGTCCCGGGGCCACGTTGGGGGTGCGCGGCGCGGGGGCGGGGCGGACGCAGCGCTGGGTAGACAAGCAGGCTGCGGGGACCCGAGCTGTGAGACCTGCCAAGAGGCGCGACAGTGGCGGTGAGTGCGTGCGGGGAGCGGGCCGGGGGACGGGAGGGTCGCTCAGAAGCGAACCGCACCCCCACCTCCCGCCACGGACTGTTACCATCACCCTAGCCATCGTCTCCATCCCTTCCTTCCTGGCACCGGGGCACCTGAGTCCCCCCCCCCCCTCTCCGAAAACCTAACGTGGGGACGGTGACGCTTGCGAGGTCGCTGTCAACGCTCGCACGCGCCCCGCACCTCCGCGCGCGCGATCGCGTCGGTGTCTTCCGCATGCAGCCAGTGTGCTCCGCGCGTCCAGAGCTGATGAATAGCTCCAGGACTTGACTGCCTTTCGTGGTCCCCTCCCTCCACAGCTGAGGAACTGGAGGCTGGCAGGCCAAGGTCACACTAGCCAACCCTGCTGAACCTCAGTCCTGTCCCTGGTTGCGCGGGTCCAGGACCTGTGTGTGTGGGTGAGTGGGGGCTATCGGGTGTGCTGGGCACGGGAGAGGGAGTTCTGCCTTTCTAAACAGTGTGGTCCCCAGCACCTGAGTTGTTACAGGCTATGGGGATACTAGTGGCCCTTCCTGCGGCACCTATTCCTGCACAGACCCAGACCCAGTGTGTACCAAGGATGGATGCTTGCTTCCGGGACCCATAGCCTCTAGGCAGAAGGGCACTGCCATGCCTAGGCAGAGTCCTGGGTTGGCCAGCTCCCTATCCTGTGTTGTGTGTCTTTGGTCAAGTAGCTGGGATCTGCACGCAGGCAGGAAAGACTCCAGTACCCTGAGGGGATGGATAGTTGACTATGAGGTATAGAAGGACCTGTCAACCTAGCCAGTTAAGCAGAACCACCACCCAGAAAATAGAAGCCCAGCGCCATCCCAAATGTGTCTTTTTGTAAGGAAGGTTCTGGCCCAGAAGACCCTTGTGGATAACTTTGATTTGGTTCAAAGAGATGAGCTGGGTGTGCGGTTGTTACCAGGGTTTCAGCGAGCCCTGGCATCCTGCTTGGTCTAAGGATCAGACTGGAAGGGAGGCAGAAGGGACAAAGTTCCTGTTTCTGTGAGGCTAAATATGAAGAGGATGGGGAAGGACCAGGTACTAGGAGAGTGCTGTCCAACCCTCACCCCTCACCCCTACCCCATCAACCACACACACACACACACACACACACACACACACACACACACACACACACACACTCAGGAAGCTGGTCTCTGTGTGTGAGTACTGACCCTTGGTTCTTTCCCCCTTTGCCTGGTGCTTGAGGGGCTGTGTGGCCCAGGAGGGTGTGAAGGCTCCTGTCAGCTCTCTTTATCTCTTCTGTGGTTGTCCTTCTCACCCTGTTCCTCCCCCGCCCCCGCCCCCCTCATTGCCTGCTGGGAAGGGAGGGGCGGGTGGCCCGTGGCAGGAGCGTGCTTTGCTTCCCACAAACGTCAGCTGCAGTTGAGACAAGTGATAAAAAATGAGCAGGACTAGAAAGGGGGGTGAGAACACAGGTTGGCGGCAGCCTCGGAGGTCCAGGCGGGCTCTGAGGGGAGGCTGCAGCCTTGTTTCCCGGCTCTTCCTGACTGAAAGTTGTAAATGCCTGCTGGCCTCTGCTCCCTGGCTTGAGCTTGGGCTTGAAGGTCACTGGCAGGCAGAGATGGAGGACCCTTCCTGGGTTCTAAGAGGGTCAATTTATTATTTTGTTTTGTTTTGTTTTGTTTTTTCCAGACAGGGGTTCTCTGTGTAACTTTGGAGCCTGTCCTGGAACTCACTCTGTAGACCAGGCTGGCTTCAAACTCACCGAGATCCACCTGGCTCTGCTGGGATTAAAGGTATATGTCACCGCCACCCGGTGAGGGTCAATTTTAAGACATCCTAGTCTCTCCCTTTCCAAGCACTCCTGACGCTGTGGCACACCCAGGCCACACTACTAACCCCTGGTCTCTGGGGGGAGTCAAAGCCTGTAGGGCAATCTTCCCAGCCTCACCCTGGGGGGCGGGGGTGTGAGAGGCCGTGAGAGACTCCAGCCTGGAGTCTTGAAAGCTCTAGGCTCTGTTGTCTTCCCAAGCTCCCTTCCTGCCAGCAGGCTTGGGGGCCTCATCCCCTGTGCCAGACATCACGCCAGGCACCTCACATTACCTACCAAGGTTTGCCAGTGAGGAAGTGTGGGCACAGAGAGGGACGGCAGCTGCCCCAAAGCCACACAGAACTTGTACCCAGGCCTCTCTGATCCAGGTCTGTAATTGCAAGAAGCTGGTGTGAATAGAGAGAGGGGCCGTGACTTATGTCGTCGCTGGGGGAGCTGAGTCTGTGGGGACCCCAGCCGAAACTTTCGTCCATTCTGCCTTGAAATAGCTGGTCTTTTATGTGTCTGCTCCACATGACGTCTGCTCCTCCCTGTCCCCTCACCCACCCCCGACCCGTGGATCTGGCCGTGGGTCCCAGAGAACACGATAGGGCAGGGCAGGAGTGCTGTTTGTCAGTCCCCTGGGTAGTTGTCCGTCTTCTCTGCACCCCACTTAGTGCCAGTGCATCATTTGGGGGGATTGTTTTTTTCATACCTGCAAAGGGCTTTGGGATTCAGAAAGGGACTGGAGTCAGGCTGGACCAGCGAGCCAGCAGCCTTGAAAACGGGTTCCTGATACTATCAGTGCTAGCCATCCAGCTGGACTGCCCTGTGCAGTCGCTGCCCCAGGGCCTGCTGTGGCTCCCCGTTGTCCATGGGATAAAGTCTCAGACCTAAGGCTGATCTTGAGTCGGGTGCAGCCCGCTGCTTTGGCAGTCTCCCTCAGGCCACGACACACCTTTTCTGTGCCTCCCTGCTGACTGCTGTCATCCTGCTCTTCAGTGGCCTCTTCAGACTCTTCTGTTTTCCCTATGACACCTTCTCTCTCTCTCTCTCTCTCTCTCTCTCTCTCTCTCTCTCTCTCCTCTCTCCTCTCTCCTCTCTCCTCTCTCTCTCCTCTCATCCACACTGACCCTGAAGTTCTGGTTTCAAGTGATTCTGGCCCTCCTGCCTCAGCCTCCTGAGAGGGCAGAACTACTGGCAGACACCAGTTTCCCTCTGGCACTAAAGAAGAGCTGGATCCAAATTTCTACCACAGAGGGTCCAGCCAACCCGAGCTGTAGCTCAGTGGCCCATGCCGTGAGCCATCCCACTTCTGGTCAGTCCCTCCCCAGACCTCTCCCAGTGCAGCTTTTAGCCGTCATGAACCCCCATCTGTCCCCTGCCCCACGCAATTGCGCTTCTCCATTTTACCACATCTCACCCGTTTAAGGCTTATTATCTAGTTTCCCATCATGCTCCCCGAGAATGCTGTTCTCTAAGCAGGCAGAGTGTGTCTTTTGTCTCTGGCCTGTGCCCAGGATGTCGATGGGCACTCAGTGAGGATTGGTTGGTTGCTTGAATGAATGAAGGAGTGTTGGAGCCAGCAAATGAATGAACACACCAGCCCCTGACAGGGAGCCTTCAACCTACCTGCCTGAAAACCAACCTCTCCCCTGCCCTTCGTAGCCTTCCCTCCGTGGAGCTTGAAGCTGGGCATGCTGGGGACCATGCAGAGGGCTGGGGCCGGAGCCCGCAGGGCCTCCGACTGCGGGCCTGCACCTTACCGGCCCAGGTGCATTGCCAAGTTTGCCCAGGTGGGTGGGTGTCCATTTTGTGTGCTCTGGAAGATAGTTGTGGGGTGGCTACTCCCTGGGGTTGGGGAGGACCTGGGGCCCAAGGACTCCTTTGGAGTGGATGTGTGTATACAAACGTCTGTGTAGGTGAGAAGATGAGACCCCTGTGACCTGACCAGGGTCACCTGCTGAGAAGGTTAACAAAGAACACTGGCCTTCAAGGACAGTGCTTGGTCACTACCCACAGCTTGCCTGCAGGGTGGAGTACTGTGCATTGGAGTCGTGGCCCTTACTCCCCCGTCTTTCTTCTTCCCATCCCCACCAGTACGTGGGATCCTTTCCTGTGGACGACTTGGACACCCAGGAGGGTGTGTACCTTGTGCAGCAGCAGCTCTGGGCACTGCAGGTGAGGGACTTGGGGAGCACAACCCAAGTCACTGAGGGCACCGTGAATGTCAGTCCCCCCAGCACACACTTCATTCAGATGGGCATCAGAAGCCCAGGGAGGGTGGGACCAGAGGTCTTCTGAGAGGTGACCAGTAGTTCCAGGCTTCAGGATTCTTCCTAGATGCCTGGGACCCAGGCCCCACAGGTCATAGCATGACTGTTGGGGGTCAGAACTGGCTGAGCAGCCTTGATGAGGGCCACTGTGGCGGGACTGCATCGGGCCAGAACTAGGAAGTGACACCTGCCTTTGTCAACTCTCTTCCCCTCAGGACTGTTCCAGACGCCGCGCTGTCATCCTGAAATTCAGTCTCCAGGGTCTCAAGGTCTACAGTGGGGAGGGCGAGGTAGGAGAGATAGGAGGAGCCAAGGCAGTGGGGACCAGATGGGGTCTGGTCTGTCTTACAGTTTGCCCCATGCCACCCCTAGGACAAGCTTGCCTAGCCCTCCAGAATCTTCTCTAGAGGCCACTTTCTATCCTAAATATCAGGGACAAACACCCTATGAGACTTTCCAAGTGCCTGGTCCAGCATTGGCTGGTGGCTGTGGACAGCCGTGGGCTGGAGATAGAAGGGAGCTCCTGCGTGCTTGTCTGTCCCTCCCTGGCTACGCACTGGACAACCGGCATGGCCGCCTATTTCCTGCCAGGCCAGACTGTGCCACCCACAGCTGCAGGCCTCTTACGTAAGGCCCAGTGCCAGCTGTGGTGGTGCCCTGGGGTCCTACATCACCTGCCTGAGGCATGGCTGCTGTCTGACATGACGCCAAGAGACGTGGAGAGTGAGTGGCAGAGCCAGGATTTGAACTCCGAGCATTCTACCCCAGATACCAGTGTAGAACCCCAGGACCTGCCGCCACTGCCCCTGTGTGGCTCCAGCTAGAGATCACTGACTGGTCACTGTTCTGTCCCTCAGTTCTGTAACTTGGGGTGGCCACCCTGACCTACCTGTCTGGCAGGCCCAGAGCTGTGAGCGCTGAGGGCTGGGGCTTGGCAGGCCTCTGGGGAAGAAGGGTCTCTTCGCCCCAGGCGGTGGGTGGCCACTGCCACACACCACGATGCCTCCTCGCAGGTGCTCCTCATGGCCCATGCCCTGAAGCGCATCCTCTATGCCACCTGGTGCCCAGCCGCCTGTCAGTTTGCTTTCGTTGCCCGGAACCCGCGCAGCCCGGCCAGCAAGCGTTTCTGCCACCTCTTTGTGGGGAGCCAGCCTGGAGAGGTACCTGAGACCCAGAGGGTAGTGTGCCCTGAGGGGTAGTGCTGTTATCGGGCGGCGGCGGTGAGTCCGGGCCTCACCACACTGGCCTTTGGCTCTTCCCCCGGGACTGTGTGTAGTAAGTCGGCACCCTTGACATCCCCTGCACTAGCTGGGACTTTCCTCTGCTGTGGAGTACGCGCCCTCCCTCCCTCATCCTGGCTTGTCCCCACCACCCTTAGCCCAGCCCACCTGTGACATGAGCCGTACTCCAGCACGGGGCTGTCCCTGGTGACAGATGACAGACACTTGAGTCCTTTAACAGCAGAGGCGTGGTCCAGGTTTTGAGCTGTTCCTAGGTGACAGGTCCCATGTAGCTCTGTGTAGCAGACATTGGTAGTCATGGGCAGGTATACTGGAGGTCAAGGCTGGTGTGGTCCCTGTGGATGACAGACCTGTGACAGCCTGTCATTTAGTGAGTTCCGGCATTTGGTCCCACCTTTGGATGCGGACCCTGGGAGGCAGGTGGCTGAAGTTGATGGTTCCAACAGCCTGGGTCTGGAGTATGTGAGTGAGTGATGGACTCCATGTCCAGGCCCCAGACAAGTGCTGAGAGTCTTCAGTGCCCCATTTCATTAACTCCTCAGAGGATCGTGGGGAGGTGAGGATGAAGAAGCAGGCACGTGGGCTCCATGCTCCACCCTGGCTCACTCAACAACTCAGGGCTCTTAGCTCCTCCTCCTGGGGGTGTTGAGGGCCTGAGCACGGGGAGGCTGGGGAGGCTGGTGTAGGAGTGCCGTGTGTCCAGGCTCGTGCTCTCTGCTCCCATCACGATGCCTGGCACAAAGTGACTTCGTAGTGAACCGACAAGAGAAAGCTGGTAGCAGAGGCTGCGTGTGGTGAGATTTTGAGGGCTAAGTAGGAGTCTCCCCAGGAAGTTTTGGGAGGGGCGTCAGAAGCCAGCGGGCCATTTGCAGCCCTAAAGAGTGGACTGACGCCTGAGGAGCTTCCCAGGAAGCGGCTGCAGCTGAGCCCCCCTCCTGTCCTAGGTCCATATCCTGTACCTGCTGCTCTGCCGCTCCTTCCAGCTGGCTTACCTCTCACAGCACCCTGAGGAGAGGGCGCAGCCTGAGTCCTGCCTGGGCTCTGGGGGGGACATGTCCCCGAAGCCGCTCTGCAGCCCTGGGGCACCCCCTGCCCTAGTGAGAGAGCCCTTCAGCCGGGATCAGCTGTCACAGAATGTCCACGCCCTGGTCTCCTTCCGGCGAATTCCTGCAGAAGGGCTACTGGGCAACAGTGGGGTACGCACCACCCCAGTCAGGAAGTGGATGGGGGAGGGTCAGGGGCTTGGGGGTTGGTTGTGTTGGAGGGGTGGGCTCCTTGCAGGGTTCACCTGGGCTCAGACAGAGGGATCTGAATCTGCCTGCCCATAAGCCCCTCTTGGTGCCTCAGAAGGAGCTGCCAGAGCCCGAGGGCCGTGGGGGCACCCGTCACACTCGCCTGGGGAACCCCTACTGCTCTCCCACACTGGTGCGCAAGAAGGCCATCCGCAGCAAGGTGATCCGCTCCGGGGCCTACCGAGGCTGCACCTATGAGATGCAGCTGCAGCTCTCAGCCCGGGAGGCCTGTGAGTTGGAGGAGGGGGCTGGCTGGCTAGTGGACTTGGCAGGGGCTGGGGGTTCATGCATGGATTTTTGAGGCTGAGGCCTTGCCCCCTTGGGCCCCCCCCCCATGGCTGCCTGTGCCTGTGAGGGTGCATCAGGCTGGAGGGCAACTGAACAGCTGTGTATGGACTTTAACTGGTGAGTGTAGAGTTTCTGTTGGGGGAGCAGATGTGTGACAGTTGGGGAAAGGTTTGGTGGGGAGACAAACCGTGGATGGGATGGGGGTGTGTGGTAGAGGAACAGGTCTGGCCTTGGGAGGGTCTATCGTGCTCCTTCTGACCTTTGTGGTCTCCACAGTTCCAGCTGCATGGGAGGCATGGCCCCGCAGCCCTGGTGGCCCCTCGTGCCTGGTGGAGAATGAGGGTAGCCTGACAGAGAACATCTGGGCCTTTGCTGGCCTCTCCAGGTAAGGGAGTTCTGTCCCTTGGGTTAGATATGAACAACCTGAGGTAGGCTCCTTATCATGTGTACTCAGGGTGCATAGACAGAGTGTATGGACTTTAACCGGTGAATGTGGGATGCTCCCAGCCTAGTGACCTGAGGCCAGGGACTTCCTCTGCCTGAACCTCAGTTTTCCAGAATGTAAAATGGGGCTAGGGAGAAGAGCAAGACACAGGTGAAACCCTCAGTGTCCGGCCTGTCACTGCCAGCCTTCCTGAGGTTTCTCAGACCTCTCCTGACCAGGGCCTTGCTGTCAACAAGTCGGGTCCCCAGAAGGCCTTGAGTTCCTTCGAATTATGTTCACTGAGTGGCTGATCTGGTCCAGAACTTCTGAGAGCACATATGCAGTGTCCTCTGCCACCACCAAGCTCTTGGGGCTAGTATTGTCCCTGATGAGGACAACGGTCTGGGTCTGAGGTCAGACTGGTGGCCTTAACCTTGGCTCCTCCCCCAGGTCCTGTGCTCTTGCCCTGCTGCGGAGAGATGCTCATGGGGCCTTCCTGCTGTGGCCAGAGCCAGGTACCGGTGACCAGTGGAGCCTGTCTGTACGGACCCAGTGTGGTGTGGTGCCTCACCAGGTCTTCCGGAACCACCTGGGCCGGTACTGCCTAGAGGTGAGACTGTGGGGTTGCCCTGAGAGGCTTCCAGCTCCACCCCAATGCGGGCGCCATCTCTTGAATTTCTACTCTGTCCCTGGGCTCCTAAGCCCACCTCACTTCATCCTGCTCCTCGGCCAGGTGCTCCCTGGCCCCACCCCGCCTCCTAGTCCACTCCTGGCCCTGCTAGCTCTGCTTCTGTCTTTTGGGGTTTTGTTGTTGTTTTTTGTTTTGTTTTGTTTTGTTTTGTTTTGTGACAGGGTTTCTCTGTGTAACTCTGGCTGTCCTGGAACTCGCTCTGTAGACCAGGCTGGCCTCGAACACACAGAGATCCACCTGCCTCTGCTGGTGAGAGGAGCCGTGTGGAGACAGTAGGTTGGCAGGACTCATCCAGATTGGAGTGAATATCCCCAATTCTCATTTCAGGGTCCCATTGCTTTGGTAAAGCAATGCCCTATCTATCATACAGGAGATCTGGCACAACCCCATTTTATTTCTGGTCCTTCGGCCTTGTGGCTACAAGGGGAAAAAATGTAGGGCTCTACTGTGCATGCCCGGAGGGAGCCCTTCATGTCCTCACTCATTCATTTTTCCGACCTCATTCCTTACGTGCTGGCCTGTCACTGAAAGACTGTGTCAGGTGACTGGAGTTCACCATATCCCAAAAGGCGTGCGCCACCACACCAGCCCTTCCTTCTGTTCTTGCTGGCTGGGTGCTGACCACAGAGTTCAGGGAGAATCACTGAGGTTCCTGCCCACTGGGGCCCTCCCTCTAGAGGCGTCTTTCAGGGGTTACCTCTAGGAGAACTGACCTAAACGTATCAAGCCTCTGAGTCCCTGGTCTGCCTCCAGGACTGGGCTGGCAAAGCTTTTACATGACCTCTGTACTTCTAAGACAACTGCCTCAGTCCTGCCCAGACTGGGAAGGGCGAGGAAATGGTGACTGGGTCCATGGTTACCGCACATACCATCTTTCCGAATTTATCCCTCCATATGGTGGGAGACCTGGCTGGGGGTGGGGTGTTGCTACATGGCATGAACCATGGAGCAGGGGACCAGAGCTACCGACCCTTCCTCCTCAGCACCTGCCAGCAGAGTTCCCCAGTCTGGAGGCCCTGGTGGAGAGCCACGCCGGGATGGAGCGCAGCCTTTTCTGTCCACTCAGCATGGGCCGTCTCAACCCCACCTATGAAGAGCAAGATTGTGGTCCTGAGGGCAGGCTCCCCCGGACTCTGCGGCCCCTCAGTCATGCCAAGTCCGAGGCAGAACTGCAAGGCCTGGGCTAGGACGCAAGGCCTCAGTCCCCTGTGGGCCCAGCCTTGTCTTGGGCCCTGGGCTGCGGCAGTCACTGTGCCCCTCTTGCACCCCACTCACTGGTCACCAGCTTCAAACAGGTCACTCTGCCCCTCGATCAGCCTTCCATCACTTCCCTGCCCATGGGAGGGGAGCTCTGAGGTTGGAGATGGAGATCCCAGGGCTTCTCCCAGGACCTAGGGCCAGCTGAGATACCAGGATGAGCAAGCGGGTAGAGCTAAGGGTCTGGCAACTCGAGGTGACTTTGGGTGGTGCCCATTGTCAGGTTCCCACTGTCCTCCTAGTGCAGAGGCTTTCCCAGCAGTTCGTGGATGTGGGCACAGCCTTTGCTGGAGGCAGCTAAGGCTCTGTTGGAGGGGAACCCCAGAGAGCTCCCACAGGGAACTTATGCTTAGGAACAGATGCTTAGGGAGTTGCAGGTTGGCCACCTCAGCTCATTTCTGGGTATCACTCCACCGCGTGGCCCCTGCAGTGAGCAAACTGCAGTTCGGCAGCTGCTTTGGGAAGCCACCTCATGCTGGCCTTAACACAGTGCCGACCACTGGGCATGGCTCGCACTGGCCTGCTCATCAGCAAGGCAGCCCCCCTTGCAACGGAGAACTAGTTAGTACTAACCAAGCCCCACAGAGGAGGGTGTGGCTTTATCAGGGGGAGGTCCAGGGACACATTCTAGAGGAAGGCAGTGGCCCAGCCAGCAATGACAAATCCAAGTGTCCCTTAAGTCAACTCAGCATAATGTATGAATCGACCCAAAAAGATCAGACTTCTTAATCAGCTGGTGGTGGCGCACACCTTTAATCCCAGCACTCAGGAGGCAGAGGCAGGTGGATCTCTGAGTTCGAGGCCAGCCTGGTCTGCATAGTGAGTTCCAGGACAGGCAGGGCTACACAGAGAAACTCTTGTCTCAAACAAGCAAACAAAAAACAACAGACTTCTTTTGGAAGCAGAGGTGTAGGCACAGGTGGGAGAGGATGTCTGTGTTCAGTGCCTTGAAGGCCACAGGCTTTGGTGGAAGCCACAGGTTTGGGGTTTTGGATCTCAAGAGAAGTGGGCAGCCTCTACAGAACAAAGAGAAGACAGACCTGGGAGGAAGAGGCAGGCCAGGCATGGTGCTTCCGGCTTCCATCACCCCTGCCACACACACACACACACACACACACACACACACACACACACACACACACACACACTAGGATAAGCCCTTAGTTACGGACATTGTCATTTCTTTCAAGTGACATGTCTCATGAGAGATGGAGAGAAAGGACAGGAGATAACACACACACACCCAAACTGAATGTGGGTGATATTCCATGGCCATTCCACTGGCATTCCCACTCCCCGAGTGGGGCCTGGTCCCCAGTGGGAACAGAGGGATTAACATATCCTGTGCCTAGGATTTCAGCCCCAGAAAGTTACACCTAAGGAAGGCTGTCAACTGACTGGTCCAGACTTCGGGCCAGGGCTCACCTCCAGGAGGGTGTCCATAGTGTGAACTGCCGATGTGTACAATACCAGGGGATATTCAATACCAGGGGATATTCAACACGTCCAAGGGACCAGCCTTCCCCAGGCCCTTTAACGTTTCTTCCAAACCAAACAGTTTGGAGCCCATGTGTTCAGACTGTGTCTTAATTGTTCAAACCGTCATCAAGCCCCCCTGTGTGGACTTCAAGAGAAATAAAACACATTTCTTCACAGTTTATTGCAATTCCTTGAGTGGCTAGATCTTCATCGACATTTTCCTGTTTTGCTTTTTTTTTTTTTTTTTTTTTTTTTTTTTTTTTTGCCAAACATACCACAGATGGTATGGAATGGTGAGCCTGACAGAGGTCCTGGCCACCAAGGTCCAGAAAAAACTGAATTAAGAAGTGGGCTTGGTGGAGAGGCCTTTTTTTTTCCCTTTTATTTTATTTTACAATACCATTCAGTTCTACATATCAGCCACAGATTCCCTTGTTCTAATGGAGAGGTCTTCTAAGAGAGAGATCTAAGGACCAGTGAGAAGGCTCAGTGCTTTCTGACACACCTGCTGACCTGAGTATGATCCATTGGACCCATGTGGTGGAAGGAGAGACCCATTTCCTGCAAGTTGTCCCCCAGCCTCCACGTTCAGTGTTCACCTGTGCATTCATGCAAGTGCACCCACGTGTGGACACACACACACACATAGTGCACCCATGTGCAGACACACAAGTGCACCCACGTGTGGACACACACACAAAGTGCACCCACTCGCGCGCGCGCGCGCGCACACACACACACACACACACACACACACACACACACACACACACGGGCTTGCTTACTGCTCCAGCAAAGCACAGGAGGCCTCTGCACAGCCCAGGCCTGCCTAAACCTGACCTGAGCTCCAGTGGGATCTAAGATACTTGTCCTGACTCCCTACAAGTGGCAGAGGGTCCTTTTAAAGACGATCCACAGAACCGCCGGTCCATTTGTAGTCAGTGTGTGTGTGTTCCCTTCCAATGTTAGTTTCCCCTGCTAGTTTGCAAGAGGGCTGTCATGTGACTGACACCAGGGTGTTTCTGCAGAGGAACCCACAGGAGCCTTGCAACCGGGTGGTTGGTGCCTGAGACTGGTCCAGGAGGTTAGGCTGTGTGCTCTTCCCAACACAAAGACTACCTCCTAAAGCTTTGAGCTTTTCAATTGTTTTTTAAAAATACATTTATTTAAGTTTGAGGCCTGCCTGGTCTTCAGAACTAGTTCCAGGACAGCCACGGCAACACAGAGAAACCTTGTCTCGAAAAACCAACCTCCCCCCAGAAAAAAAACACCCCCAAACATTTATTTATGTGTGTGAGCCCCCTTGCAAGAGTCCGTTCTCTCGGTCCACTATATGGGTCTCGAGGAGAACGCAGGCCGTCAGGCTTGGCAGCAAGTGCCTTTCACTAGCAAAGCCATCTCGCTGGTCCAGTTTTCGTGTCTTTTAAAATATGGACTTTCTCCCCCCCCCCCCATGACAGGGTTTCTCTGAGTAGTTTTGGTGCCTGTCCTGGATCTTGCTCTGTAGAACAGGCTGGCCTCGAACTCACAGAGTTCCGCCTGTCCCAGATCCGCCTGGCTCTGCCTCCCGAGTGCTGGATTAAAGGCGTGCGCCACCACCGCCCGGCCTAAATCTGGACTCTTAAGACTGGCCCTATCATCCAGCGGCTTCACCCTGCCTATGGACTGTGGACTGTGGACAGCGAAGTCCTTGTCACCCTCTCAGTCTCTAACCCCTGAGGGAGGTGGAGTCAAGCATGAGTTCCAGGTCTTAGCTTGGCCACCTCTGCCCGGTTGCTGAGCCTCTGGGCTGGAGCTGCGAGGCCTGGGAGATAGGGAGGAGGGTCAGGGCCGCCCCAACCACCCGGTGCATCCCAAGCGGCTAGCTTGCAGCCTGGCCCAACCACCGGGTGCATCCCAAGTGGCTAGCTTGCAGCCCGGCTCTCCTTCGCACTCAGCGTTCCGCGGTCCGCCCTGTGACGCCACGGACGTTGCCTGGCAACGGCGAACGCCGAGACGGCGTGCACGAGCGCGAGCGCGGCCCGGCCAGCTCCGGGGCTCGGGTCGTGCGGCGGCGCCTGCAGCGCGGATCCCCCGTTCCCCGCCCGGGCCCGGCCTCAGGGACGGGCGAGCCCGGGCGCGGGAGGCGGCGGCCCGGGCTCCAGCCCGGAGACTTGTCCGCCGCACCCCTGCTGCTCCCAGCGCGCCCCGCGCGGAGTCCTGGTCCCCGGCTGTGGCCCCGCCCCTGCCGCCAAGCCCCGCCCCGCGCGGGCTCTGGTTCCACCCCCTGGACCTGGCCACGCCCCCGGGGCTCGTGGGGCGCCATGGCCTCGGAGTCCGTGAAGGTGGTGGTTCGCTGCCGGCCCATGAACCAGCGCGAGCGCGAGCTGAGCTGTCAGACGGTGGTGACGGTGGACTGCGCACGCGGCCAGTGCTTCATTCAGAACCCGGGAGCGGCCGACGAGCCCCCGAAGCAGTTCACCTTCGACGGCGCCTACTACATGGACCACTTCACAGAGCAGATCTACAACGAGATCGCCTACCCGCTGGTGGAGGTGAGGGTGCCCCGAGACTGCAGGGCCAGGCTCGGGGCTCCCCGAAGGTGGAGACGGGATAGGTGGGTTAGCCCAGCCCCTGCCGCCCAAGCCAAGCGAGAAGGCGCTGGGCACAGGTGGATAGCGGCAGGTTAGTCTGTAGGCTTGTCCTTGGCTGCAGACACCTGCAACCTGTCCCCAGTGTGGTGTCCCCATTGAACCCAGCGCCCCAGCTGGTCCACACCCCCGTCCTTTGCAGCCTTTACCAGCTTATCCTGACCTTCATTCCTTGCAGCCCCTTAACCACAGACTCCAGACCCAGGGCCCCCCGGCCCTCTGCCCTCATTCCAGACCTGCAGGATCCTGAAAGCTCCAGCCATTTCCCCCAGCCTCCTTCCTTCCCAAGAGTCTCAAGATTCTTCTCTGTCAGGTGGTGGTCCACACTTGCTCCCATTTCAGCCCCACAAACAAAGTCCTCCTCATTGCACTCTCCTCTTGAGAGCAGTGGAGAAAACTCCTCTTTCTAAAGAAGGAAAAGTGTGGGGCTTCCCTTTGTCATTTGAACATGCTCCAGTGTCTGAGGTTCAGAAGAGTTCTGCTGCAGGGAAACCCATTGACTTGGTTGACCTAGCATTCTCAAAACGTTTGACATAGATGCTTTCAGTTTGATGGGCAGGCCCTCTCTCCGCTGTTGCACCTCTCCTGCCTGTTGAGAGGGCTGGTGTGGTCCAAAGCCTCCAGGCTGCCTGGCGCTGAGCCAGGAGCAAATGCATCATTAGAATCTAGGGTCAAGTGTGTGTCTGCTCTGCTGAACTCTGACCCTACTCCCAAGGCTTTCTGACTGGGAATGTAGACCACAGAGCACACAACAAGAGATGATTCCCTCCGAATACTCAGAGGACAATGGACAGTGCCCCCAAGGGGACAGTCCCAGTCTCTCAGGGATAGCTCAGTTGTCTAGCTGTTGGCCGGGTTTTCCAGGCTAGAGGAGACCCAAGAGGTCATCTGACTGGGTCCCTCTTGTATATTGGTTGTCTAAATCTCCATCAAGTAAAGGACCAGCTCTTGCTTCCATGTCTTCAGTGGCTGAAGTTTGTGCTTCCAAAGCAATCTGTTCCACTCTTGTTTCTTGGTCTTCAGAATGTCCCATCCACTCCGAGGCCTCCCAGGAGTTTTCAGTCCTACCGTTGTCCCAGCGACCCTGCAGATCATGGGCATTCCTCTCTCCAGGGTTGGCATCTTGAAGATTTGAACTCGTGTTCTTCCTTGGCCTTGCTTCTTTCTAGGGCTGTCAGGGTGAGGCCTCAGTTGCCTTCTTTGTGGATTACGCAGTGTCCAAGCAAGTCCCACCCAGAGAGGAAGACACTAAGGACATAGTGACAGGCCTGTTGGATCTCTCTTCCAGCTTTCTCTTCTGAGTCCCACTGTGCAGAACTATCTCTGGACATTCCCCAGATCTCAGATTTGATCCATTCATTCATTAATCTACTCGCCCATCCGTGTAAAGAAACACAAGCATCTCCACTGTGAGTCCCCAGATTGGGCATGGGGAGGGGCTGTAGAGGCCATAGGACTTGCCCTCATCAAGATCAAGGGGAGAAGCAGCTAAGCTAACTGTTAGCAATCGGTGGTAAAGGGGTCAGGGGAGCACAGGGAGGCCAGCAAACCTCGGAAGAGGTGGAGGAGAGGACGGAGAGAGGCAAGTCTGAGATGGGACCTTGTAGGATGCTAGCCAAGCAGGAAGGTGGGAGGCCATCGGGGAAGTCTGGAGTGTAGCGTCAGCTCTTCACAAGAAGAGCTGGAGTCATTCCTGTCAGAGAAATGGCTGAGGCCTGAGGAGTCATGGAACAAGTTAGGGACAGTTCTGGATCCCTGTGTCCAAATTCCATGCTCCATCTCCCATTAGTGAACTGTATGGGAAGCACATGCAGGTAACGGGCCCTTGCTGCTTACACCAGGAGCAGGTGCGCTGGTGAGACCAATGGCTGGGTAGACCATGGGCCTGCTTGCTCTGTCCCTTTCCAGGGCTTTCTGGCAGGTAGCTTGGGCTTTCTACCCGGGGTCCTCCCTCAGCTCCTATCCCACGCTCTCCCTATACTTCAGATCCACTTTCTGCCTTTTCCCTTCCAGCCTCCATCCCTTCCGTCCAGGCTCTGTCCCTCATCTCCTGTCCCTGTCTGAGCTTTTCAACTCTCCCGGGGCTTCCTTCTCCACACCCACCCTTGGCTGACTCCTATCCCATCCTGCCTGATCCAGCTTCCCTGCCCCTTTAACCGGGAGCCCTGCCATCCCATCTCCTCCCCTGACAGATTTCGCCAGAGTTGCC